>NW_027397113.1:6261060-6449612 GCF_003265705.2 Callorhinus ursinus | reverse complement strand
CAAATAAATAAATAAAATCTTAAAAAAAAAAAAAAAAGAAACCAGGAACACTCAGGAGACCAGATCTTCAGAGGTTCTGGAGACGTCGGAACTCCAGGCACCCCCCGTGTGTGTTGGGGGTGTCTGGAGAAGGTGAAGACCCTCTGAGAACCGTGACTTCTTGTCCTGGAAACCACCCTGTGAACTGGGGTCTATGATGCTCTTCCCACAGATGAGGAATTGGAGGTCCGTCAAGCCCTGCCCTGCCCTGCCCTGCCCTGCCCTGCCCTGCCCGGGGCCTGGTCTGCACACCGGGTCCTGCCCTGGGCACTGTCCGGGGCACAGAGACTCCGACCCGGCCCTTAGGACACATGCTGCCCTTATCTGACAGAGAGAAGAGCTCAAGGCCACAGCAGGGACTGAGCTGTCAGGGAGGCGTGCAGGGGCAGCAGGGGAGAAGCCGGGAGAGCGGGGTGGGCTTGGGCTGCTGGGCTGGTGGCAGTGGCCCTCGGACAGAAGAAAGAACAAACAAGAGGAGACAGCAGGCAGGGCATTTCAGGAACGAACCGTGTTCTGCGGGGGCTGGGCCCAGGCCACGTGAAAGACGCAGCACAGCAAAAGCTCTGAGGGTGGACTGGGGAGCAGAAGGCTCCAGGCGGCTTGGTCTTGCCTCTGAAGCACTGGGGTGTCATCGAAGGCTTTGCGCAAAGGTGACAAGCTGGAGGCTGGCTGACACCCTCAAAGGGACCAACCCAGAGCGCTCTCCCAGGATAGCCATCCTGTCTTAAAGAATCCAGCCCATGGAGATGAGGGAAGGGGGAAGGAGAGCCGAGGCTCAGATGCCGCGTTCCTACTGTGGCCTGAGTTCTGGGGACCCTGGAGGCAGGAGCAAACCCAGCTGGCTCTGACTGCCGCCTCCTCCAGCCACCCGCCTGGATTCTGCCAGCCCAGCTAGCCGCCCGGGGAATTTGCTGAGTCACAGACAGTGAGCACTCCTGCTTGCCCTTTTGCCTGCCAGGCCTGGGACCAAAGGCAGCTGCTGTCACCGCAGGACATCGGGGGTTGGGAGGAATCGCAAAAAACCTGCTGCACGATCCAGCCAGAAAGATGTCCACGGTGCATCCCCAGGTCCAAGAAAAACTCACGTTGACGAACACTGCACCTGTGCCCATTTCCGAGGGGTGTGCAATCTCCTGAGAACACCTGATACTCTCCAAGGCTGGTTCTGGGCGGGGGACGCGAAGCCTTTCCACGACTCCATCTCCCCTCTGCCTTCTGCCCATCTGCCTCACCCTCTGCTCCTCGTCCCTCCCTTCACCCCCCGTCATCATCTAAACCACTCGCTTTTGCTGGATCCTCCTCCTTCTGACCTCTAAAAATTGGAGACCAAGGGCTTCATTTCAGACCTCATCTCTTTGCTCCCTAGGTGAGCTCACCAGTCCAGGACTCGAAATGCCTTTCAGTCCAAAGGATATCAAGGGGATGACCCCCCCATCCAGCTACATTATCTTCAATTTGCCTCTTTTCATCAGGGAGAAGGTCCTCAGCTGAGATGGAAATCAAAAGATTCCTACGTTCTAAATTTAGAGCTGTTTGTCTTTGGAGAGGCTTCTTTCTCTCTGGGTACATAGTTTGATTTTAGCTTAGGGGAGAAGGCCTTCCAAAAAGTTCCTATCCGGCTCTGAATATCAGCTTCCAGTGTGACCAGCTTCTGACCGTAGAGCTACATTTTAATCCTTTCAGATATCTTGTTAAGCTGCAGTGGGAGCAAAGGGTGAAGATTCCTGGCAGTATGGACGGGCTCCGGGGATGCAAGAGCTGTCCCCAGAGAGGGTGCAAAAGATAACACCCTCCCAAGACCCAGAGCCACTCCCAAAGGTGGCCGAAAGAAAGAAGACTGAGGCGGATCCCCTGAGAGCTGGCAACAGGCCGGACGACCCTAGCTGCAAATGGGGAGCAACCCACACTTCTGTCCGGTCATGTTTTGGGGCCCCCAACCCAATGTTGAGCTGCCTGCATATGTAAGAACTGATAACCTGCAGGCCCCTTGTAGACAGGAAGTCAGGCAAGTCCTCGGGACGTGAAATCAGACAGACAAGGAGGCTACAGCCGTGCCCGGGAGAGAAAAGATTGACAACCACTGGGAACCTGAATTCACGAGAGTCTGGATTTGGAAAGGAAGGGACAATGTGAAGTTTGACCTTCCTTTTTGACAGGGCTCTACAGAGATCCAGGAGAGCTGACTCTGGTAAGAATTCCCACCCTTGGCACCTGCACCCCAATGTTTAAAGCAGCAATGTCCATAGTAGCCAAACTATGGAAAGAGCCTAGATGTCCATCAACAGATGCAACGACGTGGCTAGAACTAGAGGGTGTTATGCGAAGTGAAACAAGTCAATCAGAGAAAGACAATTATCATATGATCTCACTCATAATGTGGAATTTAAGAAACTAAACAGAGGATCATAGGGGAAGAGAGGAAGAAATAAAACAGGACAAAATCAGAGAGGGAGACAAACCATAAGAGACTCTTAATCATAGGAGACAAACTGAGGGTTGCTGGAGGGGAGGTGGTGGGGGAATGGGGTCACTGGGTGATGGGCATTAAGGAGGGCACGTGATGTAATGAGCCCTGGGTGTTACGTGCAACTGATGAATCACTGACCTCTACCTCTGAAACCAGTAACACATTATCTGTTAGTTAATGGAATTTAAGCTTAAAAAGAGAGGAAAAAAAAGAATTCTCACCCTTTGCCAGCTTCTGCCAGGTTTCCCAGGGCCCCACCTGCAGTCTGCTGACACAGTGTCCCCGGGGCAGGAGCGGGGCTCCACCTGGGGCCTAGAAAGTTATTCCAAAAGACCCCCAAGCTTAGGCAGTTGGATTAAAGCTGAGCTTCGCAAGGAGAGATCCTTGAAGATGTGAATTGTGCCAACAACAGAGAAAAGGAGCAAGGACCGGGAGTGTGCAGGGAAGAGAAGGAACCAGTGAAGAAGACAGAAGCAGGTGTGGAGGGCACGGGCCCAGGGAAGTGACTTCCAGAAGGAGGAGGGCCAGAGGCTGTGCTGGCTCAAGTAAGGGGAGCCCTGAAAAAGTCACTGAATGCAGTGGCAGTGAGGTCACTGGGGACAGGGGTGCGACAGGGACAAAAACCTCATGGGAATCAATCCAAAAAAGAATGGGAAGAGAGAAATTGGAGGCGAATGCCGGTAACGCTTTTGTGGGATTGTACTAGAAATAGTAGCAGGAAAAGAGGTGGGTGCTGAAGAGAGGCATTAAAAGGGAGGGGACTTTTCTGAGGATTGGGATGGAAATGGCATATTTGGGTTTTTTAAATTTAATTTAATTAATTTATTTTTTTAAGTAACCGCTATCCCCAACGTGGGGCTCGAACTCACGACCCCGAAATCAAGAGTCAAATGCTCTTCCAGCTGAGCCAGCCAGGCGCCCCGGAAACTGGCATATGTGTACATTGGTGGGAACTATCCAGTAGGGAGGGAAAGACAGATGCCAAAGAGGCTTGAGGTGGAGAGGTGGGCTGCAGGGCACACGGTGAGGAGGCCATGATGAGGAGGAGCATGTGGGCCATGGAGGTGGCAGGAGCGAAGGCAGAATGGGGGGGGGCCTGAGGCAAGTCAGAACGAGACTGTTGGCTTCTGATGACTTCTATTTCCTTAGTGAAATGAGGAGAAAGGACATCTTTTGAGAGAGGATGAAGGAGGAGGGGACATAAAATAGCTCTGGAAGGGTGTGCTCCCTTAGAAGGCTAACAGAAATGCAATGCGCCATTGCCAAACCAGGACAGAAGAAAAACAGAGCAAGAAAATGCAGTGGGTTCTGTAGAAAATAGGAACAAGGAAACAAAGATGTAAAGGGAAAATACAGCAAAGAAGAAAACATACCGGAAGTCCGCGCATGACGGTAATTCCAATAAATGTGAACAGGCTGGAATCGCTAGCTAAAGTCAGAGCCTTTTTGTTTGGGTTTTACAAAAGGAGATGTTAAGCTTGGTTTGCAACCCAGAATGAGGAAGCTGAACGTGCCAATGAGCAGAGCAGACCCTAGAAGTATTTACACCCAAGTGTCAACAGTGGCAGTCACTGGTTGGTGAGTTTAGGACTGATCTTTGTTTTCTCTGTACCTTTCCATATTTTCTGAAATTTCTGGAAAGTGTGAACGTTAATTTTATACTCCGGAAAAAAAAAATAGAAGCTGCTGTTAAAACCAGCTGGAGCAAATTTTTACAGCACCTGTACCTGCTGTCCACATCCGTGCTGGTCCCAAAGATGCTCTAGGGAAGGGTCCCTGCCCTCCAGGACCTGGCTGGGAATGAGACCAGCCAGACAATAATAGAAGGGTGCAGGCCAGTGCGAAGATGGGGCTCCACTCCTGACTTAGAGCCCAGCAGGGAGGCAAGAATAAGCCAGCAGAGACCCCTGGAAGAGGCGGCGGCACTTGTGCCTGCTGGGGATCAGTGGCAGCAGACAACAGAGGGCGGGAGGCTGGGGGGGGCAGGGCCACACCGGCGGGGAGGTGGGGGTGCAGATGGCTGCCGCCAAGGACTCAGGCCCAGGCCACACACACACACACATACACACGCACACGCATGCACACACGGAGGCCCTCGCAGCCTACAGATGTCACTCCTGGCTCACACCAGTCCCAGAATCAGTAAGGACCCCGGCCAGCAGTCTCCTGCATGAGCACTGGAGAGTCCCCCCCTGTGAGGTGGGCAGGGGTGTCGAGGGGGGTGGCAGCCCTGCCAAAGCCCCCCAACACCCATCAGAGACCAGGTGCCCCTGGCCAGGCCTCCCCGCTGGGCAGGAACGGCTGTGCTCTGGCCTCTGGGCCTCCCTCAGAGCTGGGTTAAACTTTGACTGATTCCTAACCCCTGTTCCATAAAGGTCACCTGGTCACAGTTTAATTCCAGTCTGGGTGTCTTCAGTCTCCACTTCCCCCAGCTCCAGTAACCAGATTCTCCTGGAGGTCCAGGGCCAGCTGCGTCTCTGGAAGAATGTTGGTGGCTTCAGGGTCACGCCTCACAGCTCCTGGTCCCGGTTGGAGCCACCCTTAGTGACCTTTCTGGACAGACACCTGGAGAGCCCAGTGTCGGCGAGGGGGGCAGCCTCTGCCATGCTCCAGGCTTCTCAGCTGGGGAAGCAGGTGCTGCTGTGGGGGAAGCAGGTCCCCCGCGTTGGCCCCTTTGCCCGGGGCCAGCTTCTGTGAAGTGGGCACCTCCACTGGGCCCCCCCCCGCCCCGGGCAGGCTCCATGGCATTTTCTGAACTCCTGGACCAAGTGGGTGGCCTGGGCAGGTTCCAGGTTCTCCAGATGGTGGCTCTGGTGGTTCCCATCGTGTGGCTCACCACTCAGGGCATGCTGGAGAACTTCTCGGCCGCCGTGCCCAGCCACCGATGCTGGGTGCCCCTCCTGGACAACAGCACTGGCCAGGCCAGTGTCCCCGGGGCCCTGGGCCCCAAGGACCTCCTGACCGTCTCCATCCCCCCGGGCCCCAACCATGAGCCCCACCAGTGTCGCCGCTTCCGCCAACCACAGTGGCAGCTCCTGGACCCCAACGCCACGGCCACCAACTGGAGCGAGGCTGCCACAGAGCCGTGCATGGACGGCTGGGTCTACGACCACAGCACCTTCACCTCCACCATCGTGTCAGAGGTAAAAGCCTCTCCTGACACCTTCCCCAAGTCCTGTCGCATTAGAGGCCAGGGTCAGAACTCACATTAGACTGGACTCAGAATGGCCCAGTCCTGGGAGGGACCGGCCTCAACAGGCCCCCTCACTCAGCGCAGGTGGGCTGCCTGCCCCTCCTCCAGCACATCGCCCCCGGGAAGGGTGGGGGTGGGGAGTCGGCAGCGGGACCCGGGCTTGTGGAAGGGTGGGAAGTACCGAGAGCTGGGGCCCCGGGACAGCCAAGTCGGCCCAGCTGCCCCTTTGACTCAGGCAGCTCCCCTTCCCCCCGCCCAAGCGCAGAGCCCAGTTCCACCGCCTGTCTCAGGGGGCAGGCCACCCCTGGGGGCCAATCAGGCAAATCTGGGCAATAGGGAGGGGCAGCCCATCCCAGCAAGGGGAAGGGGCCTCTTTGTAGAACCAGAGAGGCCTGGGGGAGTGGTGACCAAGCACCAGCTCAGGGTGGCGCTGCAGAGTGGGTGAGGCAGGGGAGATCGAATGAGTCTAGAGAGGGCTTGAGGACCAGAGGGCAACAGGATGACAGCCCGGCCCTACCACCCTAGAGGTCACCAGGCCATCCACCCTCGCCTAGCTTCCACGGGCCTTCCCATCCAGCGCCTCTGCCCCCTCACCTCTGGGCTCAGCTCCCACTCCTCTCCCACCAGTGGGACCTGGTGTGTGACTCCCACGCCCTAAAGCCCATGGCCCAGTCCATCTACCTGTCTGGGATCCTGGTGGGAGCTGCGGTGTGCGGCCACATCTCCGACAGGTGAGTGCCCCCGGCTCTGGCAGCTCCCTTTCCCTTGCGCCCCGTCCTCCTACAGCCCTGGCTTCTTGCTGCCCTCGCTCCTGACACCGTCCAACTCTGCCGCTGAGCAAGCCTCAGACCCACTCTGGGCTTTGGCTTCCCTCAAGCCTCCTCTGGGTTTGGAGAGGGTCATCCTTCCCATCCAGCGTTCACTGCTAAAATCTGCTCAGCCCCAGGCCTGCTTTCAGATGCTGCTCGAGGGCTCCCGCTGACAGGGCACTCCTCTGCCCAGCGTGCCTTCCAGCGGCCTGGACCTTGGGGACACTGCCTGGGTGTCCAAGCCTTCCGTTGGTGGATAACTCAGGGCTGGACGCAGGTGTCACTCTTGCCTCTGCTCAACGGGCAAGGCCAGGGAGGTCCAGAGCCCTGTGGCTGGGGCCATGGCACGCCACGCTCCCAGCCACCCCGTCTGTGTGTCCGTGTGCCCGCAGGTTTGGGCGCAGGCTGGTGCTGACCTGGAACTACCTTCAGATGGCCATGTCGGGCACGGCTGCCGCCTTCGCCCCCACCTTCTCCGTGTACTGCCTGTTCCGCTTCCTGGCGGCCTTCGGCGTGGCGGGCGTCATGATGAACACCAGCACGCTCCGTAGGTCACCTGACTCAGGCCCTGCGAGGGAGGCTGGCGCAGGCTCCCGGCTGACCCTTGCGGTCTCCTTGCAGTGATGGAGTGGACGTCGGCGCGCGCCCGAGCCTTGGCGATGACCTTGAACTCCCTGGGCTTTAGCTTCGGCCAGGTCCTGATGGCTGCCGTGGCCTACGGTGTGCGGGACTGGGCCCTGTTGCAGCTGGTGGTCTCTGCCCCCTTCTTCCTCTGCTTTGTGTACTCCTGGTGGGTGCCATGCCCCCGCCTTGGAGAAGACCTGCCTACCCTCCACCCTGGGAGCAGGGCGTGAGGGGTGCAGGAGGCGGGGAGCACAGCCGGAGGGGAGGCCCAGGGCCCTGGCACAGCTGGCCGCCACAGGCCCACAAGGCTCCCCCAAGTGCCCGCGGGGCCACTCCCCTCCCTGCTCCTCCCAGGGGCCTCCTCCTCTGCTCACCCTTGTCCCACCCCTTCCTTCCCATCTCCTCTTGGCCCTTTTCCCTCTCGAGGCCCTGCTTGCTTCGGAGCGTGTGGGGTGAGATGCAAAGATACAGCGCGCACACGCACACACACACAGCCCCGGCTAGCCTTCCATACTGACGTCATTACTAAAGAACAGGGACCAAGACCCAGTGGTCAGAGGGGACTCCTGGCCTCCCCACAGGGCTGACATATGTGGGAGGTTAGGGAGCATTTGCACTGCCCTCAAATACACAGCCCTCAGGCCTGGCTCTTGCCAAACTCCTGGGACATAGTAGGTGCAGAGTAAATATTTGTTGGATGGCTACCTGGATGAATGGATGGATGGATGGATGGATGGGTAGATGGATGGATGGATGGACGGATGGATGGATGGATGGATGGATGCACTTCAGGACAGAGCTGAACCTGGCTCATTCACCTACAGACCCAGCAACTTAGGAGTTGCTTGGCCATTGTGGTCACTGCAGAGGGAAGCCCAGCAGAAGCCCAGGGGAGGACGGGACTCCTGCACTGGGAGGAGGGCTGACTCACAGACCTCCCCGAGCCCAACAGGTTAGAGCCGAAAGCTCTTAAAATGGAGCCTTGAGCAACCAACTTGCAGTCACTCTCCAGAGCAGGAGACAGTGACACCTGGTGCACTGGCTCAGAGAGGAGACAGTCCTGCCTGACAGGTGGTCTTCTGCCGACCGACCCCCGTACCAACAGAGTGGAGGCGGGAGGGTGGAGGGCAAAGGTCAACGATGTGGAGTCCAGGGCCCCCCTCCTGGCTGCCTGAGGCCGATGCTGGCCTGCCGGTCACTGCCAGTGCTCTCTCCCAGGCCACCTAACCTGTCCCCCGGCTCTGACTCCCCCCACGTGCTACAGACCCTGAGTCCCCTCCTGGGTCCTGCCTCTGCCCAGCCTCCAGCCTCCCATTTCCCATCCGCTGTGTGACATCTCCACGACTGGGGTCTTGGCATCCCAAATGTAACATCTCCTGCCCTTGCTCTTTCCCAAGCCTTCCCCAGCATGGGTAGCAGCCCCCACCCACTAGGTCGCAGAGTCCGAGTTGCCATGACACCTCCTCCCCAACCCTCCCCGTCCCCCCACCCCAAGTCCAGCAGGTCACTGGGTCTTGTCAACTCTACCTCTAACATGTGCCTTGAGTCTCCCTTCTCTCCCTGGTTCTGCTAACCTTGAAGGACCTCAGGACCCCACGCACGAGGAGCAGGCAGCCCCACCCCTAGCTGCTGCTCGCAGGAGAGAGGGGGCCTGGCTGGGGGGGGGGTGCCTGGCTGGAGGCAGGAGCCTGTGTAGGGTAGTGGGCACGGCAGGGGACTTAGTGCGCTGGGCCGGTGCAAGGGGTCTGGGCTGATGTGGAGGGCGGCGGGGGCCAGGTTAGTGTTACAGGCTGGGTCCCGGCAATGAGAAGGGGGAACGGAGATGCACTGGGCCAACGAGCATCCCGGCATGGGCAACAGGGCCAAAAGTGAGGCCAGGGCAGTGGGGCGGGTCAGATGCAAGGGATACCGGAGGTGACAGGAATTGGTGGTTGACTGGGCGCAGGTGGAGGGGGGTGGTGATGTCAGGACCAAAGACCCTGCTGGGTGTGAAGCTGTTTGCAAGGAGGGGCCCTGGGGGAGGAGCCAGCTCAAGCAGGAAGGTGCAGCCTTGAGGGTGAGCAGGAAGACAGTGTGACAGCAGGGAGGCACCAGACAGGAGGGGGCCCTGGGGGGCTTGCAGCCCGTGCTGGGCTCACAGGCCTGCCATCCCGTAACCACTGGGGGGTCCTTACTGCACACGATGTCACCTGGGCCTGGCTTCCAAGTGAAGGGAAAGGCCACCAGGTCGGGAGGGAGGCAGGAAGGGAAGGACTGGGCCTCCCAAGCACAACCCGAGAGGGAGAAGGAAAAAGGCAGAAAGGGTGGCCTATTGGGGAAGGAGTGTGTCAAACAGCGTGGCCTCCCTGAGCCGGGGGCCTGTGGGTACCAGTGAGGCCACCGCCCGGGGCAGGAGACAGAAGGGCAGTGAGGCTCGTGCAGGCCAGGCCCTGGGGGCCACAGGCAGTGCCCCCTTCCATTTCTCCCCCTGAACCCCGGCAGGTGGCTGGCAGAGTCGGCCCGATGGCTCCTCATCACAGGCAGGCTGGAGCGGGGCCTGCAGGAGCTGCGGAGGGTGGCTGCCATCAACAGGAAGAGGGTGGTGGAGGGCACGCTGACCACCGAGGTGAGGCCAACCCTCAGACCCTCTCCCTGCCCCCGCACTGGGCCCCTGGGAGGAGGAGGGTCAGAGGGAGGAGGGCGGGTCTAGTGCTCCCAGTGCTGACAGGCCCCCCCCGCGCCCCCGCAGGTCCTGCTCTCAGCCATGCAGGAGGAGCTGAGTGTGGGCCAGGCCCCTGCCAGCCTGGGTGCCCTGTTCTGCACGCCTGGGCTGCCCCTCCGGACTGGCATCTCCACTTTGTGCTGGTAGACACCCCTTGAACCCTGCCCGGGGCCCCAGCCTCTGCCTCTGGCCTGCCTTGGGCTGTCGCCCGGGCCCCCAGGGACCCTGGAATCAGGGTTCTGGCTGGCATCCAGTCAAGGGGCCTCTAATGACTCCCCTGTCAAACCCACGGTCCTGACAGCACCTCCAGGACAGGGTGTGCAGCATGGTCACCTCCCCTCTAGTAGCAGTCAGGCTCCCAGAGGAAGGAGCCCAGGCTGGGGGCGGGGGGCGGGGAGCAGGAGAGATGGGAGGAGTCACAGCAAAGGCTCTGGGAGAGTTGAAGTGCCCAGCCGGCTGAGGAGGAGAGTGCCTGCCACCCCGTCCAGAGGGGCCAGGGAGGAGGGAGGGGGATTATCAGAGCCCAGCAAGGACTGGAACCACTGAGGCCACGGAGGAAGGACACGCTCAGTAGAAGCCGTAGCCATGGAGGGGAGGCGGCACCCAGAGGGAGGGAGGAGGGAACATCCCGGCCTTGCCCCCCCCACACACACCCCGCTGGTGCACCTGCGCCTCTCACCAGTGCCTCCCATTGGCCAAACCTCTCGACGGGCAGCATTGGCAGGGAGCCCAGGGAAAGGTGGTCTGCAGAGACCACCCCTCCACTACACAGAGCTTGCAAGGGGAGGGTGGAAATGGGTCTGAGAACAAAGGAGCCAATGAGCAGCCCATCCCCCGGCCTGACTCCCCTGGCCCCGCAGGTTCGCCTTTGGCTTCACCTTCTACGGCCTGGCCCTGGACCTGCAGGCCCTAGACAGCAACATCTTCCTGCTCCAGGTCCTCATTGGGGTCGTGGACATTCCGGCCAAGATAGGCTCCCTGCTGCTGCTGAGCCGTCTGGGCCGCCGGCCCACCCAGGTGGGGTCCCTGGTGCTGTCAGGGCTCTGCATCCTGGCCAACACGCTGGTGCCCTACGGTGAGTGCGCAGGCCTGGGTGCGCACAGCTGTGGCCTGAGGCTTCCCTACCTGGGGGTGCTGAGCCAGGAACAGAGGCCCTTGCCCCCTCCTCAGAGGGCGCTGGACCAGAGCAGGGGCCCAGTTAGGAAGGAGGCTGTGGAGCCTCCAGGAGAGATGGTGGTGGCCTGCAGAAGGCAGTGAGCAGGGATGGTGTGGAGGGGTGGCTTCGTGACAAACTGTGGAGATAAAATAAGGCTCAGAGCCGGAGCGCAGGGGGAAGGTGGGGAGCAGGGGGTCAAGGAGGTCTCCCAGGGTCTGGCTCCAGGTGTCAGGCTGGGCAGCAGTTTGGGGGCAGTGAATGTAGCCATGAAGTCACTCGGGATGTGCTCTGGGGACACCCAAGTGGAGCTGAGTCACAGACATTGGGAGGTCAGGGAGAGGTCTAGGCTGGAGAGAGCCCCCATCTGACCTCGGGGCCCCTGCCACCAACTTCGATAACCCCATCTCTGTCCACAGAGATGGGGGCCCTGCGTTCAGCCCTGGCCGTGCTGGGGCTCGGGGGCCTGGGGGCCGCCTTCACCTGCTTCAGCATCTACACCGGTGAGCTCTTCCCCACCGTGCTCAGGTGAGGGGTCGCCCAGAGCTGGGAGGGCAGGGCGGGGGCGGCCTTTCCCAGCCTCGGATGTCCCCACCGCCCTCTCCCTTCCCTGTGGTCTCAGGGCCGCCCAGGAGCGTCACGGCTCAGCCTGAGCCCCTGGGCCACCCTGGACAGAGTGGGGGCTGGGCGGTCAAAGCCACGGTGGGCAGGCAGAGGGGCCCCTCACCGGTGTGTCTGCGATGACAGGATGACCTCGGTGGGCCTGGGCCAGATGGCAGCCCGAGTGGGAGCGATCCTGGGGCCTCTGGTCCGGCTGCTGGCTGTCCACGGCCGCTGGCTGCCCCTGCTGGTATACGGGGGGGTGCCAGTCGTTAGTGGCCTGGCTGCCCTCCTGCTCCCAGAGACTCAGAGCCTGCCGCTGCCTGACACCATTCAAGATGTGCAGAACCAGTGAGTGAACTCCGCCCCGGGATCCCCCTCTCTGTCCCTCCAGGGAAGCCTGGAGTAGGGCGGGCCTGGTCCCCCCCGCTGCCGCTGGGCAGAGGGAGAACAGGGGTGCAGAGAGGGACAGGCCTGGCTCGGAGTCACACCGTATATCTGTGGGAGAGGGGAGACCAAAAGCTGGGTCTCCTGGCTGACCGTGTGGACTTGGTCTCCTGCCCTTCATGCCACCATTTGAGGCCCAGAGAGCTGGCCGCTTACCCCTTGACCCCAGCTCCATTCCACCTTAAGAGAAGTCAAGAGGAAGGAAGTGCGTAGACCTTCGGAAGGGGGAGGGCCAAGGTTGTGATGGGCATTTTTGGGGCGCTCACAGGCCCCAGACTTTCCCGATGAAGCCCCTGGATGACCGCAGGGCTGTCACCGCCCACCCCCTCCCCAGCACGTGCTCAGGGAGCGCATTCCTGGGCTCCTGGGCAGTATCTCCTGAATCCTCAGGAGAGACACAGTGCAGGGGTCAGAGGTCACGCTGCACCCACGAGACACAACGCTCTTATCTTTGTGTCTGAACAGGGCGGTAAAGAAGGCGACACACAACACCCCGGGGCCCACTGTCCTGGAATCCACACACTTTTAAGCCTCCCAGGAATTCTGCGAGGCGAAGCTGGGAGGAGCCCCTTCTCTCCTTTGGAGAAGGCAGGACGGCAAAGGCCCCCATCTCTAGAAGAGGGCCCCGGGGCTGCCCCTCTCTGCCTGAGGAGCCGCCTTCAACAAAGAAAGGGCCAAGAGAATGGCTTCACTGGCTGGGGGCTGCCCCGAGCACCCTCATGGGACCCTCCCTCATGACTGCGAGAAGGAGCAGGGACCTGCAGGAACCTGTCCACCCCCTGCTCCCCTCCCCACTGCTCACGGCCCCCAGCTGCCCACCCCCCCCCCCACCCGAGCTTGGAGGCTACCGTCACCCACGGTCAAATCTTCCCCAGCTCCTCGCACTGCCCCGAGGGCCCCACACAAGTCTCAGCTCCTCAGCTGTTCCCAAAAGGCCCCCAGGCCCCCTTCTCTCCACATTCCAGCCACAGGACCAATCCTCCACACCCCTTCTCTACCTGACAAGGTGCCTCCCAGACCCAGGGCCCAGGGCCCGGCCCGGGGCCATAGTAAAACCCTTACCCACAGCCGCGGCCTGGCACCTGACACCCATACTCCAGCCTCAGAGTTCCCAGAGGGTTGGAGTGGCCGCTTACCCCTTGACCCCAGCTCCCACACAGAGCCTGGCAGGAGGGGCACTAGTGCGGGGGAGACAAAAGAGTGAATAAAGGAACACATGACGGCCCCTCGCTGACTCCAGGGATGAGCCATGGGTGGGAGTGGGGGCAGGGAGAGCTCTGGGGAACCCCTCAAGCGGCTGGCCCTTTCCCAGGCTGGTTTTCCTTCCCTGAAGGCCGGGGCCAGAGTGTCTGCCCTCTCCTGCCTCTGTTGTGGGCCAGGCACCACCCTGGATGCCTCAAGTCATCATCTTATCTTCTCCCAAACCCTTCAAGGAAGACAGCCCATTTTACAGATGGGAAAGTAAGGCTTGGAGAAACCAACTGCCCATGACCTGCAGCTCAGAGGGGCAGAATCCAGAGCCCAGCCCCGGTCTCCAGAGCCCAGCCCTGGCTATGACACCCCCTGCCCGCCCCCCCAGCTTCCGGCCGCACAACTGGGCAGCCAGTGATGCCTCTCGAGTCAGGCGTCTCGCTCTCAGAACCAGCCGGGACCCTGCGGAGTCCACCAGCACCCTTTACAGGAAAACCCCGGACAAGGGCTCAGATGGAAAGGGACAGAAGCCCGAGCTCCCCTAACACAAATGCGGGTGCAGGCAGAAGCCATTTGCAGGCCATCAGGGTCCCCACCAGCTGCTGATCTGCTGAGTCGCCCCAAAGCTGTGCTCAGGTGGTCTCTGCTTCTGCCTGTGTCACTGCTTCCGGGAACCTCCGCAAAGGGCTGTGCCCCTACACACGTGTGTGTGCGCGCGCACACACACACACACACACACACACACATCAGTGGTGGGTACACACAGGAGAAGATGAACGGGAAAACAGAAGGCTGCTCCTTGCCCCTGGGAGACAGGATCACTCACTGGCCTGGTTTTACCCACCACAGCCCCTGGGCCTCTTGGGGGGCGGGTGGGATCATGTCTTTCAGGCACCTGCCTGTGGCCACCTCTCAGTGAAGACCCCAGGAAGAGGGGGGTGGGGGTGGGGATCACGTTTGTAAAGCTGCCCAAAGGCAAGTTTGTCTCAGCCTGCCCTGAACTTTTGGTCCTGTCTGCCTGCTGCCCAGCTGAGCCCCAGCTACTTTCTTACCCTTGCTCAGCATTCTCAGGGCCCCCTTCTGGTGTCCAGAAGCTTCCAGAAGAGAGAACCCAGGGCCGGTGAGAGATGGCTCCTCCTCTCCCCTAGAGTGCTCACCAGTTCGCCATGTGGTCAGAGCTATCCCTTTGCCCACATTCAGAGCAGCCTGGCTCCTGGCCCTTCCAGGGGGTCCCCGTCTTCTAGAACCCAGGAACTACCTGCTTCCACCATGAACTCACTGAACTCAACGGGACCTGGAAGCTGGGAGGGTCCAGGGCCCTACCCCTCTCGGGCAGCGAGGCTGAGTGGGTGCCCTGCAAAGGGAGAGGGGGCTCTCTTGGCAGCAGTCAAAAGCCCACTTTCCAGCTGGGCGCCACCACCCAAATGGCAGGCCTTCACTCGGGATACCACAGGGAGCTCCTCATCCCAGAGGCAGCAGGGGCACCCTGCAAATGGAAGAGCCAAGGGAACTGGGTGTGGGGAGGAAGAAGCCATCAATTACCCTATAGTCTCATTCCCTCCCATGGCGGGAGAGGGGCAGTGGGGACAGGAAGGTGGCTCAGGACCCTCTCTAGCCATCCTCCTGTCTCCAGCCAGACGTGCAGCTCTCCCAGAAGGGTATGTGGGGAGGGCAATGCCGGCTCCTTCAGCTCCATATCCACCTCCAGGAAAGGGATGTCCTCCCAGAGTAATCCCAGCCCTGGCTGAGCTTGTGTTCTCTCCCCTGGGGTGGCTGTGTGGTCTTCAAGGCCAAGGTATCAGCCAGACTCCACTTTGAGCTTCCGCGCCAACTCTGTCCTTGATCCTCCCCGGGTGGAATCTCCTGACATATCCCTGCAAGTGCCGAGCGTCAAAGAGCAAGGTTCCTGGAACTTCAGTCACACCCAGATGCCATTTGCACACTCCTGGGGGTCACTGCCAGGCCAGCCAGACCTCAAGAAGCGCAGCTCAGGCCGTGTTAAGTTCAACATCAGATACCCAGACGAAGGAGCTGAGACTGAGGTGACCAATCTCACAGATGGGTAAACTGAGTCAATGGTAGAGTCCAGAAATCTTTCCTCTTGCAACCAAGCCCTCGAGTGATAGGAGCTCTTAGCCTCCCGACACAGAGAGGAAAGTCCCCAGTCCTACAGCCACATGGCAGTGAGCAGGACTGGGGCCTCTCCTTCCAACTCCTGCACTGTCCCTATTTCCGGTCCCCTACTCTGACAGACTGCTCAGGACCATTCTAGAAATTTCTAGAAAAGAATGTTCCCTTCTTGGCACCACAGAACTCCTGCCTGCCTCTATTTGTTTTCTTTGGCTAGTGGTGATGGGGCAGGGGAACCTGAGATGATTCCATCCCTTGGACAGAGAGAGCAGCCGCAGAAGGCCCAGGAGCAAGGTCGTCACTGGTACCCGGACAGGATGTCCTGGCAAGACTGTCCCGAGGCAGGGCCTTCCCCCCCCCCCCCCCCCCCCCCAGGCTTCCCCAGGGGGTTAGGGCTGGCCCCAGGTTCCAACCCCGTGAGCCGGGGGGGGCGAGCAGAGCCCATGCCTCCCCCAAACGGCTGGTTCAGGAGGGCAAGGTGAGGCCAAGTCTATGGAAATCCACACCTGGGGGCGGCTGCAAGAGGACCCGCTCTCCCACCAGTGACAAGAGTCTGGGGAAGAGCTCTCAAAGGTCCCTGGGGAAACACCCCAGGGTAAGGAGGATCTTCAAACAAAAGCTTCATTCCAGGATGGAAGGAAGGAGGGGGAGGGTCTCCTGTGGACATGCAGCCCAGGGACCCTGAGAGGTGTCCAGGCCTAAACATGGACCAGGCTTGTAAGCTGGAAAATGCCGCAAGATTGAGCTGGCCGGCAACACAGCCCCATGTGGATGGAAGCTCGCGAAGAGATCCGAGTGGTGAAGGGTGATGGCGAGCCAACGGCACGAGAAAGCAGAGCCAGCAGAGGGAGGCGAGATCCATCCAGCACAAAGTGGAGGAGACCTGAGTGGCAGAAGCGTGGCCGAGTCACGGCTCATGTGTCCAGTGGCGTGGCGATCTACCACGGCCAGCTGAGAGATGAAGACCATCCACACTCTGCACCCCTGAGAACGTCCGCACATTCGGGTCCTCACTACAACCTTCGCCTCAAGAGTTTCTACTCCTTGCCACCGAGCTTAGCAAATACAGACCAGCTTCTCAGCGTGTTTGGGACCGTGGGCCTGTTCAGTGTCTCCAGGAAGGAACAAACACCAGGGGATGAGGTTCTGCAGGCCCAGGAGCTACCCACGGTCAGCCGGCATGGACTGGGGGGTGGGGGGTGGGGGCTGCAGACCATAGAGTCCAAATCCTTAGAGATGCAGAAAAAGCAGAGACTCAAGTTAGGCAGAACTGGGGGCAAACGTGGACTCAGCCTCTGAAGCGCTTGTTGCCCAGGAATAACAACACCTTTCCCCGGGGCTGTAGCAAGGCCAGTGCCCTTGCAAGACCCGCGCACAAGCAGCCCCCAGAGGCATAGACCCACCTTAGCCACTAGGGGGCACCATGACGCTCTTGCCTCTGGGGATTTGTCCTGACACGCGGGGGTGGGTGGGCTCCACCAGGCCACCTAGCGGTTCTCCGGCCCCATCCTCCGGCCAGGAGGTACATGGGGGTGAGACAAAGACAGGGTGCCCCCAGGAGCCCAAAACCTTGCTCAGCCCAAAACTCTGGATGCTACTTACCAGCTCTCACAGGCCGCAATTTGAGCCCAAACCCGAGCCCAGAGCCAGGACGGATGTCCCAACAGTACCCACCCCGAAAAAACTGCACAGGACCGTTGGATTTGGAAAGTTTTTGTTTTCTTTTCCCACACATTTCCGGGGTTGGGGTGTTTTCCAAGACTCAGACACATTTGTTAACAAAGAGAGAAAAAAAACTGGGGGAGCAGGGAGCCCGTGGGCAGAGAAGTGACCCCAGCAGTCAGCGGGCAACGCCCGGCTCTCTTCCCTGGTGCCCGCGCCCAACGGGTGCCACAGGCTGCTGCTCGGGTATCTAGATAATTTGTCTTTAATATATATCTGCATTTGCCTTTCCCCTCCCACCCGCCCCCCCACCCCTGCTCCTCCAGCAGCTTCCCCATCAATGCACGTCGCCCGGCGGCACACAATAGAACAGGACTTTCCCCGGCCCCAGCCCCTTCCCTGGGCGGCTCCAGGCCAGCGCCTCCTCCTGGTGGGCAGAGTCGGGGCGCTTGGGGTGGGCACCCCACTGCCCTGCCCCGCCCCCGCCCCCCCCCACGCTGGGCCGCTCGGCCCACCCGCCCGCCGTTCTCCCACCGACTCTGCAAACCCAAAGGTAGGAAAGGGAGACACAAAAAAGAAATGGAGAGGGAGGGTGGGGACAGAGAGACACAGCAAGCCTGGGATGGGGGCCGGAGGGCTTGGGAAGAGAAGGAAGGCAGGAGGGACGGAGGGAAGAAGAAAAATGGAGGAAATGAACAGGACGAGTAGTGGACACTTTACAAAACCCCCAGCCTTCCTTCCCGCCCAACCCCACCAAAATAAAACTACCCCCCCTTAAAAAAATAAATCAACCCAGGGCTGTGAGCACGTGCCCTGCCCAGGGCGGGCGCAGAGCTGAGAGGGACGGAGAGCCCCGGATGGCGCCGCCCCACTGGACGGCAGGAGGAAGGGGACGAGCGCGGGGTTTCCTTTGCTATTTTTTTTCTTTCTTTCTTTTCATTTTTTTTCTTTCCTTCGTTCTTTTTTCCCTTTTCTTTTCTTTCTTTCTTTCTTTTCTTTTTTCTTTTCTTTTTTTTTTTTTGCGTTTCCTCTTCGTGAGAGAAGTCTGAGGCAGCCAGGGAGCAGGTCCCCATGGCCCCGGCAGGGAGAGGGCCGCACCCCGCTCCCGGGCCGTCCGGGGAGGGGCAGTTGGCAGTGGGGCGCCGAGCCGGGGCTCAGACGTAGTACTCCTTGTCTTTGTTCTTCTTGGCCTTGCTGGGCGTCTTGGGAGCAGCCGGGGCCTTCTCTTTCACCACCGCCCCGTTGCTCTGGGCCGAGTTACTGATGTAGTTCCGGCTCTGGTCCACCTGGTAGGAGCCCTCGTCACGGTTGCGGTACTTGTACATGGCGTAGAGAAGGATCAGGATGCAGAGCGCTGCGGCCGCCACGATGCCCACCACCATGCCGGTGGTGCTGCTGGACTCCCGGATCACCTCCACGGCGCCCGGCGGGCCCCGCTCCCCGGGCCCCGTGGGGTTGGCTGTGGGCAGACGGGGGAAGCCGGGGGCGGAGGTCACGCCGGGGCGCAGGGGAGGGGGCCTCCGCGGCTCGAAAGACGTGGGGGCCCCGGGCCCCAGGGGGGGGTTCTCCAGCAAGGGCTGCAGCGGGTCTCGGTGGTTCATTTTGCCCGCAGGCAGGTTGGGGGCCGGGGCGGAGGGGGCTAGCAGCACCCCGGGGGCACCCGTGGCCCCATCTGTCCTGAGGTTGGGCCGGGGAGCGGGTTTGCGGGGTGACAGGAGGGTGGTGCGGTCCGTGACCAGGGGGAAGGTGGTGTAAAAGTCCTCGTCGTCCGTCGGGGGGAGGCTGGAGTCAAAGACCTCCCCGGACGCAAAGCCGGAGGCCTCGATGGGCTCCTCGCAGTCGCTGTCGTCCTGCTCGGCCTGGCACGGGCCCCCGGCGGGCGGGCGGCGGGCCGCGGGTGGGGGCAGGGTGTCTTGGGTGGCGCCCACGCCCGTGAGGAAGGGATAGAAGGTGGGGGGTGGGGGCACGAAGGGGGATCGGGTGGCCACGGGAGGGGGGTCTAAGGAGTCCTCCGTGATAATGGGCAATATTAACTCTCCTCCTAGAACAAGAGAGAGAAGAGAAAAGACAGGGTGTCAGCGAGGGCCCAGGGTGCAGGCGGCCGGCACAGAGAGAGAAACAACAGCCTCACACACCCAAATCGGTTCCAATTGGCTTTGGCGGAGACTAGAGCGGGCCGGGCCCGCCCGCCAGCCTGCCGGAGCACTGCGCTTTAAGCGGGCAGCGGCTCAGATGCCCTGGGCACCCCACGCACGGGCTCTGTGGCTCACTGGGTTTTGGTCTTTTGTTTGTCTTAAGAAACCAAAAGGAACAGAAAGGAAACGAAATCGAAAAGAAACGGAAAAAAAAAAATTCTACTGGTTTAAGGCTTAAAAACAGATACAAGAGCAGCATTTAAACAAACCTAACAACAGTATCTTTTAGGGTTTTTTTTTTCTAGATTTTTCTCTTTTTTTGCTTTTGTTTTTTTTTCTTTTGTTTTTAAAAAAGAAGATAGCATACCACGGAATTCAGGCAACTTACATCAACAAATAGGCCGTGTGATTTTAGCATGAAGAAAAAAATTACAAACAGAGCTGTGTAAGCGGGTTCTCCCGGAAAAAATAAGAAAAAACAACTTTTCCGTACAACGTTTTCTATCTGTTTGGTATCTCCCTCCCTCACTCTTCTCTCCCTGGACATCTTGCTTCCTCCTGAATACTCTCTCTCCTCCCTCACTTGTGCCCTCTCCCCCTCATTAAACACAAAGCTAAAATCTGCACAGTGCAGGCTGGCATTGAGAAACTGTTACCACCACTTGGTGTCAGCGTGCGGGGGGAAGTGGGGAGCAGTGGGAGGAGGGCTGAGGGAAGAGGTACATGACCGGCAGCTGTGTAGGAATTGTTACATGGGTGAGAGGACTTGAGAGAGGATGATCATGGGAAGGAGCTTTGAAGGCTAATTGCAGGCTGGCCATGGGAAGACAAGAAGTTGAAGGTGGGAGGTGACAAGGTCCATGAGAAAGAGTGGGCAAGGAGGAGACAGAGACATTGGAGAAGGGTCCTGTCCCATAGGACTTTGGGTGAGTTGGTGACAAGCCATGTAGAGGCAGGGAGGTGGGGAAGGGATGGGAGTGAGGGAGGGAAGTGGACAGGGACATGAGTCCTGAGCTAACCCTAATTCCCCAACTTTCTCTTTCTTCACCCTCCACCTCTGACCCCCACTGGCTTCCCCCCTCCCCCTCCCCAGAACCCCCATGGGCCGCCAGGACCTGACCAGGGCTTGACAGCCTCTGGCCCTCTTATTATTGTTAAAACAATAATAAAACAACGGAAAGAAGAAGAAAGCAAAAAAAGAAAAGAAAATACATACACAGCCATCTGGGAAGGAAGCACTTGCTAATACAGGGCCCGGGGCGGGGGGGAAGCTAGTGGGGAAGGTTTGGTGGGGGGTGATTAGGTCTCTCTCCCTAGGTCTGATAACTGAGGTACCCTGGGCATAAACTGCAATTCCCATCAGCCCCAAAGGATGGGAACTACAACTCCCATTAGCCCTTGGAGGGGTGTGGACTACAATTCCCATCAGCCGCCCAGGACAACTACAACTCCCATCAGCCCACTATCCCGTCCCCAAATACTGCTACCCACCGGTGTGGGGTAGAGATAGCTGGAGTCTGGCCCTAGGGGGCTGCTGGGAGGGTTTCCTCCTCTTAGATGGGCACCTCTGGGTCTGACTGGGGCTGGAGATTTCCTCTCTAGCTCTCCCTCCACCCAAGCCCTGCCCCCATCTGAGTGCCTCTCCCTGGTCTCTGCAGGGTCTGGTTTTCATGACTCCACAATCCCCTACCCCCTCCATTGGAAGCATCCCAGGGCCCCACTGCAGCCAAGCCAACCATGTGCCGCTGCCACATCTTTGTGTCCCTTCTCCAGCTCCCTGCTCCCTAAGCCCTCCAGTCTCTGTGCTTACTGTTCAAACACTGCTGATCTTCACATCCCAAGCTCCAGCAACCTGGCAGAGCTGTCCTTGGTCACACTAGCCAGCCACAGCCAAGATCTTGCCATTGAACTTGTAGCCTTGCCGAGCTTCTCGGGCTGTTCCTCCCACCAGGCTCCACTCTCCCGCTGGGCCAGGGCTCACCTGCACCCCAGACTGTGAAGCCCCAGGGCACCTGGCCCTCCTGGGGCTCAGCCACACTGAGAGACTGAGCCAAAAGCAGACAAGCATGTTCTGTGGAGCTGGGACCCTCCAACGTTGGCCTTTTATGGAGGAGGATGCCGAGGCCTGGGGTGGGCAGGACTTCCCAAGCTCACTAGGGCCAAATCTCACAAGGAGCCTGGAAAGGCCTGATTCATCCTCCCCATGCCTGTGGTAATCTGCTTGACTCTTAGCTTGATTGTTAACCTGGGAGGCCACCCTGTGTGACTGCAGACAATCTTCTCTCATTCTCTGGACCTCAGCTTCCTCATCTATAAAATTGAGGTATTGGGCTCCAGGCCCAGGGTAAGGCCAAGGCCTGGCTCCCACGGACCTCCAGCCTATGGATGAATAATTTGTCCCTCTACCACCTCCTGAGCCCTGGACCCACTAGGGACGGCCCAGCACCCTGGTCCCTGGGTAAGGGCCACACTCAGCTCTCAGCTCTTGGGGAGAGGCTGGTGCCTGTGTCCAATCATGGCAGGGTTCCCCTCCCTGCTGGACCATACACCCCTGCCCTCTCCCTGACCTTTGCCTTCTGTTTAGAGCACCTTGCCCCTGAGGATATTTCACTCATCCTTCAAGTCCAGCCAAATACCTCCTCTTCCAGGACGGCTTGAGGCCCATCTGTCTGTCTCCCTAGCACCCAGCACTGGGCCTGGCATCTGGGATGGGGTGGGAGCCCCTCTCATGGGCCAGAGCAACTGGGTTCTCAGGCACTGCTGAGTTCAGCCTGACAGGCGCCTTGCTCCATGGCCCAGCGCTCACCCACAGCCATCTCTACCTTCGATCTTACATGGGGTCACCAGCTGCTCCCGGAAACTTCAGGATCAGGCTTGTCCTGGGCAGGCTTGTGGCCCTCAACCAGCTGCCCATAGCTAGGGCCCAGGGAGGAGTCCCTTGCTGGGGGGCATGTCACGCCCTAAAGGGGCTGATCAGGTCACAGTCAGGGCACAGACCTTGTCTCTCTACTCTCTTTCTCACCCCCAGATATACTGGGGAAAGGGGTGGGGGGGCTTCAGGCCTTGGGCCACAGGCAAATCCTGCCTAGCCTGAGCCCTCTGCAACCATTTATCCCAACTCACTGGTTCTTTAGGTCCTTGGGGCACACAGGCCCCCCCCGCCACCAAGTTCCCCCTGTGCAGTCTCCTCCAGGCTCCAGAGCCCTCCCGGGCCTGGTTACATTGACTCTTGCCCCTGCCCTTCAACCCCAACTGTGTCCTGGCCTCCATATCTGGGTCTCAGCCCTGTCTCCATGCCCCCAGCTTCTCTAGGAGCTTTTCCTGGGCGCTGCTCTGTCCACGGCTTTGACAGCATCTCCTGAGGGTGTCCTGCACTCACCCACATCCTCCACATGAGCCTCCATCTCTGCCCGCCCCCACAGCTCCCGCTCTCTCCAAAAGATAGCATGCTACAAAGACCCCACACTGTCTTCCTTCCCCCACACTCACTCAAGCCGATGTGGGCTCTGTGGCCAGTAAGTCATATGCAACATAGGGTACTGGGTTTTCCTGGGGTCATACACTGGCCCGGGAGGGGTCAGGCAAGCTTGTCCTGGTGAGGGTCTGGAGGAAGGGAGGACCCCTCAGAGACTCCGCACTGTGAAAGTCCAACCAGTGGCTCCCTGGGCTGCCCTTCTCACTGGGCCTTGGAGGGAGCAGACTCGCAAAGACTTGTGGTGCCTGGAACCCCGGGTTCAGCTCTACAAGGGTGCACCCAGGGATGGGGTGCCCCTGGGAGCCTGATAAAGAGCCAAGGCCGCTTCCCTCCCCTCCCCCATGTCAGGCAGCTACAGCGCTTGGAAGTACTCACAGGGGCATTTATCACAGACACCACCCCCCTCCACTCTTTTTAAGTTGAATGTCAGGGCACGTCAGTCCCACTTGCTAGAGAGAATTCCATCTGGCCAAGGAGACCAGTGGCCATTCCTGAGCACCCCTCCTCCCCCAGCTCCCCTACCTCTAGGGACTGCTGTACCAGCAAGCTGAGCTCTTTCTGCCTTTAGGGCACAGAGGCTCCTGACTGGAAGTCTACCCAAGAACCCCATTGCCACCCAAGCAGGGTATGCCCACCCCCAAAGGAGCACGGAGAACTGAGGCTGAGTGTCAGAGGCTCAGCAGTCAGCTGGCTGAGGCCCCACCCACCAGCGCTTGGGTACCTGCCCTGGCAAAGCCATTAGCCCACAGGGCATGTCGTGTGGGGTAGAAAAAAGGCAGCCCCTCTGTGGCCACGGCCCTTCAGGTGCATGACTTGGCAAACGGTCTCTCTGTACACAATCAAAAAAAGGTATTCTGTCTTCCTGGTGGACACAGCCCTGCTCCCAGGACCAGGACACGCAGCTTGGTGAGGAGAGAATACCGGCTAGATTTCAGCCCTTACTCACCTGTTCCAGCAGGGGACCACCTGTGCAACTGGGTGCGGTGGCCCGAAGGATGGAGTCCCACCCCACTCGGACACCCCAGCACAGCAACAGCAAACATCAAGGTGGACGCGAGGTCAGGCGTGCGTGCATGTGTGCGCGTGTGTGTGTGTGTGTGTGTGTGTGTGTGTGCGTGCGCCCAGAGTTTGTTTCTGTGCACCTGGGCACACGTCTCTAAGCCTCTGTGTGCGTATGTACACGAACCTCGATGGATCTGAGCGCATGGACGCAGGTGTCAGGGAATCTGCATGTAAGTGAGCCTCTCACCCGCCTCTGAGCCCGGGTCAGAACCCGTGTGTTTGTGTGTGAATTCATGCCTGTACCGCTGAGAACCTGTGAGCATGCCACCTGTGGCGTGAGGTAGGCCTCTGGGAGTGACCCTTTTCCCAAACTCATTTTCTCCCTCTCCTGGGCACCGAGACTACATTTCCCAGCATCCCTTGCAATTAGGTGTGGCCCCATGACTGAGCAGTGGGCACTACTAGTACTGGCCCACAGAAGTCTCCTGTGTGCGATCCTCCGTGCTCTTTCTCCTCCTTCCGGTGACCTTGCAAACCACGTGCTGAATATCGAGGAGGAGCCATAGGATGAAAGGAGTCTGGATTCCCAAAAGCACCCCTTGGGGCAGAACTGCTGCTGAGCAGGAGCATCCTGGCGGGGCTTCACCTGAGCGAGAAACCTCCCTCGAATTCCCCCTGAGATTTGGGGGTCATCTGTTCCAGAAACAAATGTTACCTGAACTGATACAGACACTGAACCAGAAATGTACGTCACAAAAACCGGTGGCCTTCCTGCAACAATCCAAGGAAACGGCTAGAAAGATGCAGAACCATAAAATGCAGTGGCAGGACATCCGGTTCCAACCCTGCTTGTGATGACCTACAGGGAAGGCCATGTGCCTGTTGAGGCTGAGGCACAAAAGGAACGTGCCAGAAAGTCGGGATGACAAGGCTGGCTTTTACTGTCTGCTTTCAGTCACATATTACAAGAAGACAAAGTTAGGCAAGAGTGGGTGGGTTTGCAAGCAGAGAAGGGAACAGAGAGAGCCCAAAAATGTGGGGCTTGCCAAGTGTCAAAAAAGCCCCTGCTTCCAACCTGCAAGTCACAAGAGAGGTCAGGAATGGCTTTAAGGGACAAAGTGAAACCTCCACCTGAATAAGGAGGGCTCAGCCGTGCCCCACAGATCAACCTAAGGATGTGGCCTTCCCACCTACTGTTTCAAATGCCCTCAAAATAGTCATGACTAAATTAAGAGACAGGAAAGGATTCAGAGAAACAAGGAAATAAAGCTCTTGACAAGTATGTCCAGGAAAGAACGCTGAGTGAGTTACCTTGACTGCTTGAGCCTCTGGCCCCCAAATATGCAGGAGCAGGAAGTGGGCTGTCAACACCATAGGGCCCCCAAGAAGGACATTTCCCCCAACACCCACTTCAGAGATGGCCACGGAGGATAAGAACTGGTTAGAACCTCACACAGGGCAGTGCCAGGGCCACAAAGGAGAGGGCGTTTCTCAAAGACCAGAGACGGAGGGTTTAAGGAAGAAACTTCCCCGCTGCAGGGGTGGAGTCTCACTGCAGGGGTGGAGTCTGACGTACTGCGTGCTGGCTGGATTTCCTAAAGCTTAGAACTTGGGGCCTCTGTGTGTCTCCTTCCATCTTTCTCTCTCTTTTTATTTGTGTTTGTTTGTTTGTTTGTTTATTTTCATCCTTCTCTTTTTTCACTTAGTTTTTACTGTGGTGGCTGCATCTGGCCCACCACTGGATTTGGGGTGTGTGCTGAGCTCTGTAGACAGTGAGATCAATTATCCTTTTAGTACACAGGGATCCGGACCACATAAGAGTCCTCAGGAGCAAGTCTGGACCCAACAAGTGGGCCGCCACCTGCCAGACACCCTCCCCTTTGCCGTGACGGCCCTGAGTGGGTAGGGCTTCAGGATGTCAGGAAGAGTGAAAGGGATTGTTGGTGACCCAAAGCCACACTGAGCAGATAAATTGCTAGCTGGTCCCCAAATCTGTTTCTGCTTCCTCCTAGGGGCACAGCAAGGCCACACCTCCCCGCCTTCCTGGACACGGAGCTGTGGCCACGTGACTGAGCAGAAGCAGCAGGTGTAATGTGCGTCTCCTCCTGGGCCTGACCCACAGAACCCACCCCTCCGTGACTCCGCCTGTT
Organism: Callorhinus ursinus; assembly: GCF_003265705.2. Lineage (NCBI taxonomy): Eukaryota > Metazoa > Chordata > Mammalia > Carnivora > Otariidae > Callorhinus > Callorhinus ursinus. Next base: position 6,423,834 of record NW_027397113.1, on the reverse strand, counting down.
GGTCACCTTCCACCACAACTGAGGAAGTCACCTGGGGAAGCGGACGAGGCCCTGGAGTAGCCCGAGGAGCTGCCCACCCACCAGGAACACTGGTTTGTAACCTTAAGTGAGGGACAAATCCATTTCTATGTAACAAACCACAGGTGTTGTGGAGGTTATCCATTACTGCAACTGCTGTTACCTTAAGAAACACTAGAATGTGAGCACATCTGCACCTCTGTGATTCTCAGCTAAAGGTGTAGGTCTGAGTGAGTGTGTCTGTGTGTCTGTGGACTTGAGCCTGTGAACGCCTCAGAGGGTCTCGTGTATGTGTGCATGGGGGCCAAGCCTCAGGAGGGATGCGCGCCTATAGGGTGCGTGCATGAGCTGCTTCCGTGGTCTGAGCACATGTGGGCATCTGGGGATCTGAGTACACGTGTCCGCGGGCACCTGAACAGCTGTGTGCAGGTCTGAACAGCTGAGTGTGCTCACTCGGAGGCGGGCACTTTACTGGGTCTGAACATGTCTGTATGGCCTGAGGGCCTGAGAATAGGAGGCCTTCCCCGCGCAGCTCAGGTGTGCATCTGAGCACAGGAGTAAGTGTGTCAGTACCTGTGAGAGCCCATGTGGGCCAGTGTAGACACCAGTGTGTGTGCGTGTGTGTGTGTGTGCATGTGCACTGCTGTAGGACCCTAGTACGAGTCTGTGTGCCTTGAGAGGGCTGAGCACTGGTGTGGCTCCCAGCATGTGTGTGAGTCTGAAAGTATGTGCCTCTGAGTGTGTGTGTGTGTGTGTGTGTGTGTGTCTGAGCATGTGCGTGTCTCTGAACACATGGGCGTGAACGTAAGAATGGGCCTCTGCAGGTCTGAGCTACGGGGAGCCTCAGAGTATCCCCTCTCATGGGGCCACGGGAGGGGAACAGGCATGGGTCTAAACAAACGTCTGAACGAGCATGGCCCCTGGGCTCTGGCGACACACAGCCCATCTCTGAGGACCTGTGCACACGTACCCTGGGGATCTCGGCACACAGGTGCCTTCAGGGTGCACGTGGGCGCACCTCTGTGGGAATGAGCCACATGTGCTTGGGACATGACATCCCTTTGAGGATGTTTGTGCATCCCAGTGCCTGTGAACTTATTCGTGGGACACTGTAGGTCCGAGCGTGAGTGCAAACTTGGGTGGAGCTGTGCCGCACACACCTCTGAGCCCGGGCACAGATGCATGCTTCCCTGAACTCATGCAAATATGTGCGCCCACGCCTCGGAGGTCTGAGCACACTGTTCTGAACATGCATACACGGTCCCTCTGAACCATCTGTGAGCATCTGTAAGCCTGAGCATGCACGGAGGACGTGGTCGGAGCTATGCAGGTGGATTTGTATACATGTATGTACCTCTGTGAGCTGACTGCAGGTGTGGAACTCTGGCAATCCGAGGACGTGTGTGAACAAGCTCACGCTGAACACACACGCCCATCGCGAGTGTCTGAAATATGTGGGTGCCTCTGACCATGTGCATGTGATCCTAAACATTTGGTCTGTGCCTCAACAGGTATGAGTGTGTGTGAGCGTGCCTCCGTGTGCTGAAGACACCCCATGTGCATACCTTGGTGTGACGAGCACATGTAAGTGTGAAACACTGTGGGTCTGAGCAGGTGGGTGCCTGTGAGCAAGTGGGCAGGTGTGAGCTTGCTGGGAGATCCATAAATGTATGTGCATGGATATATGTGTGTGTGCCTCTGTGTGTGCTTATAGATGTGTGCCTCTGTGGATCTGAGTCTGGGTGTGCACTTCCTTTGTGCCTCAAGGGGTGCACACTCTAATCCCTGCAGGGGCCAGGCCCACAACGTAATGCTTGGGTCAGGCTGGCTAAGACGGTGAGACATTACCCACGATGCAGAGCGCGTCCCCACTAAAGGCACTCCCATTCAAAAGAATCTAAACACTGTGTCCGGCAAACAATACCCTTCTTTGACTAGATTGCCAACCTCAAGTGAAATACCCACGCTAGAGGATGATCTCACCAAGATGGGAGGAGAAGGAGTGGGGCCTGGGGTCTATGAAGGGGCCCAAGTCAAGGGAAAGGATGGAAAGCAAGTAGGGATGATCCCAGGCTTGGCATCTGGATGCAGGGAGGAGGATCTGGCAGGTGGGAAGGATGCAAATGCCCTGGGGTCCCTGGGGTTAGCCCCTGGGTAGCCACAGTCTCCAGGCAGGCTGCCTTCACCTCTAACACTGACCTTGGAGCCCAAGGAGGCCTGGCCCTCGGCTAGAGGAAAAAGCCTCCCTGTACCGGGGGCACAAGAGGGCCTCTGGCTGGAGTCCCCTTTCCCTCTAAGTAGGGGGGTGGCATGGCCTAGATCAGCCTGAGGGGCTCTGGAGTCATCTTGATCTTCGCCTTGCCTCCCATCAAGATAAAAATCCAACTTCAAGCATTTCAGAGTGGCGCGAGTAGGGAAATGCAGGCGTGTGCCATGCACATCTCGGCGAGAGCCGGGGGCTTCCGACGGCTTCCTCTGGAGGCTTAAGCACACACTCTGCCCTTAATCTGAAGCCGGGTGCTGGGCTGCCCGCCGGCCTCTCCCTATCCCCCAGCTTCCATTCCTCCTCCACCCTCCATCCTCGCCTCATAGGCCTGGCCCTTTGACTGGGGGAGGGCAGCTGACCTGCCTACTTCAGCTTCTCCTTGCTCCCTTGTCCCCACACAGCCTAAGGGAGCTCGGCCCCCAGCGCACACACTCGGTGCCACAGCTGGGAAGCTAGAACCTTGGTAGATAACGTGTGGCCCTCGTATGGCCCGGGATGTGCTGCAGGTCCCTGCACAGTGGCCGTCTGGCCCAACACTCCTTTCCGTGGGGTCCAAGGAGAGCAGACCCCTCCTCTCACCCCACAGGAGCCCCCCCCAGAGTAAGCACATGTGTGCAAACACATGGGATGGGGCCAAGTGCCCTTCTCTCAGGACCCGCCAGCCCTATGTCCCCAGAGTCCAACCCCAGGGCTCTCATGGGGCCATTCATCACAGCCACTTTCGGCAGGCCCGGGCTCAAGGCACTGCTTCCACCTCCAGGAAAGCCTAGTCCTGACGAGTCAGAGGGGTGAAGCAGGGTCGAGGGGGGGGAATGCCATATTGAAGCTGCCAGATGCCCAGAACGTCCCAGAGCCATGGCAGAGCATGAGGGTGCATCCCTGAGCTGAGAGGGCCTAGTGAGATGGAGCCAGATGGCCCCCCAGCAGAGGGGCCTCCCCACAGTGGAGGGCGTCTGTTCCAGAAAGCACCAGCTCTTGGCTATGGATGGGGAGGCCTTTCCAACCCAACAGCCTACAGCTCCTCCAAGTGCCTCAGGGCCCAGGACCACCAAACAACCCTCCTCAGCTCTGGCCTACAGTTTCGGGGTGGCCTGGGCCCCAGAACTGCCTCTGCCTTTGGTCTCTGGAACCTGAGCCTCTGCCCCAAGGCTCCATGGTTTTTCTTGCTCTCCCCACACTCCTTCCATGGTTGCAGCCTAGGCTCAGCTTGAGCATCTCCTCTGGGACTGGCAGACCCCCCCCATTCCCCCCTACCCCAGGCCAGATTCACAAGATATGCCCCAGTCACACTGCCCACCTCACCTGACTGATCACCTCCCCCAAACCTGCAGGCATCCGCCCCAACCTCCAGCCTTCCAGTAGCAAGAGCCCAGGTGCCACACATTGCAAGGTAACCAGGAGAAGTCTCTGGAAACCCAAGCCAGGGATGAGGCTCCCACAGGCTCATCCAGGGAGTCCCATGATCCCTCACTGAGAAATCTGGCCATATTCAGTCCTTCCTCCCTTCCCGCTGCCAGTTGTAAGCACCAGGACCTCAGCTCCTCAGGCCCTCCCTCCCCCCAGCTCCTCTCAGCCACCCCCAACCTGCTCAGGTGAGCAGCCCTTGCATCCACTGCGCCATTCCACACCCCACACTTCTCAGTTGGCACTCGAGGCCCACCCTTCCTTTGCCAATCAGGTCTCTCTCTGGGGCCGCACACTTCTCTCCAGCTGAAAGGATCCAGCAGAGGCCTGGAATGCCACCCCTAGGAAGCCTTCCCTCCCAGCCCTGCTCTCCTTCAATGGCAGGTGCTCCACTAGAAATCTAGACCAGACCTCAGGTCCCAATCTCCCCAAGGGACCACACCTCCCAGCCACGCACTGCCTGGCACAGAGCTGCCGTGTGGTAGAACTGCCCCAGCTTGGCCTGGCAGCCCTGGCAGAGTGGCCACTTCCCTGAGACCGGGAATGAGCAGAGATCTCTACTGCTGACCCAGCGAAAATCAGGCCTCAGGGACTGATGGAAGTTGCAGTTCTGGACCCAAGAGCTGATGGGATTTGTAGTTCCTAAGCTTGCGATCTCCCACCTAACCACCCCCTCCCCACCCCAGACCCAATAAAGACTCATGGGAGCTGCAGTTACTCATCTCGCTAGGGAAAAGTCTCCCTCTTTCCTTCCCAGCATTCCTTGGCCCTGAACCCCAGGATCCCAAGCTAAGGACCTCACTACCTCGGAGGGCTGGGGCACCAAAGGGCCAGAAACTGCCTTGCCAGAGGGACAATTTGAGGGACCTGGAGGGGGGTGGCAGGAAGGCAGAGGAAACTATCGGGGAAAGGTAAGACCTGGCAGCAGGCCCCTTGGGCTCGGGCCAGGTGGCAGGGACAGTCGCCCCCCTCCCATCAGCGTCACCCGGGCCCGGGGCAGGGGAGGGGGGAAAGGCACTCACCAGTACTGGGCTCACACTCTTCCAGGTCCTCGTCATCACTTGGACACTCGGCAGAGGCCACCAAGAGGTCATCCGTGTTCTGTGGGCGAGAGGAGGGGGGGGTGGGGAAGAGGGTCCAGTGGTGGGTCAGTAGGCCCCAAAGCCACCTCTTGAGGTGTGGCACCACACGGGAGATGGGTCCTGGGCCAAGACACACACCCTGGTCTGTCCCCCAGTTCTCCCATTGCTGGCTGGGTGACCGAGAGCCTCCTGTTCCCCGCTGTGCAAAGACAGACTGGCCAGCGCCCACCCTGCGGGAGCTCCCACAGCTCCCAGGGATCAGTGAGACGGCACATGCTGTGTCTTTTATTTCCAGGAAGCCGGGGAGACTGGACACTAGCCCTGGGGGTGCAGGGCTGGAGCAAGGGGCCCAGGGCATCGGGGAGATGAGGCATGGGGGCCTCTGGAGACCAGCACAGGCAGAGAAGGGAAACAGGACCTGGGGTTGGGGGGTGGCTCTTGGCTCCAACCCCACTACCCCACCACCCTCATCTGTCTCCCAACCCCCTTCCCAGAGCCCGGAACCAGGCTGCACACAATAATTAGGGCTGTGGTTGCCATGGCAATGGGAGTCGACTTTGTCAGCATTTTCTTTCCTCCTGATTGCAAAGAAAGAGAATCCCCAAGATGAGTGAATGTAAGGGGGCGGGGAGGGGAGCGTGCTCAGAGTGTGTTAGGGAAGAGACCCAGGGAGGGAAACCCAGAGTCCGGGCAGGAATGGTGCCCAAGAGACTGCAGGGTGTGGGGAGAGGACTCCTGAAGGCCAGAGGTGGGAGGAGTCTGGGGTGGGGAGGGGTGGGGAGGGGTGAAAGGGTCACACGGTGCCTCTTCTTCACTCCCGCACCCCCACCCCACCCCCTGTCTTCGAAGACTGGTTTCCCTTGGGCATCCTTGCCCCTCCAGCAACCCCATCCTGTGGGGGCTTCTCCAGCACAGCTGTGACCCCGAAGGCCCCCACCTGCCTCTTCCACCTGGATGGTCAGTCCATCGCCCTCTCACTGAGACTGGGGGGCCCTTCTGGCCTCTGGGCACTGGGCATAGTCGGTGCCCAACCTTGGGGCTCCCTGCTCCCTGGGGCAAGGCCTGGCCTTTGGGGGCCCTAGCTTTTCTTGCCCGTGAAGGCAGAGGGGAAGGGGGTTCAGACTTCTCTCTCCCGCCTGCATGAGGCTGTCAGCCAGCGCCAGGCCCCCTACAGCACAGACTGGCAGGGTTGAGGGGACTTCAGGCTCAGGGAGTCATGCCCTCACTTACAGTGAAGGCCGGCGGAGTTGAGGCCCACCCCCCAGGCTGCCCCCAGACTTCTCCCCCACCCCAGCAGCATAGATTTCTCTCCAGACATAGAGGCTCAACAACCATGGGTGATGAGGGACAGCAGTAGCTCGGGCAGGGGCCTGGGGTGACTGAGTAAGGTCTACCATGCCAGGTGTGAGCCCTCCCTGGGCCACAATCATTGACGGCAACAACCAGAAAACTCAGCCGGGCTCCCGAGTTGCCTCCGTAAGTCACACACGCCCAGTTGGCTTTTGGCACCCGGAGAGCCAGGCCTATCCTGCCTCGTGAGAGCCTCATTCCCCAGGTTCGACCCCCCTCCGTGTACAAGAGAAGATCAACTCAAATCACTTGGGCTTGACCTGATCCAGAGAGAGCACCTGAGCAGGTGGGCAGGCAGTGCGGGGAGGGTAAAGCGCCAGGGAACCGTCTGCACCAACACCCCTCCAGCCCACAGGCATAGGGAACCCTGAGGCCCGCTGGGGGGGGAACATCTGCTCAAGGTCACAAAGAGAGGATGCGAGAAGGCAGTGGGCTTGGAGTCCCACTCTGAGGACACCGGCAATCCAGGAGACACTGTTCCGGGCCTCAGCCAGCCTCCAGAGAGCGGCGGCCACCCCCAGCTGAGCCTCTGGCCCCTCCAGGGCTGTCTCCTAGGTGCCCAGCCGGAGCAACGCCATCCTGGTTGTACCCATCTCTCACTCGCTGCCCACACCCCACGGGGCCTGGCCTCCGGTATGTGGCAGGCAGACGGGCCATTCCACCTTCACTCCAGTCCAGACTTCCTCCCTCTTGGGCAGTCTTCCCTGGTCTAGCTGGAGTACCAAACTCCCCCTTACCACTGGGCCTGACCCGTAGAAACAGTGACCACCTTCCCACGTACAACATCCCTGGTCACCAGGGCAAAGGCCACTTCGTGAGCGAGGCCTTTCCCACCTCACCTGAACCATCGCCATGACAAGGATGCAAAGGAGCCTCCAGGACCCCTCCAGTCCCCTCAGACCCTCCCCTGGGTGCCACAGTTGCTACGTAGACATCAGCCCTTTCCCCCACCCGAGGCCTCGCTCCTCGTCCATCAGCCCCAAGGGTCCTCACCTGCGTGGTGCTGTCCCTCAGCGTGGGGGAGCGGCCCCGGCGTGTGGTCGTAGTAGCCATGGTGGTGGTGGTCTCCATGATGGTGGTGGCCATGTCGGCCAGCAGGGTGGTGGCCGTGGTCTCCGCACTGAGCAGCACGGACGGCCCCTCCCCCACCAGGCGCAGGTGGCCCTCAGTCCGCACATTGGGGTCGCTCTCGGCGGCCAGCGCCAGCACCTTGAGCCCATTGTAGTAGAGGCCGGACACCTGGCCCTGGAAAGGGCGGCCCTGGTCCCGGCCCCCGATCTTGATGGCAGCCTGGCTGTTGAAGATGGTCAGCTGGCGGCCTGGTGGGGAGGGGAGTTGGTGGGGGCGGCGGACAGAGGAGGGGCAGGCAGTGGGGAGAGATCAGAGAGGGGTGGGGAGAACAGAGGGAAGCCGAGGGAAGGAAAGAGGGTGGAGAGGGAAACCAGCAAGGGGGCGGGGGGTTGGAGAAACGGGGGGGGGCGGACACCAAAGGGAAAGTCCTCGTCAGCCACAGCCCCCAGCCCAGCCAGGTGGGGACCCCAGAGGGGGAGGGGCCCTGAGGCACACATGGGCTGGGAAAGGGAGCCCAGCTCCCCCCTCTCCCCGCCATGCTCGTGCCTCTGACCCTCCCATCCCCCTCTCCTGCTCCAGGGGCATCGCTCCCCCTTCTTTCCCGTCCCTCAATTTGATCCCCATCTTCTCCCTCTGCTTCCCCAAACGTCCCACGCCCGGTGTCGTCCCCCCCGCCCCGAGCCATGGAGCCCTCAGAAGCAGCAGACAGAGGAGACAAAGAGGCGGAGACAGAGAAAGGGACTGGCAGGCTGAGTGGTCAGTGCATGTCAAAGCAGAGAGGGAGGCGACACCCACGTGCCGGAGGTAAGGACGGTGCGCGGGAGGAGGGCTGGCGTGCGTGAGGGTGGGAGCAGCCACGCAGACCCCACTCTGCCCTGCCAGCCACCACCAAGCCCTCTGACCTCTGGCCAGGCTCCCCTCTCGCCTCCCCCCTCCAAGGCCCAGGGGGGGACCTGACCCTGGAGAGCAGAGGCCTTCCTCCCCGCCAGGATGTGCAAGCACAGAGATGGAAAACGTTAAAGGGACCTTGCTTCGCTCGCTGACAGCCAAAAAAAAAACCCGCTCCAGCTCCAATCTCGCTCCCCATTCAGCAGTGACACCTGAGCATTCCCACCTGGGTGGGGTTCGGCTGTTCTTTTTGGTTTTAGTGGATCTGGGGGTCGGTTTAACCCTCTGAGTTTGTTGCTTTGGTTTGGTTTTTAGAAAAGATATTTATTATGTTTAAGTTTAGATTTAACTTTGGTTTTTGGTGTTGCTTATTTGGGGAGGAGGAGGGGCAGGGGAGCTACTCCATTGCCCCCCCGCTCCCCTGGACCTTCCCTGCGGGCGCTGGGGGGTTTAAGACCTGGCTTAGCCCTCGTTAGCCTCTGGTTAGTGCCTCGTTAAAGATCTGGTTTAGAGTTAGGTGTCTGTACTCCCTGCCCCCAAAACCTGGGCTGAGGATAGTCCAGCTTGTGAAACCCACACCCTCTTTGGAAACACAGGTTCCCTGGGCCACCCAACCATCTGTCCGACCGTCCACGGCGAGGAATCTGCTCAGCCCTCTGCTCAGCCTCTCCCCACCCCCCGGTGCCCTCTCGCTGCCCAACTCCTTACTCTGCCCTGGAGCAGTGGCACCCTCTTCCAAATGGGGGACCCGGAGCCCACAAAAGCTGAGCACTAGTTAGTAGCAACTGGAATGCCAGACCCAGAGAGGTGCCTGAGGACGACCACGTCCAGAGATTACTCCCAGGCACAAGAATTAGGAGACGGTCAAGAGGAGAAGGCTCATCCAGTCGTTGAACACGTTGGGTAAGCAAATGCTTCACAATTAAACGACAGGTTTCCTTCTCACAGGACTTCTCAGTGTCTTTATTAAACCAACGTCCACGTGCATCTCCAAGAGGAAGAAATGGGATTTGGCGTTTCCCAAGCTCCTTTTACCACAGTCTCTTTCTTGGGAAGCCTCTCATGGGACTTGCGCTTCACCGGCCATGTTTTGGAACGGGAAACGGACTCATTCGATAAATATTTATTGAGCACCTACCACATGCCAGATGCTGACAGTAAAATAATCCCTCCAAGAGGGCCCAGATCTCATTCTTAAAAACTTTCCTGCTCTTTACTTCATCTCAGTCTCCCAGCAGCCCCCAGGAGACAGGCTGAGGAGGCTGACCCCTCATGAGAAAGGGGAAGTGAGCTCCTCCTCCCACACCCTGGGAAATACCAGAGCATTTTGCCCCATCTTTCACTTTCCAGAAGCGGAAGTAGAGGTCTAAAGAGAGGGAATGGCTCCGCAGCTAGGGAAGGAGCACTGGGGTTCACCCTCACCTGAATGCAAAGCCCCACCACCCCTCCCCCACCAAGGGCCTGTCCAGCTCTGCCTACCTGGGGTCACAAGTTGTCCCAGCCTCAGCCCAAGCTGCTCCCTTGGCCTCTCTAATTCTGGGAGAGGGAGTTGGGTAATGGAGAGGAAGCTACACAGGTTAGCGAACTTGGCCCCTGCAGCCCCGCCCGCAATGAACTCCTCAAAGGGTTAAAGTTCGCCCCGCTGGAGAGAGCAGCCCAGTGCGGCTGGGGGCTGTAGGTTTTAGCGATGTCTGTTACAGTCCCTTTAACTTTTTGTCCTGTTATGGATTTATCACATCTGGTTATCAACATGTTTAGTCCCCGCTGGCTGTGTGGGGGGCTGGAGGTGACATTTGGGGGTTTTAGCTGGGGCAGGCCCCAGTGGACATTTAAAAGCACAGTTATCAGCTGGTTAGGTGGGGATTTAACAGTGCTACTTCCCCCCTAGAGTTTAGCCTTAGAGGTACAGAGCTCGCCCCCTCTCCGAAGGGAATGGGATGGCTTTGCCCTTGGCCCCAACTTCCCTTGGTGACAAGTGGCCTTCTCCCTCACACCCAGCAGTGCCTCGCCACTCAGCTAGCCTGTTGTCTTCCTCATCCGCTCAGCCAGCACAGAAAGCCCTGTGGGACGGCTGCCCCTGCCCCTACCTCCTAGTTTCTCCCTACCCCCGCCTCTGTTTACTTCTGAGAGGCCTTCCAGACCAACGTGGGCCCATTCCGGAGACAGTGTCCCACAGCCACTCCCTTGGGTGGGTGGGTGGGGGTCTTTCCTGTAGGATGTGAGCCCCCCCCCCCCGGCTGCTTCCCTTTCCTCCTAGGATGACCCCGGTGAAGCCTTCCCACCCTCCTTTTGGATCCTAGGATCAGCACTTCCTGCTTTTCAGCGCCCTGTGGCCCTCTGGCCGGCCCTTCACCAAACCCTGCTCCCGATCTACACTCCAGCCTGCTTTACCAGGTTCGGGAGGCTCAGCTCGTGGATTATCCTAGCCCATCCCAGCTTTGGAAAGAGCCCAAGGACTCTCCCTCTTCTGAGCAAAACCCAGCCCTGTCCAGAACCACCACTCTACTTCTAAAGACACAGATGATTGACTCCAGAGAGGAAAGGGGAGGGCATCCCGGGGGGGGGGGGATCATCAGGCCTCCGCTAAGGGGCGGGCGACGGGGAAGGCACGGTGGGGAAAGAGAGAGCTCTGCACCTTTAAGATAGTGTTTTTAAAGTTAATTAATTAATTAATTAATTAATTCTGGTTAATTACCTTTGTCGAGCAGCCACTCATCTACTACTCGACCAAGCCGGTAGGGGATTCTCTGTCTAGCAATCGCCAGGCGCTCGTTATCAAAGTTTCCTTGGAAAAGTTTAGAAAGACAGTAGGTTTCTCAGGCGGCGAAGTCCAAAGGAGTTAGCAAAGTAATTACGCGTTTCTCAGGAGATTCAGAGTAAAGCAGCAACATCCACCGGAAAGGGGGGAAGGTCCACCCAAGGCGGGAGAAGAAGCACTGGGTCCCTCATCCTCCCGTCCCCTCCCTAGGCTCCCGTCCAGAGCCAGCCCCACCCGAGGGGCACGAGTGACCCAAAGAAAAAGACAGGGACATAGAAGAAAAGGAAAGGGGATGGAAAAGAAAAGGCAGCTGGAAGGTCAAAGGTCAGAGGTTAAACAGGTTTATCTGTGCTCAAAGCTGCTGTGCCCACCTTCCTTCCCCATCCCAGAGCGGGGCAGTGAGGGCAGGGAGGGGCATTTAGCGGGTTTAAGTTAGGGGTGGGGGGGCCTCAGTGGCCCAGCTGGTTACTGAGTTTAGAGGGTGGTTTAGAACTGGGAGGGGTGGGTTAAGTGGGGTTTATGCGGCATTTAGGGGGTGGCCCGGCACTCACACTTAACAGTGACATTTAAACCACTTCTGCAGGCACTCAGCTCCCTTTCCCTTCCGTGCTCAGCTCCCCGAGGCGCCTTCTTTGCCAGCTCACCCCACACCCCTACCCCACCGGCTTCCACCCCCATCCCGCCCTCCCCAAAGGGCCCACTGCTGCAGCCTTGCCACCCTGCCCACCATCCCTACAGGTCACCCTGCCACCCCGCCACCCCACCCACCCCTCTGGCCTTCTCCACCTCTCCTGCAGCCATCTCTTCCATGCCTCTAAGCCTGCCCTGGTTCCCTCCCCACAGGCCCTCCCAAGCCCCTCTGCCTGGCGGCTCTCTCCCCACATCTCAGCCCCATTCCAAGACCCTCAGACTCAGTTCTGCTCTGGTCCCCTTTTGTCTCTGCCCTGGGGACCCAGCCCAGCTCCTGACCCCCGTCACTCACTAGCCTTTCTCCTTCAGGCTCCTCCCCCTGATCCCTAACCCCATCCCTTCTCCACCCTGCCTGTCCCTCTCTCCACTCATCATTGTCCAGGCCCTGGAGATGGGGAGCAAAGATTGTGTGTGTGTGTGTGTGTGCGCGCGCGCGTGCACGCGCGCGCCTATATGAGAGAAACAGACTTTGGAAAGGGGTTTGTCAGTGTGCCTAGGAGTTCGGTGTGCTCCTCCCCACACCTACAGGCTGTGGATTACCCTAGTCTGTAGCAGTGGAAATGGAAATGATTTCCTTTGGGGGAATCTGGCCACTCTTCCCATTGAAACCATGTACAGTGTTCAATAACGTGTTGGCGGGGGCCGGGGGGGGCGGCTTTCCTGCTCCTCTCACACTGCATGGCTGTGTGTGCCCCCAGTGAGGCCTGGGCCCGGGCCTGCCGTGGACATCTCCTGTGAACGAGCACACAACGTGTCCATGTGTGTGCATGGCTGCTGCCTCCCTAGGTGCTTCTGACACAACAAGACCTTGCCTTCCCTATGGATTTAGGTCACTAGTGTTTCAGTAAAAATGGATTGTTCACTCGTTTAGTCACTCAGCAAACATTTCTTAAGTGCCTGCTCTACTCCTCGTGCTGGGTTTTGGAGATGCAAAGACGAAGGCTTGGCCCTTACACGCAGAGTGCCCCAGCCAAGCAGGGGAGACTGGCAAGTGACCAGTAGTGTTCTTTGTTCTGCTAGAGGTGGCACAGGGCATCCCAGCCTGGGGATGGGAGTGAGAGGGACCAAGAAGACACTGGAGGAGAGGTGAAGGGGCCAGAAGGGAGTCAGGCACAGCAAGGAGGGGGGGAGCACATATGCAGAGCCAGAGACTCAGGAGGGCAGTAGGCTCTCAGAGACCTCCCGTGTGTGTCTGTGTAGAGGTCCCTGTGTGTGTCCCAAGAGGAAGGGAAGAATGCACATCTGCCTCATTGGAGCACATAACAGTTCTAACCAAAGTTCTGTTTGTTGAGCACTTCCTCTATGCCATGCCTTTCTAGTGCTTTCTTGGGTTATTACTACGAGGTGCCTATTATCCCTATCTTTCAGAGGTGGAGACAGATTCACAGAGGCCGGATGACTCACCCAAGGCCACATGACTTGTCAGTAGGAGGTCCAGGATTAAAAGGACTCGGAGCCTAAGAGCTGAGTCTCTGTGCTCCTGAAAAGTCTGGAGTCCCAGGGTCTGGGCCAGTGCAGCCTGCCAACCCAGCCCGCCAGTGGGGCTCAGGATGACACTTGGCTTTCGTCGACCATCTGCCCTCACACTGCACACAGGCAGGCACCAGGTTACCCTGGTTTGTGAGAGAGGGGGCACCCACCAGTCTTCCCCACCCCCCGCCAGGGGTCCCTGAGCAGAAGAGAGCAGGCATGAACCCTCCAACCTGGCCCCTGGCCTGAGGGGCCCCAAGGGAAGAAGCTCTGGACCCAAGTCATGGCTTGATGTGGTGAAGCCTTCATGTCCTCCCAGTACAACCCTGTTCAGCCCAGGCTGGAGTCCTCACTCTTACCACACTGTTGCCCTCACATGTGTGTGGCTGAGAGAGAGAGAAGACTGATGGCCGTAGGGTAATCACACCCGCGCAGCCTAGCCTGTGCACCTGCAACACTTCACACAGGAGTATTTGTGTGCTTCAGCGACCCCACACAGGCCCAGAACCTGGGTGTAGGCTGGCGTCCCTCGGCAGGGCTCGTGTTTCTCCTATGTCAGTCTGACCTCACAAGTCTTTGCTGTCATCCATGTGTCTGTGGTTGGCCTGTATGTCTGTTAGCCTCTGTATTTCTTGGCGGGGGCGTGGGGGGGGGGGGGGGGAATGTGGTTCTCTTTAGCTCCAGAGAGGGTTGGGCACAAGCCTGCACGATGGGGAGCTGGGAACCTACACTGGCATCTTTCTGCCAGTGTAAGTGGGCCCATGAGGGTTTGCACACCTGCACCTTTCCCTGTCCTTCTGCCCACACCCTTCTCAGCCAGCGTGGGGCAGCCTCTCTGCCCCCGCCTTGGCTATAACTTCTGCCTCAGAGAGGGACTGAGGCTGCAGATGCTCTCCCTTCTCCTCAGTCGCCCCCATGTGTGACTGTGCGGGGTCGCTCAGCCAGATCATACCTCCGCAAGTCTGCATTTCTGCAGTTCTCCCCTGCAGTGGCTCCCTTCCCCTCCCCCTTGGTCTCCCGCGCTGGGCTCTCCTCCTCTCCTTCCCAAGGCTCTGTCCACCTCTTCTCCCACTGGCTGGGTCCGTGCCACAGCATCTCCATATATCTCTCTGCATCATTCCGGGGCTGCCTCCGTCTCTGCTACTGTCCCAGTGACTGTTCCTATATCTCTCCAACGCCCCTCCCCTGGCTCCCCCGCACTCTGAGGCTCTTTCTCTGCCTCCTCATCTCTCCTATGTCCTCACCCCCTCCCTCCCCTTGCTCCTCAGACCTTGGTTTGTCCTGGGCCACCACAGCCATCACACTGTGTGACGCTATCGAACGGGGTCCGTTTGCATCCCCGTTCCCCCCCCCCCCCAGACTGCGAGCTCCCTGCAAGCAGAGGCTGTGTCCTGTTCCCCCGTGTCGCCCGAGCCTGACACCTGGGAGGCTCCCTGTAAAGGTCTGTGGAATGCGCTTGCACCCCTGTCACTTGGCATTCTCTCCCTTTCACCATGTCCCTTATTCCCTGAGACATTGGGGTTCCTTTTCTCTGAGCCTCTGTGGTCACTTCTCTTCCTTTATCTAGACCTCCTGATATGGATCAGATTTGCTCTTTGTAAAGACTTTGGTTCATTCCTTGGTTCCGTCCTTGGGATCAGGCCTGCCTCCTCGCAGAGATATATTTTGGGTTACTGATGGATCTCTCTTTGGTTTCTGCATCTGCCTCATTTCGGCCTGTCCCTCAATTCTAAGCCCATCCTTTGCTCGGTCGCGTCAGACTCTCCCTACTTCTACCCCTCTTCCTCTTCTCTTCTCCCCCACCGCCACCTGGACCCTGGCCTTGCAGCCTTCCCAGCTCAGCTCCGCCCCCTCCCTAGCCCACAGACTCCCACCACCGAGGTCTAGCTCCGCCTTGCGAATGCCCACGTTTCTCTTTAGCCACGTCCCCACTAGCCTTGCCTTTCGCGCGGCCTCACCCCAGCCCCAGCACGGCCGGAAACCTCCCCGCTTAGCCCCGCCCCCGGCGCAGGCAGCGATCCTATCAGAGGCCGCCTTGCCCGCCCCGCCCCGCCCGCAGCACCTCCTCCGCGCGCCGGCGCCGCCTACCTGCCGGGTACCGCTCATTGACCGGCCAGCTGTCCACCTGCAGGGTGGCGTTGCCGCCACTTCGAGTGAAGCGCACCACGTGGTATTTGCCGTCGCTCACGATGGCGTTGGGCTCATCGATGGTAATGTCGTCCGTGCCCACGTTAAAGATCACCCCCACGGTGCCCTGGTCCTGGGGACAAGGAGGTAGAGGTCAGCAACCGGGAGGGAATAAGAGTTCACTCTTTCTAGAACTCCACCTGTGACCACTGGCCCAAATCTGTGGCACTTCACAGCTTTAAAATGCACATCTCCTCATCATGCCTTTGCTGACCTTCTCACCGGCCCAAAGAGGTGGGCAGGCTTGCCTCTCTCTCACTCGCAGGCATGGGAGTGACCTGAGATTCAGAGGGGTACAGACCACAGTGGGGCGCAGAACCTGGCCCGGGAGCACTTCCACTACCCACACCTGCCTCTTGCCTTTTGGTTCGTTCAGAATATTCACAAATGTTTACAGGGCACCCATTCTGTGCAAGGGCCACTGAGTCCAGGCCCCAGACATGGTGGCCAGGACCAAGCTGGGGGCCAATGGAAGCTCAGAGGGTGGGGGATTGCCTAGGGCATGACCAACACTTTCCTCCGTGCCAGAGGAAAGACTGGCCTCCCTGCTCCCTACCACCCCCAGCCTCGAGCCTCCCCTTCTCTGCATGCTCAGCACGGAGCAGGTCCCCCGGGGCCCCTGCACTAGGGCATCAACATGCCTCTCCTGGCATCTCATCAGGCCCCATGTTGGTCAGGCCTGAGTGTGAAATCATAGGAGTGGAGGTGGGGGTCTGAACTCTGTATTTTGGGGGGTGATGAGTATGGAAAGAGATCAGGGAGACAAACCAAAGTAGACTTATTAAGGAAAGATGAGTGTGTGGGTATAAGGGGTAGACAATGGGGCTGGGAGCTGAGGAAGGACACAAGAAGAAAGTGAGAGACCCAGGCCTGGAGAAGGGCAGCAAAGAGTCAGTCTCAGCAACCTCTGGGACCTAGGGTCCCAGGCTCTGGACACGGCAGGGCCTGGGGACCCCTGCAGAGGCCACCCAGGATCCAGCCCCAGAAGAGTTCTGTTGATGGCACTGGTGTGAGAGGGAGCACTTCACCAAACCCCTAAAATGTGCCGGGCCCTCTGTTCTCTTCATCCCCACAGCAACCCTCTCAGGAAGCTGATGGCATTCCCAGCTCACCAAGGAGAAAACTGAGGCTCAGGGAGGTTGAGTAACACCCCCAAATCCACATCACAGGAAAAGAACCCCAGATTTGAACCCCAGTTGGCCTGACTCCAAAGCCAGTGCGCTCTCCCTCCCACTGGTCTAGGGAGACACTGACTCAAACTGCAGGGGGATGATCTGAGCAGCTACTAAGGCCAATCCCCCTGAGAGACCAAAGACACCTACCTAAAGAAGCCAGCGGAAGGCCCAGGAGGCCCTAAACCTGAGCTCCCATTCCATTCCCATGCACTTGCCAGCAGCACTTGAGCTCAGCCTCCTGAGTCCCCCACAGCCCTCCTCCTGCACAGGACAGACACCCACACAGGCTCACTTAGGCCCCCTGAATCACACACAGTCATAGGACCCAGATCATCAGAGAATATACACACTCACACAGGTCTTCCTGAAAGACTACCCCAGTCCAGCCTGGGCATGGGGGCCAATCACCTGCCAACTCCTCGTCCAACAGAGCCAAGCAGCTTGGTGGCACTGAGGATGGGATGTGGGGCTCACAGATGGGGCGGAGACTGGGGTTTTGCAGAGAGCAGGGCACAGGGTGGGCAGCTGTGGCTCACTTGGGAGATCCAGGCCTGATCCCTTCCCACCTTGTGGGCCCAGTTCTCCCCCTCCTAGAACCTGGGAAAGCCCCCGCCACACACACACACACACACACACACACACACACACGCACGCACACATGCACACACAGAGTCATACACGCATGCAGCATCTCTCCTCAGGTGCAGTAAAGCAGGGAAACTGAGGCCGGGCTCGCCTAACAAAGAGTATTCACAAGCCCCACGCACCCACCACCCACAGACTGACAACATCCCAGGGAGACTGGATGATCACATGCTCCCCACACACATGAGGGAAACAGCCGATGCTCCTCAGTACTATTATTAGCGATAACATCGCCCGGAATAGCATCAGCCCCTTGGACGCCTCAGGGGCTTTCTCCCTGTGAGGCTCAGGCCAGACGGTGATGGTGGTCAAGGAGTAGAGGCCACCTGGGAGCTGGGGTGCCAGGGAGGCCTGCGGGGGTGACTGGAAGGCAGGACACCCGGGTTTCCTAGGAGGCAACCGAGCTCAGAGCCATACACTCCGGGGGAGAGGCAGCTCCCAGAGCTGCTCCCGACGTGAAGTCAGTTGTCACTTCTGTTAAAGTCATTAATTCCTAATTCCCCAATTACCTCATTAGGCGGCAGTGGGGAGAACGCGGCCGCTCCTACAGCAAATAATTATGGGAGTCAAAATTAATTTGGCAAAGTGGAGCGACGCTTTATTAGAAACGTCAAATTGCTTTTCTCTTATTTTGCTGCCGCCTCCCCACTCTCCGAGAGCTGCTAGTGACGCACGGCAGCAGGAGCTGGTGTGTTCCCAGGAGAGGGGTGGCTTGGGGGCTGTCCCCCAGGGGCTTCAGCCCGGCTGGCCCGCCCGGTGCTCCCCTCAGAGCTTGCCTCTCCCAGGGCTCCCACCCTTCCTCCGGGGCCCCAGCCCTCACCTGGCGCCCCACCCCTGCCCTCTGCAGCACCAGGCACCAGGCCTCATCCCTCCATAACCCTGAGCCAGGTGAGGCCTGGGGGAATGCTGGGAGAGAAGAGGGGGTCCCTTCTCCCTGCACCCCGAGCCCCTACACTATCTCTTCAGCGCTGGGGAGCCCTGTTTCCTAAACCCACAGACACAAAGACCCGCAGGAGTGGTCAACCAGGCAGACGCAGAGCACAGGCAGATCTGGAATCCCAGACGCTCGGGGTGGGAGCAGATACTGAGCGCTTCCTGCAGGCTGGGCCGTGTTCTGAGGGCTTGACACACACAGTCTCACTGGAACCTCACAGACTCCCTTTGTCCTTTTACCGTCCTGTTATCGGGCCACTCCACAGATGAGGACGCTGAGGCTCATGGGGTGAATGCACGAGGCCAGAGCAAGGAAGTGACAGAGCTGAGACTCAAACCCAGGCCGTCAGCTCCGAAGCCATGGCTGGCCTCTCGCGAGTGTGTGGAGACAGAGCACAGCCCTCATTCCCAGACAGGGCCACGGGGACACAGCCACACCTGCCACAAGGCCAGGAGACTGGAGTAACAGCACATACCACTCTGCTGGGGAAGGCACGTGGGGAGCAGCACACGTGATCAGGGGCCGCGAGCCTCTCCACCACAGTCCCTCGAGGTCCCACTGTCAGTCCTGACACCAACAGAGTATGCTCCCAGCCCCACACGCCACACACACTCATGTGTGCCGTCCACAGCCACAGTCTCTCACCTCCAGCCGGAGACACTGTCCCACTCACACAGGCACGAACCTTCCAGGCCTTCTCCCCCGGCGACTCGCCCCTCCGCACCCCTTTCCAACACACTTCTCTGCCTGGCCTCCCCCGTCCAGCACCCAGCAGCTGCGGCTCCCACTCCAGCTCCACTCCGCCCACGGGACATCTCACACCTCCTGCCTTTGCTCCCTGGTGTTGGGGGAGGTGTGTGCAGCCAGGGGACCCTGAAAAGTTGATGTGCATGGAGGGGCCAGTTGCCATAGTCCAGTCAGATGGGGAGAGGCCAGAGCTCAAACATACTTCCTTGGTCCCCCTAAAGCCCAGGACCCCCTCACCCAGATCTTTCCAGCACAGAGAGCCTGGCCACCTTGCTCGATCCCCCGGCTCAGGGGGTCCTGGTCATGGTCAGCACCTGGGATGTGGGCAGCAGGGGACTTACAGGTGGAAGTGGAGATTGAGGTCAGAGGCCCAGGGGTTAAAACCATGAGAAGGGGACAGGGAAGAGGCTAAGTGCAGAAATGAAACAGAGCAAGGCCAGAGGCCACTGGGAAGGGTATGGGGTAGGACTAGAGATGGAGAAAGGGTCAAGGAAGGAAAGGGGCTACCTGAAGACCAGAGTTAAGATGAAAACTGAGAGGAGCTGTGAATATGGTGGTGAGGGGGTTGCGGCATGGTATGACAGGGGGGTATGGCAGGTAGGACATATGGTGGGCAGGGGGTATGATGGGTAGGGCATATGGCGGGTAGGGGGTATGGAGGGTAGGGGGTATGGAGGTAGGGGGTATGGAGGGTAGGGGGTATGGAGAGTAGGGGGTATGGCGGGTAGGAGGTATGGAGGGTAGGGCGTATGGAGGGTAGGGGGTATGGAGATAGGGGGCATGGGGGGTAGGGGGTATGGAGGTAGGGGGTATGGAGGTAGGGGGTATGGAAGGTAGGGGGTATGGCGGGTAGGGGCTATGGAGGGTAGGGGGTATGGGGGGTAGGGGGTATGGCGGGTGGAGGGTATGGTGAGCAGGGGGATATGCAATAACGGTGGATATGGCAGGTAGTGTGGAAGGGGGGGTATGAAGTGTAAGGGGGCAGGGGTGTGGCGGGGAGGGCAGATAGGGGTAGGTCTGGCAGGAGGCCCAGAGGGAGGCACTGGAAAGCGGCAGAGGTTGAGGCGGGAGGATGGGCAAAAAAGGGCAGAGCCAAGTGGGCCAGGAGGTCCAGGTGGGGATGTGGTGCTGGACCAAGAAGTTAGAGAGGAGGGAGCTTGACAGAGAGGGTACAGGGGAGGCAGGGTAAAGGGGCCACTGGGAGGGCAAAGGTCATGGGAGCGGCGGTTAAGGGCAGAGCAGAGGCAGCCGCAGATCTACAATCAAGGTGAGGAGCAGGCACGGACTGCGCCGGGGCCAGGAGATGTGAAGATGCAGAGCGAGATAGGGATGCCTGGGCGGCTCAGTCGTTAAGCGTCTGCCTTCGGCTCTGGTCATGGTCCCAGGGTCCTGGGATCGAGCCCTGCATCAGGCTCCCTGCTCAGTGAAGAGCCTGCTTCTCCCTCTCCCACTCCCCCTGCTTGTGTTCCCTCTCTCGCTGTCTCTCTCTGTTGAATAAATAAATAAAATCTTTTAAAAAAAAAAAGAAGCAGAGCGAGAATCTGGGCAGGACACAGCGGGCTGCCCTGGGTGGTCTAGCAGTGAGCAGATGGTGGCCCAGGCCAGTCACCATGTGGGGACACTTCATGGGCTGCAAGAAGGCCCAGAAGGCTCAAGGAGGCCCTGTGTTCAGGAAGGTCAGAAGACACAGATGGAGTCAGGGAGTGGGGAGTGCAGAGCTTCCAATCAGCTAGGGTGGCTGTGGGAATGCATGACAGGAAGGGAGTGGGCCTCAGAGGCAGAGCCACGCAGAGGGACCTCCAGGAATTGGGGAACACATGAGGGAAGATTCGAGGTGCTGATCCCATGGTAATGAGAGGACTGAGTAGATTTGGGGTAGGAAGACCGGGGGTGGCGGGGGGCTGGGGGCAGGGGCCAGGGCCCTAGATCCTTACGATGTGCAGCTGTAAGTAGTCTCCGAGGCCGGAGGCACTGTCCACCCGCACCAGTACAGCACTCCGCTGGTGCGTGCTGAAGCCCACGGCCAGGCGGTCCATCCTCGTGCTGGGCCGGTCATTGGGGGGCCACGTGTAGGTGATGAGCGCTCCCCCCTTCCCAAAGATGTATGTGGTCCCGGCTGCAAAGAGAAGGGAGAAAGGGAGATATGACTTCAGGCGAGCGAAATTGGCAGGCCCTAGGGGCTGCAACCAGAGCACAGGGCCACCGGGCTTGGGCTGTGATGCCCACAGCAGCCGCCAGCCCTGCAGTCCTCGGGAACAGTTGGCGGGCGGGTGCCCGGTGAGAGCCTGTGCACGCGCACAGACAGATGTAGCTACCTCATCAAGAATTCTAGCTGTAATTACAGCAACACAGAGAGGCAACAGAGAGAGTGACACACAGAGAGAAGCCAGAGAGAGGCTGCAAGGGGATCGAGAAGTGTACGGAGGGCAGGTGGGCCCCGGGGGGCCTGGGCCCCACCAACTCAACTTCTCTCGGCGCTGGCGGAGGTGACAGATTAGAGGTGTGGGCTTCCGTGGGGCCAAGCTGAGCAGGCACCAAGGCGAAAGGAGCCCCAGGCGATGGCGAGAGGCGCAGGGGCTGTGTTCAGCTCTGACTCATAGCCCACAGCCTGGCATCCTTCCACCACCTGCCCCCAGCCCCTCCCAAACCCCTGGAAATCCTGGTCCCAGTTTGCCTAGGACTCCTTGCTTCCACTCCCAATTAGGGGGCTGCCTGGGTCCCAAAAGAGGGGGTGCCTGGAGCCTTACCCGGCAAAGAAGAAACAGGTATTGGGGCTGGGGGTGTGGTGGTATGGAATAGAGACTGACAGAGGAGGAAGGAGGCAGAGAGACAGATGGACAGAGAGGGACAGAGAGGGGTGTAGGTGAGGGAAAGTGGGAGAATGGGAGCCAGAGATGAAGGCTCCCTCTCCCCGCCCTCCCCCACCCCACCCTCCCTCCCCCTCTTAGTCTCCTCCATCCGGCTGCCTGCCGGGGGCGGGTGTGAGGTCCCTAACGATCTCAGCCCCAAAATAAACCCCATTAGTCGCCATGTTCCCTCCTGTGGCTGACTGGGCTCCCGGGGGGGGGGGGTGGGGGGCAGACGGATGGCTGGGGTGGGAGCTGGGGGCTGGTCACCCAGTTTCCGGGACGGGAGCCTTGTCTGGGAAGCCTTAGAGGACTAGTACTCCGGGGCCTTCAGAGAAGGAAGAGAACAATCTTGCATTCTTTAGAACATAAATGGAGCAGATGAGATTCATCAAATGCTTAATTAAATAATTAGCCACTAACAACTCCTCTCAAAGCACTTCTTGGGGGAGAGGGGTTCAGGGGAGGACTTACCCAGAGAGAGAAAGGCAGGTGGGGCCTGAGGGCAAAAGCCTGAAGTAGCCTGGGAGGAAAGTGGGGCCTCCAGGTAGGAAGGAAAGCCCTGGGGTCAGGGAGCTAGGAGCCGGTAAGGCGAGGTCAGAGGAGGGCCTGAGGCATGAGACACTTCGGAGGCGTGCAAACCCGCTCCATGTTTGCTCCATCAAGAGGGCAGCCCAGCTGGTAACGCTAAGGCCCCTCAAGCACCTTGGGGCATCTCTCACCTCAGGGACTAGGAGCCCCAGTGCAGTTTGGACCAGCAGGGATGAGGGGGCTCTACCCCAGGAAGCTCCCAGGCCCCTGAAGGAGGGAGGCGCCATCTGCACCACCTGCAGGCCCAGGACAGAGCTGAGAAGGGAAGGCTGCTGCCTGGGTCCCAGAGAGGCAGTGAGGCCAGCAGGGCTTGGGGGGGGGGGGGGCGGTGGCAGGAGCTGTTCTCCAGAGCACTTGTCATCAATGCCTTCTAACTCCCCAGATGTGGCCAGAGAGGAGAGATGACCCCGGCCCCAGAGCAGGGCAGGGCAGGCAGGAAAGAACCACCCTGATGCCTAATAACTGGCAGACAGAGGGAGCTTGGCTCTGCCCCCTGCCCCCCAGACCAGGTATCCTTTATACCTGGGGGCCCTGGAGGCCCCATGGTGAGGGCAGAACCCTCAGGATGGGGGACCCAGGATTAGGGAGGAGAGCTGGCCGGTGGTAGGGTACACAGTGAGCCACACCCCCACCCCAGGCGGGTCACTTGCCCGGAAGGGGCTGGGCCTGCAAGCTGGGAGCAGGGTAGGCCTCAGCCAGGAGCAGCCTCTCCACTCCCAACACTGCAGCACTCTGGAAAACCGGCTGTTTCCATGGCAACCATAATACCCAGGGTCCTCCCTTCCCCCCCCCCGCCACTCACAAGCTGTAAGTCCCAATTTGGGGCGTGGGGAGGGCCAGGGGCACTGAGATTGCTGACCTTCCTCCACACAGCCCCTCTCCCAGCCTCCCTGACCAGAGACTGCTGCCTCTTCACCTCATGGGCTTCAGGGTCCCCCAAGTCAGACGCAGGAGGGGCTCATTGGGTTCCTTGGTACCTCAGACCCGCCAAACCCTATGTCCGTGGGACCTGCTTCCAAACCTCCCAGGTCTAAGGGAAAGGAAGCCCTTCCTCCTCACTTCCACACCCCAGGAACCCAGACAGCACATCGCCTTGGAGAGAACCCTGCCTGAGCCCAGAGAGAGTCTGAGGAGCAGGCAGGCCCCACGGCCCACAGGGCACTGAGGCCTCCTGCCGGCACTCAAGCCCCAGGCCCCACAGCAGACCCGTCCCCAGGGAGGCACCCACAGACCCCACACCCACACACAGGCGAGGACACACCCAGCTGCACACAAAGACCCAGTGTGGGGAGGCAGGCTCCGGGAGGAGGCACGAGGCAGCATGGCGGGGAGCGCACAAAGACGGGCCTTGGCAGGCAGCGAGGGCAGGGGCCGGCTGGACGCGGGACAAGACGGCCACATGTCCCCGCCCCCGAGGCCAAAGGCTGCCCCGCCCCAGCCCTCCAGCCCCCACCGCCCCGCCCCACCCCCCCCACCCCGGTTCCCAGTCCCCAGCCCAGGCCCTGCTAGCCCGGCTTCCCCCGGGGTTTACGACCCAGCTGTTCTAACCCTGCAGCCAGTTTATTACACGGGGCAGGCCTGTTAAAGCCTAAGGGCGTTTATTACACTGTGGGGGAATCGGGTGGAGAGACGCATCTCTTGAAAAGGCTGAATGGCTTGTTGGACTGGGGCAGCAGTAATTACCCTGGGGAGACATTTCTCCCTCCAGCAGGGGGGGTGGATGGCAGGCAGGAGGGCAGGGCCCTGAAGGTAACTCCCGTCTCTCCCCCCACCCCACCCCCTGCAAGCTGTCCTCCATGCCCCTGGCCACCAGACTCCCCGGGGGCACGCAGACAAGGAGGCCAGGACACCACACAGCATCCAGAACCTCTGAAAGTTTCCAGAAAGAGCTCCGGGGGAGGGGCCTAAGCCAAGGCCCAGAATGTTACTCTAGGATGGCCCAGACCCACTGTCTTTGACCTCCCCATCTAGCTAGTGAGCTACATAGTGCCTAGCAGGGGGGAGGGGGGCACACAACCCTGAAGCCCAAGGCAAGAGAGCCTCTGGCCACACACAAGGTGCCACGGACCCAGGTACCCACCACCAACGGCCCAGGGCTGGCACCTTCTGTCTACACCCAACATCGTCTGGGCCTCCTGGACCCCAAAATTCACTGACCCCAGTAAAACACTAAATGATCAAGAATCTTCCCTAGAGTTCCCACACACCTGCATTCTAGAAAAACACAACAGCCAGCCATTAATAATGGTTAGCTAATGCAGACCCAAACAATAAACTCATTTCTTGTAAAAAAAAAAAAAAAAAAAAACACCCACAAAGCGATGCCCCTGTGGTTAAAACTACATGTGCAGACCCTCCATCTGCCTGCCTCTGTGCAGCATCAGAAGCCATGACAAAAACCTTCTGGTAGACCTAGAATCTGAGAAGCTAAAACGCCTGTACAATCCCGAAAAGCCACGGTCCTGGGTGCCCATAGCCCGTACCAGCTCTTTGTATATGGACCTCCACAACACAGGGGGACCTCCACAGGTCCACATCCCTGGGCTCAGCTCTCTTGATCTAGAATCCCAGAACAATATTCCTTCAATTCTTGTGCCCTTTCTTGGCCATAACCACCCAGTCAGAAACCCAAGTTAACACACCCCTTTTCAGAATCAAGATCAATGCCAGCCCCCTTTAGAAGCAAGCTAGAGTGATGAATCCAGAACCCTGGAAGCTACTGACTCAGAACTGAGGCTGGAACTGACCCCTCCACCCCCCTACCCCCACCACCCCCGCTTCAGGGAGTAGCAGAAATGAAGATCGGAGGGGCTGAAAGGCTCTGAAACCAAAATCGGGGTCAAGAACCAGGAGAGTGTCACCCCCTCGGGGCACTTTTAGGAGCCAGGTGTACTGGTCCCTCCATGCCCAGACTGACATCTGGTGCAGGGGTGTCAATGGGTGTCTGGCAGGTCGGTAGGGATATTGTGTAACAGGAGGGGTTGAGGGATGGAAGGTAAATGGAGGAAAGAGTGAAGAGGAGGGAAGGAAGGCAAAGAGAAATATAGGGAGAAGCCAAGAGAAGGGACATGGAAAAGCGAGTGCAGAAGGAGAGGCTCCCTCACACTGGGGGATGCTAGGGAGATGTTGGGGCAGAGAGGAAGGATCTCCCCCTCTCCTAGAAAGCTCTCCCAAGCTGGCCTCTTCCTCTAGCCAAGCATGGGGTCCCAAGAGAAGCCTTCCCTTCACCTCTTCTCATGACTAAGGTCAGCAGAGGTGGGGGTCAGCCATAACAGGTGGCCTCCTCCCTACTCTTCTAGCTGCCCTTTGACCCGCTTCCCTGCTCTCACCTGCCTGACCTTTTCTGGCTCCTCCCTTCAGGCTCCTACCACCTTCCATCCCTGTCCTGCAGCACCCTCCTGCTCCCCTCTGCTGCCATGTGGCACTGGGCAGCCATTAGCCCTCTTGGGGCTGTTCTTCTCCTCTGCACAGCAAGGGGGTGGCCATCTCTCAGGCAACCCCCACACCAACATCACACACACACACACACACACACACACACACACACACACACACACACACTCCCACCCATACTCTCTCCTCCATTTTCTCTCCTGGTTTCCCAGCTCTTTGCATCCTGACTCCAGCTCCTTCACTGAGCCTCCCTGTGCCACTCAACTCCAAGGAAGGCCCCTCCTTCCAATCTGCTCACCTCCCCTGAGCCAACTCCTTTCTCGATCCCTTCCTCTTTCACCTCTGGTCCTCTGGCCCTCCCTGCACACACTCTCCCCCAACATCCCTGCCTCCCCTTCTGTGTCTCACCCCTCCATGTCTCGCCTCAGTGCGCAGAAAGACTGTGTCCTATCTGGGCCCCTTTGGGAGCAACACTGGGCCTCTGGGGAGCCAGAGGAGCGATGAAGAGGAGGGAGGAAGGCACAGAGGGCCAGAGAGCTCGTGGGGAGAAGAAGAGAGTCAAGAGTCGGAGAAGGTGCAGGCTGGGAAAGTGGAGGAAGAGGGAGCCGAGAGAGAGTGCTGCATGGAGAGGACCCTAGCTGGGGCAGGGACAGACATGAGCAGAGGGACGCTGAGCTGGGTAAGAGAGAAGAAAGCAATGGCGAGGGGGCTGGGAAGGGGCCATTCTTGGGAAGTGGACAAAGACGGCATAGAGGCATGAAAAATGAGCTAAAGACGAAGTAAGAGAGCAGAGGAGAGCAGAAACGGGGTGAAAAGATTGGAAGGGACATGGGGCAAAGGTTGGGAAGCAAGGATGGACAGATGCGGAGCGGGACTAGGGAGGCAGAGGTGAGCGCAGACCCGGTAGGCCTGAGAGGCATGGCCGGGAAGGGAGGAAGACATAAGCGTGGAAGATGAGGGGGGAACAAAAGTGGAGTAAAAAAAAAAGAGAGAGAGAGAGAGAGAGGTGATGGATGGGCAGAAATGGGAAGTGATGGAAGCACAGAAATGGGAGGCAACAAAGGTACAGAGTGAGACCTGGTGACAGTACAGTGATGAGAGCCCAGGAGAGTCAAGATAAAAGATGATGGGAGCTTGGAGATGTCAGGACACCATGGGAGTCAAGATGGGAGGTGATGGGGGCACAGGTGTAGGAGGTGAAGGAGGTACAGAGATGGGAGGTGATGGGGCAAAGGTCTAGGAGGTGAAGGAGGTACAGAGATGGGAGGTGATAGGGGACAGGTCTAGGAGGCGAAAGAGGTCCAGAGATGGGAGGTGATGGGGGACGGGTCTAGGAGGCGAAGGAGGTACAGAGATGGGAGGTGATGTAAGTGCAGAAGCAGGAAGTAAGAGAGGTACAGAGTTGGGGGGCCCCCTATGGAAACTGATGGCAGTATACAGGGAAGGGAAGTGATGAGTGGACTAAAATGGGAGGTGATGGAGCCTCTGGGATGGGAGGTGACAGGGGGTCTGAGGTGGAATGTGGAGGGACTGAGGTGGGAAGTGATGGGGTCTGGCATGGAAACGAGGTGAAATGGGAAGGTGGCCGGACGCGGAGGTGATGGATAGTGCACAGACAGAAGGTGTGGGGTGCGGTGATGGGAAGTGAGAGTCCACAAGACCAGAAAGGACAGAGATGGAAGGTGACAGGTACAGAGTCAGAAATGGCATCCAGAGAACCTTGGGGTTGAAGCTATGAAGTGATGAGGGACCTGAGACGGGAGGTGACACAGGCCGGAAACAAGTGATAGAGGTTGGAACTGGAAGGTGATGAGGTCTGAGAGGGAAGATGAAGTAGGTTTTGAGATGGAAGGTTATGAGGGGCTGAGATAAGAGGTGACAGTGGGAAGTAAGAAAGGCCTGCCACAAGAGGCGATGGGGAGACTGGGTGGGGAGGTGATGGGGAGCCTGCCGTGGGGGTGACGGGGTGATAGGGAGGCTGGAATGGGGATGAGGGAGAGACTGGGCGGAGGGGTGATGGGGAGATGGGCTGGGAGATTACAGGGAGCCTGGGTTGGAAGGTGATGGAGAGCCCAGGATGGGGGAATGTAATCTCTAAGCAACTGGGCTGCAGAGGTGAGAGATGCTGGGGGTCAGAGGTGGAGGTAGGGCAGAGAAGAAGGGGCATGCAAAGGAGAAAGGAAGCTGGGAGAGGGCTGGGACAGTGGAGGGAGCCGCCTGTTTGGGAGGTGATGGAAGGACAGTAGGGGGAACAGAAAGGAAGGTTGCTGGAGGGACAGAGGGGAAACAGACGGACATGGAGAGGTGAAAGAGGAAAGGATGGCACATGTCAGAGGCCGAGATGACAGATGGGACAGAGGGGAGCACAGGTGGGGGGACACAGATAAGAACCCAGGCACAGAGATGCTAGAGCAGCCATGGGAAGGTAGGGAGAGACAGAGGTGGAGGTAAGGCGGCTGGGGAGATGGTAAGGGGCAGAGATGGAGGAGACGATGAGGGAGAGAGATCGGGTAGGGGCGAGCCGGACGGAGGATGAAAGGACAGAGACCGGGAGGGGACGGAGCGGAAACAGGAAGGTGATGACAAACCCCAGACGGGGAGAAGGAGGTGAAGGTGAGGCAAGAGATGAGTGATGGAGGCAGAGCTGAGGGCGAGGCAGGAAGGGGCTGTTGGAGAGGCGAGGGCGGGGCTGAGAAGATGGGAGCCGGAGCTGGCCGGTGAGGGAGCGCGGGCCCTCGAAGCGGAGGGCGCCGAGCCCGGCGCGCACAAGCCGGGGTGCGGCCCGCGGGGCCAGGGCCGCGCGCACGGGAGGCCCGGGGAGGGGGCGTGGGGGGGGGCGGCCGGCCACGGCAGCGCCACTTACCGTGCCCGCCGCGGGTGAGGAAGGGCATGCGGTTGATGGCGATGGGCACGGTGCCGTGCTTGCTGTGGAAGTGGTGGACGTGGTGGGTGGTGCTGAGGCTGGAGGAGACCCGGGCCCCCTCGGCCGCCCCCAGCAACAGCAGCAGCAGCAGCAGCAGCGGCGGCGGCGGCGTCAGGGGCCCGGCCAGGGCGGGGGGGCGGCGCGGGCACCCCCCCGGCCCGCTCCCCCCGGGGGGCATTTCGGCCCGGGGGCGGCCGCCTCACAGCCCCATGGCCGGGGGCGGGGACGCGGGGCTGCGCAGCCCCGCGAAGCCCCCCTCCGGCTCCGAGCCCCGGGAGGGGGGGGTAAGGGGGTGAAGAGAAGGAAAACCAGAGCCCAAGCCTCGGTCCGGAGCCAACGAAATCAACTGGATCCCGCCGGGGAATCCGAGGTCCGCCGAGCGGCAACGCCAAGGTCCAAGACGCCTGGGTCCATCCCGAGGAGCTAAGGGGCTGCCCGCATCCCGGCGGGGTCGGAGCGGCGCAGGGGGGCCGTCAGAAACCCGGGGGAGCGCCCGGGGGAGGGGGCATGGTGCTGGGTGGGGAGGCAGGGGAGGCGCGGGGGCCAAGCAGGGATGGGAGAGCGGGGGAAATCCTGCGGAAAAACCGAGCTAGGGGGGAGGGGGACTGGAGGGGAGAAGAGGGAGATCGACGGAGACTAGGGCCGGCCGCGCCGCTGCTGCCGCTGCCGCCCGACGGAAGCCCGGGGAAAGGAGGGAGCGGCCGAGGTGGGGGGGGGGCGGGAGAAGGGAGGAGGGAAGCAAATCCGGGTGAGGGGGGAATGAAGGCAGGAGAGGAGGGGAGAGGAGAGGAGGGGAGCGGGGCTGAGCAGAGGAAAGGCGCGAGCCTGCGAGATTCCGGCGGAGAGATGGAGGCAGCGGAGTGTTGCTGCAGAGGCTGAGGGCTGGAAGAGAGAGGGAGGGAGGGAGACAGGGAGGGAGGAAAGGAGAGGAGTGGAGAGGGGAGGGGAGAAGGAGCGCGGGAGGAGGAGGGGGCAGGGCAGAGGGACCCGAGCGGCTCCCGATCTGCGGGCGGCGCTGGGCAGCTCCGCCGCACGGCACCTGGCTAGCCCGCTAGGCGCTCGCCTCTCCTCTGCGCGCGCCCCGCCCCTCCCCCGCTCCGGGCGCGCGCACCCCTCCCGCCGGCCTCAGAGAAGAGGCCCTGCTGAATAATTGAACAGGACTGAGGCTAGCAAGAGAAGCAGCTCTCTTCCTCCTCCTTCCCTTCCCCCGCACCTGGACGAACCCCAGTAGGGCTCTCTGGTCCAGCACGCAGAGATGTGGCCACGGCCACCTCTGCACGCACCCCTCGGAACACACGTGCACGCTAGGATGTGGACGGGTGTGGAGACACCCACGTGCCCATACAGGCACCAGTGAGCGCGCAGACACACACAGGCTCAGACACATACATGCATACATGTGCTCATAGACACTGGCACACAGACTCACACTCAGCGCGGGGGAGGGGCACGGGGTATACACATGGACAGAGGCACACATCCGCGCACACAGACATGTTTGGCCACAAGTGATGAACGGCCAACATACACAGAGACACCTCCTCCCAGCTTACCCTCCAAAAACAATGACCCAGAGCCTCAAAGGTACTCAAGAGTAAGACATGTCACACACGCATACAGTCTTCTCACCATCTCCCCCAAAGGATGCTCCCCTACCCCCTGGACACCCCTGCTGGACTCCTCCAGTCCTTCCTCTCAACTCCCCCTGCCCCTCCACCAGCCTCAACCTCTCCCTCCACGGAGTTTTGAGGACACCTGTCCCCTGAGTGTCCCACATAGGACAAAACCCTTCCTGGGTCACTTATGTTCAGCTGAGGAAGCCACTTAATCTAGGTGCCCCTCCACTGGGATCTGCTCCCTCCCCACTTACCATAGCCCAAGAGGTAAGTGCAGAGAGTCTCCCTTCCCCTCATCTGGATGTGACCTCTGCACCCACATCAATCTGGGTTGGGTTAGGACCAGGGAAGGGGGAGGTATGTGGGGGGGAGCCAGAGGGTAGAGAAAGGAAAAGGGAGGGAGGTGGACACGGACCTGGAAGGAGCCAAAGAAATAGTGGGGTAGAGTGGGGAGGAGAGGTGGTGAAGAAAGGGCAAAAGGAAGGGGGAGGTGATGTGAGAAAGGGGAGAGAGAATGGGGGCGCCCAGGGAGGGAGGGCTGGCTCCTGCTTATCCATTCTGAATTCCATCTTGGAGCAAAAACTGTCACCAAGAGCCGCGCACGTGCTTCAAGCGGCTCCCGAATGCAGTCAGCACCCGGGACAGCTCCTCTGTTGCCACTGCCACCTCCCCAACCTCTTGAGCTGACAGGGGCTCCCATTTGGCCTCAGGCCCTCCAGAAGTGAAGAAGGGGTTCCTCAGAAGAGAAGGCTACAAGGTGCTACAGGGCTTCAGAAGGGAGGAGAGACGGCAGCCTGCGAAGCAGGGCTGGGGTCCGCCAAAGCCTTGTCCTCCGGCCCTCTCCATCCCATTCTTAGGCCCCTGGCTCCGGAATAGAGACTGACAAAGCTCTGAGCAGGCAGAAAATGTATGGTCCCCGAGGGAGGGAGGGAGGGGCCTGTGGCAGCGAGAGGAGAGGAAGGGAAACCGCCTAGAGGCCAATCAATATCAGTGAGTGGGAAGTGGAGAGAGTTGGAGGGGGTGACGCTGGGGAGCGAGGGGAGAGACAGAGGGTACAAAAGAAGAGAGGTGTGCAAGAGATCAATAGAGGCTGCAGAGAGGGACAGAGCAAGAGGATGAGCTGAGAAACAGAGACAGGGGCAGACCTGCCTGCCTGCGAGGGGCGGGCTCTGGAAGACAGAACCCCGGAGCAGAACTGATGGGAGCGCCTGCGTCCCGAACCAGAGTGCCTGGGTCCTGAACCCCAGCCCCATGGCAGGGAGTGTCCCTCCTTCTCTCTTCCCTTCCTCTCTCGCTTCATATTCTCTTTTTCATTCTCTCTCCACTTTCCTCTCTCTCAGGGCAGAGATGGGCTCCCTCCTGTTAAATCTCCTGCCTTCTCAGAGCAGACTAATGAGCCTTAAAGGGACACAGAGGTCCTTCACACCCCATGTCACAGATGGAGAAACTGAGGCCACAAGTTGGGAAAGGCTGTCCTGAATGAAGGTCAGACCTCTCCTCATCCCGGTCTCTCCCCCACGAGACAACCCCAACCCTCTGAAGACACCCTGGCCAGGCCCACCCTCCTCCCTGTCTTCAGGCACAGAGCTCCTTGGTGCCCATGGGTAGAGTGAACTGAACAGGCCTCTCGGCCAGGTTCCTGCTTGGCCTTGTGCCTCAATCGGGCCCCGACAAGACCAGCCATAGAGAGGCAGCATGAACAAGAAATAGCCGAGTGTGGAGACTTAGGAGACACAACCCCCAGAGAAGAGGGAAGTATGGTTTGGGGAGCAACGGCAGAGCCCCCAGCCCCAGGTTCCCGCCCTGCCCTTCTCAGAAGGTCCCCCAGGGCTGGCATTTGGAGAAACAGCAGGCAGAATCCCGCCGGCTGCCAGGCTGCACCCACCTTGTCTTTACCTGCATGGTTTTGCTCAGGCTCTGCCACCAGACACACAGACCAATGCTAGGGGATGGTGATTCTTCCCGAGACGTGCCCTGCTCCCCAGCCCCGATTACCCCTGCCTCCCACCTGCCTGGAACCTGGAAAAGCTGTTCCAGCCTCTCTTCCCACCCTTGCTAAAAGATGGCGTGACTCCCTAAACCCCCACCAATCACTATGCTGGCTTCCAGAAGGCTCCAGTGTGTGGGGCTGTAGTAGTGACAATGGGCAGTGGCATTTCTTGACTGTGATCCCTTGCACCGCAGGCAAGAAATGCCCACTATTAGCAACCCCAGCACCCGGGCCTAAATGAGCAGCAGGAGGTAACAGAGGCAGCAGCTCCTAGGGCCTAGCTGCACTCTGCCCCCAGCACCCTAGGACTTAGGGCATGCGGCCTCGTGGTCTTCATCAGTTAAACAGGACGGTTGGTCTCCATCCCCTGACTTCATTGAGGAACAAATTCAAAGGGCCCTGTAAGCTGCCAAACACTAAACAAGCAGCGAACATTGCTACTATTAAGCAGCAAAGTTACCACCATCTCCAGATCTCCTGTGTATAGCAACCAAGCTGGGTAGAAAGAGGCCCAGCCCTGTCTTTATTCCCCAGCAGCCAGGGCTCGAGTGTCCCTGAGGTGGCCCTCGTCTGGGGGCTTTGGAAGGAACAGAGGGTAGCAGGTCAGACGAGAAAATCCTGGAGATAAGAGGGGGATGTGGAGGTTCTCAAGGCTGGGCCATGCCTGAGAGCACCAGGACAACGCTGAGGGAGACGGGCGAGACACACTTCCAGAGGAGAAGGAAAAAACCAAGGCCTGCCCAAGAGCCCAAGCCCCCAAACAGGCAGGTTTATCCTGGACTCAGGACTCAAGCCCAGACGACGAAGGCTCCAAGGTCTGTCACGGAGGCAAGGCAGCAACCCCAGTTCTTAGCACAGATCTACTATTAACTACCCCCCAGAAATCCACCCACCCCTCCGGGCCTCGGTTTCCATCTTTGTAAAATGAAGAAGCCCAGTGCTGCATTGTGGTGTGTGTGTGTGTGTGTGTGTGTTTGTGTGTGTGTGTGTGTGTGTGTGTGTGTGTGTATCTTTCTGCAGGCCTCTGACTTGTCACATCCCTGGTCTCTCAGCAGGGCTACGCCAAGGAAGACCATTCAGGTGATGCCTGAGAAGGCTGCCCTCTCCCCAGCTGCTGTCCCAGCCCAATCAACCAAGAGAAACGCCACAGCCCCCCTCAGACAGGAGGTCACCTCTCTCCACTGCCTGCCCCAAGCTCTCCCCAGCTGCTGGCCACCAACCACGAGGGAGTGGAGACTGCTGCTCACCCTGCCCTCTCCAGGGAGGGGCCTTAAACGACATGCAAGTTGGCAGACAGATGCCCAGACGGGGAGGAGAAGAACCAGACAAGAACACGGAGGAGTGTCCTTGTGGCCCCAAGGGACAACCTGCAGAGATTTTCCGGGGGGCAGGGGGGACAAGGGACCTGCACAGCCGGGGTCTAGGGAAGCCAGCTGGGCCTGGCCTCCCGGGAACTGAGCCTGAGCCTGCCCCTTGGGAGTGGGCCCACTCTGGGCAAGAAATAAGAGACTTCCACTGCATGCTTTGGAGGGCACCAGAGGAAAGGGGGTGCAGGTCAATGCCTGCCCCCTATCCTGCACCATAGCGTGTATGTGGAGCTACAAATAAGACACGGAAGACTATCACCCAAATCTCACGGGAATAGCAACAGAGGCTGATGCCTTTGGTTATAGGTGAAGGGAGCAGTGTCCAACCAGCTCCGACCGAGGAGAGGAGGCCATCTGTCAACAGATCGCCCCAGGGACTCAGCAGCAGCAATCCTGCACAGGCCCAAAAGAAAAGACTCCAGAGTGGACCGTAGCCAGCAGCACCCCTGGCTCTCGTGGCAGGAAGGGATAAGAAAGAAGTGGCGTGGCTCTCGGAGACTCCCCCCCGCTCCCAGAAAGTCCCCATAGCTGGGCATAACCCCCCCTCCCCGGGCACTCACGGTCGTTGCAGACAGGGCCTCCATAGGAAGTCATGGTGCAGTCACAGGTGAAGCCGTCCCACTGCTGCAGGCAAACGCCCTGGTTGGCACAGGACTCTTCGGTGCAGGTGGTGCTGGGGCCTGGAAGAGGCAGGAGGAAGGAACACCCCCCGTTCAGCCAAGCCCCTTCCCTCCCCAGGAGGTGTGGAAGCTTCAGAGCCAGGCGGGAGGTCCTGCTCTCAACCCTGCCAGATTGGAAGGGACAAATCCTGACAGGGGCATGGGGGGCAGGGAGCGGACGGGTGCTCAGGAACTGCTAGGCTGGGCCTCGAACTATGATAAGGGGCCAGGGTGAGAGGCAACAGGAAGGGCAAACAACCCTTCACCCCCTGCACCCCTGCCCCAGAGCCGCCCCGATGCACCCCTTGCAGCTTGGCCCTCCTGCAGCCTGCAGAATCACCCCTAACTCCTCCACCCTCCACTCACCATCGCAGCCCCTCTCCACCTGCCCGATGCGGTGCAGGGCGTCAGCGATGAGGTCTGGGAGGCGTCCGTTGAGGTCCACTGAGGCCAGGCAGCCCTGAAAGCCATCCCGGGAGGCCACCAGCTTGGGCAGGTTGCTGAACATGTTCTTGCTCAGACCACCAATGTACAGCTC
Organism: Callorhinus ursinus; assembly: GCF_003265705.2. Lineage (NCBI taxonomy): Eukaryota > Metazoa > Chordata > Mammalia > Carnivora > Otariidae > Callorhinus > Callorhinus ursinus. The sequence goes on along the minus strand of NW_027397113.1, from coordinate 6,389,226 downwards.
CCCTGTAAAGGGGGGAGGGTCAAAACCTCAGCATCCTGGCCCCCGGTCCCTTCCCAGGACACCAGCCTCTGGTTGACAAGTCCTCCTAGCCTGCAGCATCCCCTCCCAGGCTCCAGTTTCCATACAGAGATCCCACGACCCACCCCACCTCTTCCTCCTTCTTTCTCCACTTTGCCATCTGTCTGCTCCCCTCCCAGAGAAGCCCAGATGCCCAGGGCGGGCTTGCTTGGGGGGGGGGGGGTGGGGAGCAGCTGGAAGAACGGGTTCCGTGAGCTCTCCCACACATCTGATTCCAGTTCCGGCCTGTAATCAGGGCCTTTCAGAGACGTGATGCCCTCCCTGGGCCCCTCCCACTCCCTCCCTTCTCCCTGTTCCCAGGGCTTCTTCAGGCCTCCCCCAGCCAGTTCTCACTTCCCTCCCGGGTGCTCTAACCCAGCTCCCTTTCCCCAACAGCTGGGGCTGGACCTGGGGACTGTGAGTGACTCCAGAAAGCAGTTCTCCTCAGGGACACTTGACCCCACGCCCCGCTGCCTGGCCACATCACACCCAACTCCCTGGAAATCTTGGCCAGCCCATCGCAGAGCTTCGGCAAGACACAGTCTTGGCCACTGGCTCCTCAAAACACAGAGGAGCCCAGACCCCCACCCTCGGGTTTGCCGCCCCGGATTCCCTGTGACACACTGCCCCCTTCTGGGAGCTGGGGGGACTGGCAGCACTCTGACGGCACCAGACCCAGCTTCTAGCTCCAACTCTGCCTCCAGCTCACTGGCCTCTGAAGCTCCCATTTTCTCCTCTCCAAGAGGGGGGTGAATTCAAGAGGGTCTCTGAGGACCCTCCCCAAGTCCACACAGTCTGAGTCACACTGACACGCAGGGGTCCCCATGGGCCTGAGGCCTGCCTGGGGCGAGTGGAGGCCGCTCATGCTGCCCCGGTGGGCTCTGGAGAAGCTGCAGGGCTCATCTTCACTCCTGGTCCAACACCCGGGCTCTAGGCTCCTTCCCTGCTCTCTCAAGCACCCATTCTGAGGGCAGGCGTTGGTGACTTTGAGAGCTTCCCAGAGGCCCTGGGGAATGCGTGACCCTGGTGTGACACAGAGCCTACAGGGGAGCCCGGGTCCAAAAGAACCCCCCAAGTCAGCCTAGCCAATGCCCAAACTAGGGCAGCAGACAGGGAGTCCACGACTGCTACTCCCTCCTCCCCTTATCAACTGCCCCCTCCCACCCCACCTGGGGAGGCACCTGCCAGGACGCTGAGCTCCCCATTCTCTTTCAAGCCCTCAGCCAAGGCAGGCTTCTCCGGCTTGGAGGCCCAAGAGGCCTTCAGCAGCCCTGGGCTGCCTACTCCTAGCTCCAGAGCGAGGCCGCCAAGCTCCCCGCAAGGCACATCTTGTGGCCAGGCTTCCCCTGTTGAGGGCAGCCTCAGAGGAGAGCTGAAGAGAAAACATCAGGCTGGACACAGCAGAGAATGGGAATGAGGTGGAAACCACGGTGGCGGTGGAGAGAGAGGATCCCAGGGCCGGGGGAGAGCTAGCTGCGGCCGGGGGCGGGGGGGGGGGGCGGTGTCTGGGTTAGGCCAGGCCTTCTCCACAGGCCCCAGGCCCCACCTTTGAGATCGAGGTTTCGGGCGCCATTGGAGTGCTGCGTGACCGTGCGGGAGTCAATCTTGAGCGTGTGCACATTGCCCGGGTCCCTGGACACCACCACGTTGTGCCACTGGTTGTCATTGACTGGTTTGTCTGAGTTCCCCTTCATCAAGGACGGGCCATTCCCCAGGTCAAACACGTAGTGGATGTACCTGCCCCACAGTAGGGAGGAGACACTGGGTCAAGGCGGGGGCAAAGTTGGGAGGGCAGGGTAAGGAGGAGCAATGGCTCACAAGGGGTCCCAGGTACCACAGGACAAAGGGATAGAGAGGGAGACCCCAGAGTGGAGGGACCAGCCCAATGGCAAGAGGACTCTGGTGTGAAGTCCCATCACGGAGGGAACGTGGGGTTGGAGGGCCACAGAGGAGCCGGCTCCTGAGACAGGCTCAGAAGAGGAGCTGGTCTGGGGAGAGGTCTGTGGGGACAGCAGGGCCCTCTGGGGGCGGGGGCAGGACAGAGCTGCTCTAGGATGGGGTCCTCTCAGGCAAGAGAGGCCGCAGGGGCCGGGCCCTGCCTTCTGCCTGTAGAAAGGGCCTGCCTGAGCCCAGACAGTGAATGGAGGACAGCTGTAACTGGGAGAATCCTGGCGAGCCTGTAACTGGGGAGTCACCAGGGTGGAAGAAGGGGGTGCTGCTTTTCCACCTTGGCTGGCGGCTGGGGACCTGAACCTTGAGCTGTGGTTCAAGGGGACTGGATATCTCAGCCAGCGGCTGGGGGCCAGATCGTGGTCAGTAGGGGAAGGGGATCCCTTCCTCGCCAGCGGTGCCGGGCCCAGCACCTCACCCCTTGACCAGCTCGATGACAATGAAGTCATTGCCGTTGCCCGAGTTGAACAGGAGAAGCCCGTCAGGGGCTGTGGTCTTGAACTGGAAGAAGAGGTGCATGGAAGCGTAGGCTTGGAGCGTGGCGAGCGCCAGGTAGCTGCTGCGACTCTTGAAGGTGACCGGATCGGCCACAATGGCCCGTAGGCCGAAGCGAGCGTTGAGCTCGCAGTAGGTGATGTCACCATCCTTACACTGGTCCATGTAGGGTTGGCCGTTGAACACCAGCCCGCTCAGGTGCCCGATGAAGTTGGAGGGCACCACGGAGATGAAGCGTCGCTCCGTCATGATGCCCGTCTCGATGTTGTGGAACTCCAGCCGCGTATGGGCTCCTGCCATCTGTCCTGCTCGGGGCCAGACACAGAGATGAGGTGGGCAGATGGGGAGCATTTCCGGGGCTGGGCCTCGGGTCCCCCAGGAGCCTCCCCTCCACACAAGGGCCTCGGGGGGAGGGATGCCGGCAGCTGGGCCTTGGAGAAGCTGGCCGACCCTCTGATCCAGCACTCACGGGCATCCGGGGCTGTGCTGCCTGCAAGGAGCCCCCCCTAATATACCACTCCTCAGGGAGAAATGGCAGCCGTAGCTTGCCAGAATGCTGCCCCGGGGAGGGAGGCCCAGGCAGTTTTCACCAAGAAGAGAGCCATCCACAGGCCACTGGAGATGTAGCCACTCCCTGGTCTCAGAGCACTTACCCTCGACGGTGACATTGTCCACAGACAGCTGCAAGCTCTTGCCACGCCGCACCACCCTCACCGTGTGCCACTCGTTGTCGTTGAGCTTGTGGCCCGCAAAGAGCGTCTCGGGGCCTTTACCTGCGGCACCAAGGGGGGAGTGAGCACGGCACTCCCACACGCCCGCATATGGCTTCCTGTGCCGCCCCAAGCGCACACAGTCTCGCCCCCGTGCACACAGGTGCACACACACAGCTTGCGGCACCTCTTCAGCCGTGCCACGCACCCACACACACAAGGACACAGGCTCGCACGGTGGTTCCACACCCCGTCATAAATCCAGATAGCAGTACTGCCACTTTGTGCGACTTCCAAGGGCGTCATTGGAATAGAGTCTGATGGGAAAGGTGCCTCTAGACTGGTGCCCTGAGGCCCTGCACACAGACACTCATACCTACAACCAATATTTTCCTTCCAAGTCTTCTAAGGAACTTCAATGTCAGTGTGTGTAGCCAGCAGTGAGATTCCCAGCATATAGGCATAGACCTATAATTTTCAAAAATACAGAGCATTACCATGCCCCCACGTGTGAGTCTGCACCCACAGCTCCATTGCTGGCAGTGAAACCTTCGTACAGACACGCAGCTCCCCCATCTCCGGAGGGACCCCGTGGGACCCTTCTGTATACAACTGGTTAACTCCACACACCTGGACATGCGACCACACACACAGCGCAGCCAACATGGCCAGAGAGGGGAACCTTTCTTAGGAATCATGACCATTTCTTCAAGACCAGGATTATCCGGTCCCAAGTCTAGGATGAAATATGTTTCTGTAGAATGATGCTACACCGCGCTGCACACCCAGATCACCACCGGGCCCCCCCAGGGCTCAGGCCAGCGGGGACCAGGCTCACCAGGCATGCGCACACAGAGACCAAACACCCACAGAGACATGCTGAGCACACACAGCCCCTCTGCCGGCATCTGCCGTGCCCCCGGGCTCTCTTGCGTGACATCAGGGCACACCATGCAGAAACACTCTCTTGGAGACGGAACATTGAGCCCAGCACGCTGGAATGCTCAGAATGTCCACACCTGCTCTCCATCTCACCCCAGCCGAGAGCTTCCCCGTCCCCTCTGAATGCACCCCAAGCTTGGCAGGAGCTCAGCCCCCACCCGCCACAGGAGCTGTGGAGGGCTGAACTTTGAAGCCCTGACCCTGTTCCCCTAGCCTCATCTTATTTCTTGTGTGCCTCGCCCTCCCCCTTGTGGCCACCTCTGGAGCTGCAGTGGAATGTCCCCGCTCCTCGACGGCTTCTTCTGGCCGTAGGGTAGGGCGGTGGGAACTTCCTGCGGGCCGTGGGCCTTCCTGCGGGAGGTGCCACCAAGGCTTTGCCCCACCCTCCTGAGGACTTGAGATGACGAGGCTTCCTGGCCTTCCTTTGCCCAGACCTAGGGAGCATGCTGACCCACGGTCCTCCACCAACTCTTCCTGGTTCAGCGTCACTGGGCCCGTTCTGCCCTCCACAGCCACTCCATCCCCACCCACCCTCATGCCTGCTCCCCTCCCCACACCCACTACCCAGCCCCCACACAAGCTAGCTCCCCGCTATCCCTCCCCAGATCCCAGCGTCCAGCATCCCAGGCCCCTGGGGGCTCTGCAGAAGAAGAGGGAAGCCACTTACTGGGTGCGCAGCCGACGCGCAGGCAGTCTGGGGGGGCCATGGGGCGGGCAGAGGGGGAGGGAAGACAAAAAGGCAGAACAAGTTTTTTGTTTTTTTGTTTTTTTTTTTTTTTACATCCTTCACAGGCAGGGGTGTCTGCGGGCGGGGGTTCCCCCCAGGACCACTTTCCGGGGACCACGCGTGCCCAGGTGCTCTCTCCCCTTCCTCAGTTGGACCCCTGTCCCTCCTGCCCCCAAGAGGGCTCCAACCCTCCCCAGAGCTGGGAGGCAGGGCAGTCAGGTGATGGGAAGAGGGCTTGCGTCTCCCTCAGAGGGGCCCAGGCCTCTCATGTCTGAGGGAGATGGGCACCTTGGGGATCCCAGTCGTACAGGGGATCATAGTGGGGCTGCAGGCTTGACCAACCCCATAGCTCCACATCTCCGGGAGTTGGATGGGGAAGGCCAGAATCTCTGCATCCCCTGCTCTGGGACGACTCCCTGGCTCAGAGCCCAAGTTGTGACACGTCACTCCCCATGCCCCCTGGGCTCTGAGCTAAATGGAGGGGTCTGCCCCAGGGCTCCCTTCCCGAGGCCATCCACCTCCCAAAGTCTCAGGGGGCCAGCACCACCCCTCCAGGAACCTTCCTTCTACCCTTCCTAACACGGAGGATGCCAGGCTGCCACTGGGGACTGGAGTGATCTCTCACCCTGAAGAGCAACTAGCATCAATCTGTTCTCCAAAGGAGGGGCCAGGGCCTCACAGGTGGGGATACCAAGGCCCCCACAGTATGATTCCAGAGGACACCCAGCGAGTCAGGGACAGGCAGGCACCATAGGCTAAGTCTCCTGCCCCTGCTCCAGCCCCAGCATTGCTATCCTATGACTCCAGGGTCAGCGGGCCCCATGTGGCCAGAAAGCACGCTATCTACACAGAATTGCAGCCCAGGGCCCCAGGGCCTTGGGCCAACCCCCACCCCCCCTCGATGGGACACATTATCCACACCGTCAGTCAGCCAGCCTTACAGAGGGAATGGAACACTAGGGTCTTACGAAGTCGGGAATTAGGGCCCTTTGGACACCTGCACCACACCATCGGACCCAGACAGCCTAGGGCTGCAGAAGCCCTACACCCTGAGGCAGAGGAGCTGGGTCCTAATCTCATTATGTGGCTGTGGGCAAATCTCCTTTCTCTGAGCCTCAGTTTTCCTCCCTGTGAGCTGAGAACAAGAAAGAGGGGCTCAGCGGGGCGGGCCCTTGTCTTTCAGAAAAGGGGCAGTTTCCAGCAATATCCTGGCATCCTATGGCTCCTCCCAGAGCAGGCTCTGCCCACAGCCCTACACCCAGGAAACAAAGGCGGGGGCAGCTGGCATCCCTTGGACCCCTGAAGGTTCCTGCAGTGGAGGTGAACGGATTCCCCTGTGGCTCTGGGGGCATGGGCCCCTCGGGCAGTACGGCTGAGCTCCACACGCGTTGTCAACCGCGACAGAAGAGTGGGGGGAGCAGCCGGGACCCTGAGCCACTGCCTGGCACCAAGGGAGGGAAGAGGAAGCAGAGGGAGGCCAAGGAGCAGATTCAGGGGAAAGTCAGAGGCCCAGTGAGAAGGAGGTCGAGAGGCTGCAGAGAGAAAAGAGGAAGGAAGGGGGAGCTGAGGGAAGGAGAAGCTAGGTGGAGGGAGGGGAAGAACGTCGGGGTGAGGGTGGGAGGGTGCCAGGCCTGGAGTCGGGTCACGGGGGCTCTCTTCGGGCCAGCAGAGCCTTCACCAATGAAGGGTCCAAAAAAGAAAAAAGGGGCTGGAAGGGCAGGCCGATCCCCTGTTGGGAAAAGCTCAGTTCTTCCCCTCCCCAGCAGGGGAGTGCCAGGAATGGGGGTCCATCTGTCCAGAGAAGAGGTGTTGGCTCCAGGTCCACCCCCTGCAAGGACCCCACCCTCAGAAGCCCCGCTCCAGCGGGCTCTGAGGACAGCAAACACCCTGTGAAGATGGGTACTGCGGGAAGGAGCCAGCGCCATCCCAGAGGCAGGCAGAAAGTGGGGGTGAGAGAGGGCACCAGCCTTCTGTGCGCCCACCCGCCCGGAGCCCAGCTCAGGCAGCACTAGCGAGCGACTTGTTAGCTAGTGACCTGTGCCTCAGGTGCTGGGAAGGAATGGAAGTGACAGGTCTGTGCAGACCCACCAAGGTCCTGGCTGGACATAGAGACCAGGATGAGGGGATGAGCGTGTGAGGAAACAGGTGGGAAAGGTCACCTGCATGTTAAGGAACCCAGGGTAAAGAACCTAGGCTTTCCATCCGCACCCCACCTGATCCCCTGCCCCACCCAGACCACACAGATCCCACAGATTGTAGATGGTGGGCCCAAGGCTCCTAGGCAAGGAGCCTCAGGAGCCCACTGGCCAGAAGCTCATCTCAGAAGTGACATCAAAGAGCGGCAGCCTGCAGTTCTTGTTCAGAGCAATCTCCCCGGCAGCCCAGGCTATGGGAGGAGTTTGAGAACCACTGACAGCTCCCCCCAACCATGGGAACGAAGCACCCTTCCATGGCCTCGGGGATTAACAGGCTTTGGAACGTAATGTGTATTCAGCCTCATTTACGACAAGAACGAGTCAGGCTTACTCTGTATGGCCTGAGAGGGCAGAACTAGGTCCACAAGTGGGAACTTCAGAAGGGGCGGTTGACATGAAGGAGAAATGACCCAATGATTAGAGTGGCCATCAGAGGCGGGGAGCTCCTGACATGGGCGTCTGAGCAGAGATGGAGGAGCTAATGGTAATTCACACATGGGCCGGGGAGGGGACGGGGCATGCTGGCTGGAGGAGATAACTTCTAAGGGTAGCTCCAGCTTGGAGATTCTCCTATTACAATATGCCCTTCACGTCAGCCTCACGGACAGCTGGATCTTCAGGGGCACGCCTGGTGGAGGGCAACAGGGACAGGCCAGGCTGGGCAATGGCCCAAGAGGCCATACCAAGGGCAAAAGGACCCAGGAACACAGGTCACAGTGGAACAGGGTGAAGAATCCAGGGGACTCTAATGTTCTCTGGGGACAGAAATCAACCACCTGCTCAGAGGCTGCAGACAGCAGAGCTTTGGGTACTTGCTCAGTGTCTGCAGGCCAAGGGACAGCCAGGAGGCACAGTCCAGTGTCTCTAGCGTCCTCTGCCCAGAAGGACGTAGCGGCTCCTGGTTGGCCCTTCGTGGCCCAGCAAACGCCCCGCCTCCTGAAGCTGGCACTGAGGACCTCCTCCCAGCTGCCCCACCAAGTGGCCACCGGCAGCCTCACTTTCCTCTTTAGGACCCAGCACCAAGTCTGCGTCCTTCCACCGAGCATCTGACAGGTTGCAGAGCTGCCTTCCTTCCCTACAAGATGAGACCTCGAGGCCAGAGAGCAAGGCTTCTCAGGCTTCTCTCTGGTCCCCAGCAGTAAGTCCAGCCCAGGACCAGCCTTGGTGGTGTTCCCCGCCTGTGAGGCCCCACAGGCCCTGGGTAGCAAGCAGATTGGGGAAGCAGGAGTCAGACTGGGTCATGTAGTGTGGAAGCAAGCCTCCAGGCCTGGCTCGAAGCTTACGTCCCTACCCCAGTAAGATTTTCCTTTGAGAAGCCTGGGTGAGTCCCTACATATGTGTCCTGCATCTGTGTAATGCCTTCATTCCCGTTATTCCATCTGAGCCTCAAAACCACCATAGAAGGTAAACAGAGCGAGGATCCTTAACTTCATTTTACAGATAAAACAGAGGCCCAGCAGAGGGGAATGACCTACCCAGCAGTCAAAGAGACCGGGTCTGAAACCCAGATCTCCTGGCCCTAGGCCCAGTGCTCTTCCCATCAGAGCCTGAGGCTGCATGGCTGGGTGCAGATCACACAGCAACCACACGCCTCCCTGTACACATGTCCCTTGGTATTGTGGACAGATGCATCTGCACCAAGCATTTGGTCACGGCTTGTCCTGAGCCATATCAGAGATGGCACCTCTGCATGGGGCCCGGCACAGGCAGGGGTGAGAGGCAGGGACATGGGGCCCGGCACAGGCAGGGGTGAGAGGCAGGGACAGGTGAGAGGTAGGAGGACTGTCTTGCTGGCTGGCATCCTGAGGGCCACCTTCTTCTCTGCCTTCTAAGTACTTATGAGGCACAGACAGAAAAGCATACCGACGGGAAGGAGAGGGTCGATCCTAAGGGTGAAAGGTCCTGAGGACCCACCAGAGAGCATTTTCCTGGCTGAGGACACTGCCTCCTGTCTAATCTAAAAGGAACCCAAGCTTCTTCCCCAGGCACCTAAGACAGCCCAGGCGAGGAAACAGCATCTGCCTTCCCTGCAAACAGAAGGCCAGAGATGTTCCCTACCGTCTCACTCCCCAGCACACAGAACCATGTGCTACTGTGCAGAGAACACACGCCTCCCAGGGCGAAGGCGTCTGTCACACTGGGTCTGGGTACACAGACCAGGAATGTCTGAGGAAGCACGGGGCCACCCATGGGGTCCTGGGCTGGTGCCTTCCTCCCGTGACCATTTCAGAGGGGCCAGGGATGTTGTACAGACCATGAGACATTGGCCAAAGGGAGCCTCCCTTCCCACTTTCCCCCCTGCAGCACTGACACCCAGCACCCACTCTGTGGGCTGTGATGATGGCCCAAAGCAGAGCTTCACAGAGCCCTCATGTTCCCCAACTCTGTGGCCCCAGCCGCCTACACATCTCCCTGCCTCCAGCCCCTGCCCTGCTCGGCAAATCCTTGTCCTAGGAGGACGAAGACCAAGTGGCCAAAAGGGGAAAGGGAAAGACATCGTATAAATTTATTAATGAGGCAATGGATCCCCAAAAGGCCACAGTCTGTCCCACAAGTGGCCTAGAGACCAAAGTTAGGGTGAAACTCCAGATCAAGATTTAAAAGCTCAAAGCTCTGTGTTCTTTCCAGTTGAGACTCCTAATCTGCTCAGAAGAATCCTACCTCTCTTCCTGCCCAGGACACAACAAGTGAGCCTCGTGGCCTGAATCTTCCTATATGGCAGGCCCTTGGGTGCTATACTTCTATGTGCTTAGCGAGTCTAGTATGAAATGGACAGTCATGAGCCCAGCCTGGATGGCTGAGGACCTCCAACTTCCAGTGTTCCCCTGACTGAAAGCCCCACCAAGGCGGGATCCGCGTCTTCCCTACTGTTGTAGGCCAGGGGCAGAAGACACTGGCGCTTACAAAGTGTCCCATAAATATGAGCTAAATGAGTGCACCTGCTGCTTTCTTCCTGCCCCAACAGGACTGATGGTCCCATCCAAACAGACACCCTGGGGATGGCCCGGTGAGGTATGTTCTGGGCAGGAGCCGAGATGGCAAGCCATCTGATGGTGAGGGTCCCTGATGCCCTCCACTCCCCAGTCTGTTAGAGGCAATGGGAAAACACTGTACTTTAGGGCAAATGACCTGGGTTTGAGTCTGGGCTCCTTCCCCAACCACTGCTGGCTTTGTGATGTTGGATGAGTCAGTATGTGAATTTCACAATCTATAAAGCAGGCAAAGCAAAGCCCAGCAGGTGATCTTGTGGCTTCACAGGGCAGCCAAGGGACTCAAACGTGAAAGCAGACAAGGGAAGACATGTCCCGAGTTGTCCAGCGTCACCTGCGCACCTATGACACAGACAGACATGGCTTTTTAAACTCAGAGCAGGTGAGAGTGGCTATGTACATGGCCAGGTCCTCCTCATCTCCAGATGAGCTGCGCTGAGCTCAGGCTTAGCACCACTATAGGCATCCGTGAGTCCTTCCGAAATGAATGAACCAGTGAAAGAGTAAGTGGATGAGCCGACAACCAAGAAGGAGCTATGTTGTTAGGTGTGGATACAGGACAGAAGCCACCAAACCCAAATGAGTGTCCCGGGAGAGCAGCTGCGACACCGAGACACACTTGGATGGATGGCACAGCCATGCTGGGGGTACCCCATACCCGGTGCTGCCAAACATGGAGCATCCCCTACCCTGTGCATCCTTGCTAGAGACGGAGCTCTCAGAGGCACTGACCCAGGGTTGGCACCTCCCCGTTTCCCACTCTCGGTGGCGCCACCACCAGCTTCTCCAGACAGAGGGGGTGTGGTCAGAGGCAAGGACAGGGAAGGGACCAGAACACAGGGTGGGGTGGTTACCGAGGTTGACCGTGAGCTTCATCTGGCCCCCATCCAGCTCGAGGCGCAGGGTGTCGGCGGACTCCCTGGAGGTGGTAGCCATCATTAGCCCGTAGGCCCGCTGGGACATGAAGCGCAGAGACACATCCTCCGCCTCCGTGTGCATGGCATTCGGCAGCATGATCTTCATGTACATGGAGCCATCATAGCTCAGGACCGTGGCCTCTGCCCCAGAAGTGGGGGGAGAGGGAATCGAGGTACAGGTGAAGGCCAGCGGAGGGAGAGAGACCAAGAGGATCGTTACAAGGATGACAGGCCCAGGGCTGGGCTGGGAGGGGCACCCTGAGGAGGCAGGGGCCCAGGGGTGGGCAGCGGGGACACCGGGAATGAAAACCAGCCTCACCTCTCTCACAGACCCGCCCCAGAAAGCCGGTCCCGATGCAGTCACAGACGAAGCGGTTCCAGCCCTCTCGACAGATGCCCCCGTTGCGACAGGGGGCAGAGGTACACTGCTTCAGTGTCTCCCGGGAGCAGAAGGGGGCGATGCCCACCGCCCCCTGAGCCTCGGCCAGGCCCCGAAGGTCTCGGCTGCGCCCGTCGATGAAGAGGTCTCGCACACAGCCCACGTAGCCAGCCCGGAGCGCCGCCGTCCACACCTCCGGGGGCAGAGGCAGGTCCACCCGTCCTCCCTCAGGGAGACCACCCAGGTACAGCTCACTCTCCAGGTCCAGAACCTCACTCTCCCCGGTGGCCAAGAACGGTGTGCTGCGGCTGTTCACTGAGATGGAGCCTAAGAATCAAGGGAGAGTGGGCCTCAGGGACGAAGGCAGGCCTGAGAGTCAACACGGGCCAGAAAGGGACCCCTGGCCTCCCACCCCGTACCCTACAGCAGCCCTGGGCCGGAAACTCAGTCTTAATTTGCAGCTGCAGATACTACTTGACAAAGATTTCAAGTTCAGGAGCTCAGGTGAGCCAGCCCCAGCCCAGCTGTGGTGTGCGGTGGGCCTCTGTCCACACGCCTCCCTCTGCACCCGAGTGAGTCCTCGGGGCATGCACAGCAGTTGGACATGCCCCAAAGGGCTGGATCACTCATGGGTCATCCCCCCGGCCAGTGCCTTAGACCAGAAACCAGAGGCAGAGAACCCTAAGGAGGCTGAAAAGTTTGAATCCAAAGTGTTTTCTTCCTACTAACATTTATTGAACTTTTATGTCAGGCACTCGGCACTTCTCTTATGTCAGAGTCTCGAGGTAACCCTATGAAAATAGCCCTTTATGATCCCATTCTGAAGCGGCAGGTGAGGCTTAGGGAGATTGGGGAACCTGCCCAAAGCACCCCAGAGGGTAAGGAGCAGAGGCAGAGTGCCATCCAGAGCCTGCTGGTCCAACCCTCTGCCTGGTGGACAAAATGGGCAGGCAGATCCGCTCCCAGAGCCCGACACAGGATGACAGTCAGGAGAGGGATGGCCAGGCACAGAGCTCCTGAGTCGTAAGACTTCTTTGGAAGGAAAGGCTGGTTACCTTAGAAAAAAGATTTGGGATCAAGTGGGAGCTTCAAAACCTTTACTGAGATCTTTAAGAAGCAGAAGCCTATAAATTAGAAACTATTCTGTTTACAGTTTTTTCTATACTTTTTCCTTCTTCTGTCCTTTCTCAAGAATTCTTAAGGAAAAAAAAAGTCTTTGGGCACCTGGGTGGCTCAGTCAGTTAAGTGTCTGCCTTCAGCTCAGGTCATGATCCCAGCATCCTGGGATCAAGCCCTGCATCAGGCTCCCTGCTCAGCGAGGAGTCTGCTTCTCCCTCTGCCTCTGCCCCTCCCTCCCACCCCCCCAACCCATCCACTAGTGCACTTGCTTTCTCTCTCTCTCTCTCTCATAAATAAATAAATTTTTTTAAAGATTTTATTTATTTTTTGACAGAGACAGAGACACCAAGAGAGGGAACACAGGCAGGGGGCAGTGGTAGAGGAAGAAGCAGGCTTCCCGCTGAGCAGGGAGCCCAATGCGGGGCTCAATCCCAGGAACCCTGGGATCATGACCTGAGCCGAAGGCAGACGCTTAACGACTGAGCCACCCAGGCGCCCCAATAAATAAAATTTTTTTAAAAAGTCTGCCTATCTCCACGGGGTTAAAGAGAGGTAAGGAGGGTCTGGTCTACATTAGGCCTGACTGGGCAGAGATCTTGGATAGGGGAGGGGGTGCAGTAGGAGATCAAAGCCTGAGTACAGGGTGTCAAATTCAAGAAGCAGAATTAGGGCCTCTTCTATGGATGGGACTCCTAATCTGGAGCACGTTCTCCTCTGCTCAAAGCCTCTCCTAAGCCAGAGAAGTCACTCCCCTGTGTCCCATTTTAATAACATGGCCCTAGCTTGTCTCTCCTGACAAGGTGTCAGATGCTCCAGGGTCTCGCTGCTAAAACCCACTCCCCGACCAGGCCCCCATATATGGCCCTCTGATCACCCATATCCCTGTTGGTAGCAGAGTCCCCAGATGCCTGCTCTACCCACCTGCTGTGGGGCCTCCTGCACATGGACGCTGCCCAGCTGGACTCTCAGTAAATGAACCAAATGGGGGAGAAGGAAGAGGTGGGGAAAGAATGTATAATGGAGAGTCAACAAAAGGAAATTAAAGTGAGTACAGGCCTTGCTCCAGATCCTTGCCCCAAAACATGGAAATGGAACAAACCAAGTGTCCAATGACAGATAAATGGACAAACAAAAGGTGGTGGTATTTACATACAATGGAATATTATTCGGCCATGAAAAGGAAGGAAAGGCTGACACCCGCTACAACATTGGGGATGAACCTGAAAACACATTCAGTGAAGTCAGCCAGACACAAAAGGACAATTACTATATGATTCCATTTACAGGCGGTCCCTAGGGTAGTCAATCCCTAGAAACAGAAAGTAGGATGGTGGCTGCCAGAGGCTGAGGGAGGGGAACAGGGAGTTAGTGTTTCATGGGGACAGAGTTTCAGCTTGGGAAGAAGAAAAGTTCTGGAGGTGGATGGTGGTAACAGTTGTACAACAGTGTGAAGATCCTTAATGCCACCGAACTGTGCACTTTAAAAATGGTTAAAATGGTAATGTTATGTGTAATTTAACACAACTAAAAAAAAAAAAAACACGGAAAAGGTCAAGGAGAGCTTTGTTGGGATGACTGCCCCAAGTGTGGGATTAAGTGCACAAATGAACTTGGGACATCAGAAATGGCCAGAGCTGGTCAAACAGTGACCCAAGGACCAGCCAGACCTGGTGTGTGGGCTCTGCAGATCTGTGGGAGGCTAATGAGACCACTGCATGAAGGGAGAGAAGAGAAGGCCCTGGGGTTCTCTGCAAGGCCTGAGCAGACTTCCAACCTAGAGAGTCACTAGTCACCTACGGGGAAACCCTGGGAGGCAGCGAGTGCTCTGTGAAGACCCCCAGGTGCCACCATGAGACAAAACCGAGGGATGAACCCATGTACTATAAAGCCTGGGGAAGGCGACACTTCTCTGGGGAAGAGAAGGGAAGAAACAGCCAGCCACGAGAGGCGGATGTTTCCGGGAGCCACAGCGCCTCCTTGCTCCCTGTGTGTGGGGGGAAACAGCCCCTCCACCCAGTCTCAAAGGCCTGGTGCAGTGACAACTGCGGGCAGGGGGGGGGCACAACAATTTAGCTGATGTTGGTAAGTGCTTACGTTGGACATTGTGTCAGTTCTCCTTTACATCAATCCATTCTCTTGTGGTCAACAAATGGAGAAGAGCAAAGAGAGAACTGGGCAGAAAAGAAGACCAAAAAGGAAGAGTAGAGGAAAGGGTGGTTGGAAGCAACAGAAGTTTCAAGAAATAGCACCTGCCTGGCCCGAGCACTCTCTGCCCTGCTGTTTTATTGTGCTAGAAACCTCACCCGGTGAGAGTGTCGGGTGCTCCTGTGTCCCGCCCCCCCCAACCAGAGCACGAGCTCCATACAGCGAAGACTGTTTCGTCCACCACCAACCCTAACCCAGCACCTTGGACAGCACCTGGCACACGGTAGGTACTCCGTAAGTACTTGTTAAGTGAGTTAATAAAAGAAAGTTGCGTGGACCTAGCTAGAAGGAAGGCAGGATTGGGAAGATTTTTGTTTGTTTGTTTAAAGGAGAATGGGATATGTACTCTGTGTTAGGCACTGTGCTATGCTTTTACAGATATTCTCTTATTTTTTCCTCTCAAGGACCCCAGTGCAATGGTTCCTTTTATAGATAATGAAACTGGGCTTCAGGGGGCTGAGTAAGGGCCTAAAGTCACACACATGGTAAGTGGGAGAGCTGAGGTGTGAAGCCAGCTCTGCTGACTCGAAACACTACACTCCTCTTGTCAATGTACCATGACAGGAGGGGCAACGAAGGGGCTGACCGGATGGGAGGAAGGGAAGGACAGCCATGGGAGGGGCCTGGAAAGGATGGGGAGGGGCCAGGAGGAGAGTGGGAGGGGCCTAGAACAGATGGGGGAGAGGCCAGGAGGAGAGTGGGAGGGGCCTGGAAAGGAAGTCAGGCAGGGGGAGGGTGGAAGGAGACCCCCAACCCCCAGGCCTCCTGACCTTTGCGCCCGTCCCTTTGGAAGTCCACATGGCACCACTCTCCGTCATTGACCTTGCGGCTAGACGCCCGCAGCTTGATGCCCCCAGAGCCCATGTCCAGCAGGAGGTAGAGGTAGCCGTCCAACAGCTCCATGGCAAAGTAGTCAGCCCGCTGGGCAGAGCTATGGCTGCCGACCCCGGCCCCAGCCCGCCGGCCCTGGCTGAAGAGCAGGAGCCCGTTGGGCTCAGTGGTGCGGAAGTCCAGGGAGATGGAGCCAGTGCGTTTGGCACTCCAGCGGGGCAGTGCCACGAAAGCCTCAGGACTCTCAAAGGTCACGGGGTCGAGGGCAGCCACATCCTCGCAGCGGAATGATAGGTCCCCCTGCAGCTTCATCTTGGGGTCCCCTTCCTTTGCCAGGCGGGATAGTTCCAGCTTGAAGTCATTATTCTTATAGACCACCTGCAGGAAGGGGTGGGGTCAGGGATGAAGAAGCAAAAGCAGCTCAGGGCCTGGCCACTCCTGCTCAGCAGCAGCAGAAGCCACGATGGGACCCTGCCAAGGGGGGTCGGGGGGGCCTGCTCAGTGCCACTGGATCACTGGCTTGGACCTCTGTTCTAGAACTTCATGCACAGAGGCTGTGAGCGAACACCTCCCTTGCCCCACTTAGGGTCTGTGCTCTGTCCTCTGGCCCAGCCTAGCCGGGCGGCCCTCAGTACCTGCTGAATCGGGTTGATAAAATAATGACAAGAGAATCACTGCTCACATCTAGTGGACATCTTCCAACTGACAAAGTATTTTTATTTACCCTCTCATCTGCCCCTCACACCCACCTTGAGAAGTAGGTACTGACTACTCATTTTCCAGCTGAGGAAACTAAGAATTAGACAGGCCGACGGACTTGACCTTAGGGTCACAGAGCTAGTGGGTGGAAGAGCCAGGACCAAACACAGGTCTTTAGTCTTCACATCCAACATTCTTTCCTCTGCACCACTGCCACCCTCAAGGGTCCTCAAGGGTCCTAGAGAGGATGGGGGACTTTGGGGGCTCAAGGAAATGAGAGAGGAGAAGCTTCTTGATGAAATCAATGGGGCTTAGGTTTTGAAGAGGGGAAGTCTCCCTGCACCTTGGAAGGAACAGAGGAACCAGGCCGTTGGCCAGCTCCGACTAAATCACACTGAAGACAGGGACCAAAGGGTTTCCTGGCTGACCCCAGACCCTTCCTAGCCTTACTCACGTCCTTGAGGCAGCCCATAAAGTTGTTGCTGACGGGTGAGCCCGGCAGGTCAGCCGTGTTGGGACTGCCCCCAATGTAGAAGAAGTCATCCGAGCCCAGCATGGTGTAATCCTCCTGCGTGTAGCCTGTGGTGGTCAGGATCCCGTCCACTGAGATGGTCACCTGCCCAGCCCAGGGAGGGAGGGAGAGAGACAAGGAGACAACCGGCATCAACTCCCTGGGAAAAGCCATGGGCTGGGCAAGGGAGGGGCCAGGGGGCTGCGGGGGAGGGGGACCCCCATTTTTATGTCTGCTTGTCTTGGAAGAGGAACAGTGGGGGGAGAGAGGGAAGGCAGGAAAGGAGGTAGCACAAGATTTGATGGTTTCAGGGTGGGCTAAGGCCTGCCCCACAGCCCCCAACTCAGCAGGCAGAGGCCTGAAGGGTACTTGGAGGGCCCACCATGAAGAACAGCAAGAAGCAGTTCCTGGAAATGGCTCCAAACAGGAGTAGCGACCTCAGGACAAGGCCCCATTATGGGGGGATGGAAATGGCATCCTCACTTCCCTCCTCTTGAGGTGCTTTCTGGACCCTCATGTGATTTCAGAGCGTCTTTCATAAAGGAGGTAGAGAATACCAGTTCTCCTTGGATCTTGGTGGCTTTGCCTCACCTGAGGCTGTCCCCTCAGGGCACTGAGGAGTCCCCACAGTCTCAGACCAACAGGGAAATGGGAGATAACGAGGGCATGCGGAACAGGAACTCAGATACCACTGGGGAGCACTGGAACTTCCTGGGGGACACAGAGCGCCCTCGGGGCTGATTCCCACCACTACCACCCTAACATCAAGGGTTCCCACTGGTCCTTGCCTTCTTCCTGAGTCTGTCTCTTTGTTCCCCAGGTCCCCCTGTATGCCGGCGGTTCTCTTGTCTCCCAAGGAGAGGGCAGCCCTTTATTTGTCAGCCTGCCTTCTTTTCTTCGTTGTCTTCCCTACTAACACCGCCATCATTATTCAGGTTAGGGGACAGGGGGTGTGGGTTAATTTCACAACACCTTAACCCTGGGCTGAAAAGTCAGCTAAGAAAGCAACGTGGGTAAGGAGCAGGGGAGTACCCGATGTTCCAAGGAGAGGACAGGGGCTCAGCCGTGACCTGGGGAAGGCAGAAGTGACCTTGGGGAGGAGTGACAGATGCAAGGAACTCTCTGTCTACGCCCTCCCCAGACAAATGCCCACTTGGCCCCTGAAAAGTTTAGCCATAGGAGCAGCCCGCAAGGGCTCCAGAGACCCAACAAGACTGTGGGGGAAGAACCAAGGGCTTCGGGACCATGAGCGCCCCACTGTAGGGAAGCTGTGGCTTAGGATGGTCACCTGGGAAGAGCAGGCAGGCTCCTACGGGAGCCATCAGGAAGCTGGCTCGCAGTGAACCCAACACTGTGCTTCCGCAGACCACAGCTCACCCCCACTTCCCAGTCCCCAAAGATGCTTCAGGACCCTCTTTTCAGGTACCGTCTGGAGATTTGGGCCTTCCAGTCACATCCTGTGATGTCCCCACCCACACCAGCCCATACGCACATGCCACCAGCCATCTTCCTGAGCCTGGTCTCCAGGGCTCCATTGTCATGGGGAGGGAGGAGGATGTTAGGAACTCCGAAAGAACGTGGGCACAACGAGGCAAGGGGAGCTTCCCCCACAGGGCCCTCGAGTCCTCCTCACTCACAGTGAGTGGGGGTACAGCTGAGCAGAGTGAGGGCTGAAGGGGCCCCCTCCTGGGAACCATCAAACCTTGTGCTGGGGGGATCAGGTTCAAGGACAGAAGGTCTATGTGGGAGGGGGCAGTTTGAAGGCTTTTGAGTCTTATTTTGAGGGGAGGGCTGGTCATTATTGTTTATTTCTTCTTCCCTCAACCCACCTGAGGCTGGGAAGTAGGGATCGGGGTGGAAAAGGGAAGGGTCAAAGTATTAGTCACAAAAACATGCATACGAGATTAGGATGTGGGCAGAAAGAGGCTGGGGAAAGGGAAGAAGGGGGCTGGGGTGAGGGGGTGGGATAAGACAGGCAGGGGTGGTAGGTGAAGGGGTCTCCCTAGGGCAAATTCAGTTCCGTCCCACCCTGCAGCTCCACTCTTGATCCCACACCAAGACCTGGAAATGGGCCACTAATTAGTTCCTGAGCCTGTGACTGGCCACCCCACCTAGACGGTGAGCTCCTGAAGGGCAGGTATCTGGCCTGACATGTCCCTGTAACCACATTAATCCCAGCACAATCCAGGGACACATCATGGTCATTAAAGGCGAACATCAAGTCACCTCGCGACCCGGAGAGACACCGGGCTCTCACTGCCTATGTCCCATCTATAAGCCCAGCACCTCAGGAGCCTTGAGCGGACAGAGCCTCCATCCTCTGAGACTGCTCTAATCAGGTGCCCTTGCTTCTGTGCAGCCGGAGGGCCCCGCTGGCCCCCAAGTTCCTCAGGAAGAGGCTTCCCTGGCCTCCTCAGGCTTCCAGCCCCCCTGAGCCACTCAGCTGTGTCCTCCCCCCTCGGCCCCAGCAGCCAGGGCACCAGCTATAGACACGTTCCTCACCCTATGGGTTCTCTTTGGCCCAGTCCATGCAGTGAGCTCACCTGCCTTTGCCATTCTACAGTTAGAAGGACCTGACCTGTGGGCAGCACCCTCCTCGATTCCCCTTCAGACTGGGCGTGAATCTGACCTTGCCCTCTACGGCTTTATGCAAATCCCTGCCATGTGGTGCCCCTTTTGGAAAAGGGCCGCCTTAATCACCCTCCTATCTGTCCCCCAAATTCACAACTATTTTTTAGAGCAGCCCTGGCCCAGGGGCTGAGGGAGAGGGTCGCAGGAGACAGGGTGACATACGGAGGTGCACGGAGGAAGGGGGGGGTCAGCCTGGGGGTGGAGGAAGTAGAGGGAGAAAGGGGGAGACGGGCACTGGGTGGAAAGGAAGCCAAGAGTAGGGGGAATGGAGGACAGTCTCTGGGGAAGGCAAGGAGGGAGATGACAGAGATTAGTAAAACCCGACTGTTCCCTCAGACAAATCAAAGTCCAGACACAAAAATGGCAGGTTCGTTAGTAAAAGCAGGAAACAGGGGCATAATTCCCCCGTCCCCCTCCACCCCAGGGGTTCGTGATGCCCCTGCCCCCCAACCCCCTCTCCCCGCGCAGCTTCTGGAAGGGGTGGGGCCGGCGGGGGAGGAGGGCAGGGGGGCCGTGCGACTGAACAGCCTTTGCAGCTGGGACACATGCAGGTTAGAGGGCCAGGGTTGGGAGCCAGGCCCAGCAGGAGAGGAGAGAGAGGCAGCCACAGGTGAGAGGGCATGCAGGGTCAGGGGAGATGGGGAAGAGCAGAGATGGAGGCGAGGAAGCTGTGGGTGCAGGAAGGAGAAGCTTCCTTCCAACGGAGGAGGAGAGAGGAGCCACCGCTAGGACAGAGACATTTATGGGTTGAGAAAGAAACAGAAGGGACACGAGGCTCAGATCTTCCTCACCAGAGGGTGACTCAGACGCTCATTCCCACCACCCATTCACTACTGATCACTGACCCAGACACACCTGCTCACACACCACATCCTGCTGGAGGCAGTGGGAGGAAGTCCTGACCGGCTCATTTCCAAGCATCCTCCTTTCGGTCACCAGGACCACGGCTAGCACCCGAGACACAGCAGACACTCAGCACCCAACCCACACCAACACATCAACCCGGACCGCCAGGGCCCTGAGTGAGGACTGAGGACGCCAACGGGAATGAGCCATAGCTCTGCCCTGGAACAGCCATGCGCAGCCGGGGAAGAAGGGGTGACGCACCGAAGACACGGGAGCCCAGCCTCCCTCCACGTCCCAGGAGCATGGAGTGTGGCTGGAGGTGGCTGCAAGAGGCAGCCTCTGACCTGGGCGGGGTCTCAACCCTCCCTGCTGGGCCCCCCTCTCTTCCGCTCTGCTCTGCCTGTCTGCTCGTAGGCAGGCTGGTGGGATGTGAAACCGGGTCCTGGCCATACCTGTCCCCACAGGCACACTCCATGCCTGTCCTGACCCAGGAAGAAAGGCTGAGGAAGAGGGAAAGCCCCTCTGGCACCATCCAGCGCCTTTCCCAGCTGCCTACTAGGATCACAGGGTCACTGACCTCCTTGGGAGGGGGACTATTCAGGGGAGAATAAGATGGAGGGCTGATGTTTTTGACTTGTGGATGGGCTAGAAGGGTTTCTGGGATTTTGAAGGCCATCGACCTTGTATGCAAAATTGTCTCATTTGTCCATTACTGTCATCAAATCCTCAAAGGGTTCCAGCAGCCAAAGGTGGTTAAGAACAACTAGTTTAGGAAGAAGGCCCAGGCCTCCCCTTAAGATTAAGTGGGGTGGGGGCGCCTGGGTGGCTCAGTCGTTAAGCGTCTGCCTTCGGCTCAGGTCATGATCCCAGGGTCCTGGGATCGGGCCCCGCATCGGGCTCCTGGCTCCGCGGGAAGCCTGCTTCTCCCTCTCCCACTCCCCCTGCTTGTGTTCCCTCTCTCGCTGTGTCTCTCTCTCTGTCAAATATATAAATAAAATCTTTAAAAAAAAAAAGATTAAGTGGGTGGAGTAGGGCACGAAGACAGGATGGCTGAGGGAGGTCGTGCAGGCCTGCTACCTGCTCAAGTTCAGCGATCTGTTTGGGGCAGGGAGAAGCTAAAAGGAGAATCAGGTTGAAAAGACTCCCAGGAAAATGCTTTGGCCAGCAGTTATAGCCCTACAGCAACTCCTGACATCTGGATTTGATAAAGTTTGGGGCTAGAGGGGAAAGACTTCAGGTCAGAAACCTTGAGTTCCTCTCGCCTTTCCCATTTTCCAGAACAATCTCTGCCTCTCAACTGTAAAAGGGGTGTATCTACCTCCATCACTCGTACTCCAGGCTGATGATGTGGCTCGACTGAGATAACAGAAGTGAAGGCACCGGACCCTCCATAACTGCTATGTGTCCCCCGCATATGTCTCTGGGCCTCAGTTTCCCCTTCGGTTAACTGACAACAGTCTCTGCCTGATGCCTCAACCTAGGCATTTGTCAAGTTTAAATTATATGCAGGATGTGAGAGCTATTTAAAAGAATCAGAGACCCCAGTGTGTGTCTTTGATTATCATTACAAGAAAACTATTACTATTTTTACAAGAAAACGTCCATCATCCTGACCACACCTGACCCAAACCTCTCAACGTACTGGCCTTTTTGGTCTGTATCCACCCCCTCCCCCAACGAGAAGCCCTCCAATAACAAGAAAAGAGACCTTATAAAAATGAGTTAGTAAAAATAAATTCAAAGCCAACTGGAACTGGGGCTGAGGAATGCCCGGGAGTAACAACAGGGTGAACCCCATCTCTTTTGGGGCCCCATGCTCTGAGTCTAGTCTTGCCCTGAAAAGGCTGATCCCAGGGACAGGTTTATGAGGCTCCTCAGGCCACCAGGAGGCAATCAGCCCTGATCATCAAGCAGTGATGCTCACACCGTAGACTTTAAAAACGTAGAATTTAGCAGGAACGTTCCTTGCCAGGGCCGAAACCGCACAAGGCTGTTTGCCTCTTAACCAACTTAACCACATTCCTCCATCTTTCCTCCTCCTCCCCAGGCCAATTCCTGAGGCATCCTGGGGTTTCATGCAGTTATTTTGAGACTGATTCCTAAGAAGGGATGGTAACAGGATCTCCTGTGGGGCCCGAGATGCTGTATTCTCCAGGGTTTGCTATGGGAAGGGAATCACTTCTTTACAACACACCCTCACCCTGGAAACACTGAGCTAGATAATCAGTTAATATGTTATAAAGATGAATAAAATTATAATTTCCTTTACAGAGTACAGATGCTTTCCCTTCCATTGCCCTGCTTGATCTTCACACTGACCCCATGAAACAGCCAATGTATATCATCAGCTGTGCAGTAGATGAGGAAACTGAGCTTTGGCCCAAGCCCATGTGGTCAATTTTTAACTGAGCCAAGACCAGAAGGAAGGTCTACGGAGTCCTTATGCTCAGATGGTTTTGCCCTGGTGTTTGGGGTGTGCCACATGGGTTTATCTTGCCTCCTTTCTGCCCCCAAAGTCACAGCTTGGCTGTCCAGGGGGAGCTCTGCAAAGAAAGAGTTCCAAATGCCCAGCTCCTGGCCTGGCTGGAGGGGTGGACCGAAGCTAACTTCTAGAAGCAGCCGCTGGAGAGCAGAGCCTGCGGGTGGCATGGCGCCGGGACCACCACCTGGCTCTACTGGAACGCCAGGATGCCTGGAGTGACCAGAAGAGGTCTCGGATGGGGAAGGGCTAGGATGATGACTGTGGCTCTGGGCACTGCCTCGGGGACCGGGCAGAGGACAGGGCCACCACAGGTCTGTGGGTAAAAGGGAAACACAGCCTGTGAAAACATCAGGACAGGCCAGACATAGCCTCACAGGTCAAGCCCCTGGGGAGGCCGAGGAGCTGCTCTGCCTGGGAGCTCCAGCCAGCAAGCGTCCTTCGTGGCCAGCCAGGCAGCCTCACAGATCAGGGAGGCTGGGAAGGCCAGGCAGCTGCCCCAAGCAGCATGGGCCCCACGGGAGCAGACACGTCCATCTGCGGGGTCCCCAGCCTGGTGCTCAATCACTCTGCATTATTAATAGGCGATGACTAACTGCCTGGCGCTGCAGAGCCGGGACAGGCAGGCATGAGGGAATCCCAGGGGATGGCACCAGCACAGCCAGCAGGCACACGCGCTGAGACGAGGCGAGGAGCAAAGGGCCAGCCCCAGCTCCTGCCCTGCTCCTGCCCTGCTCCTGCCCATCACAGCCCAAGACTTGAGGGCCGGCCCCCACTGCTCGCCTCCCCCCAGAGCCCTGCCCAGGGTCAAACCTCCGCACCATCCCACAGCCCGCAGCTCACACCAGCGTTCACACGTGTGGAGTCACCAGCAGAAGCCCACAGACACACAGCACAGTCTCCCACTAACACCCCCTAAATGTCACACCAACATTTACCCACAGTCGCACCCACACACCAACACACACCAGCTGCGTTTACACAGACACCCACACCAACACTCACCGGGACCGAGCCCAACCCAAACAGAGGAGTTTGGCAACAGGGGGCCCCACTTCACCCCTCCTGCACCTCCTCCTCTCGTCCCCTCACGAGGGAAGGTAACCACCCCGTCAGAGGCCATGCGGGACAGGCAGGGGGACGGAGGTCAGGGGAGATGGGGCGGGGGGTGGGGGGAAGGAAGACAGTGTGAAACACAGTGTTAGTCCGAACAGCAGAGCGGTGGGGGGAACTGGCCGCTATCCCTCCTGGGGGGAAAAGACCATTCATGCCATGCAAATGTTGGGGGAGACGGAACCACGAACCCTCAAGGCTGAGGAGGGAGGGAGGGGATGTCACCTCTTCCCTGGCAGCCAGCATAGAACAGCACCCAAACTGGTGTGAACTGGTCCCGGGCCGCTCCACATCTCCCAGGGCCATCCCCGCCCCCCCCTACAGAACCTGCCCAGCTGGCTGCCACTGGAGGCTCAGCCCCAGCCCCCGACTCCCAACTGGAGGGGCCTGTCCAGGAGCTGACAGTGACCAGAGCGTAGCATGTCATGGGATGGTGTTTTCCATGGATTTTCAGGAGACCAAGAAAGAAACTAAATCAAAGAGAAAAAACGAGGGAGTGGGGGGTGTGGGGGAAAAGGAACAAAATAAAGCAATAGAAATCAGCAGCCTGGCATTGGGGCTGGTCTAACCAGAGCCGATGAACATGGGGCCTGCCCCCAAGTCTCTCTGGCCAGGAATCTGAATTCAGGACTCAGGGTTAGAGCAAGGACAGGCCAAATTCCTCGATTTCCATTTGTCTTTTGGATTTGAGTTTGGGCCAAAAAAGAAAGAAAAGGGAAAGAGGAAAACTAAAAGAGAGAAGCAAAATCTAAAGATTGTCCAGGACGCCAAAAACAATCGGAAGAGCAAAACAACCAAAACCAAACGGGGAAAGGAACCAACAAAAGAGGGAGAATCGAACAGTTAAAAAAACCCACGGCAAACCAAACGGTAAGACAATTAGAGTGATATCTACCAGATAATGCAGTTTGTTTACCATAGCGTGTCCAATCCCTGCGTGCTTCACCGGAGATATGGGGGAGGGGTGGAGGGGGTCAAAAAAAAAACAACAACAACAAAGACAACAACGAAAGAACAGAACGAAAAGAAAAGAAAAATAAAATGACCAACTGTGAAACTCAAGGAAGGAGGAAAAATATATATCCATATATATTTGGTTGGTGGTTCGGACCCTCCCACCTTAGGCTCAGCTAAAGCATTCTGTTTAAAGAAAATTAAATTATAATGGGAGGGAGAAATAAAACACACAAAAAAATTAAATCCCTTCTTCTCCCCATCCCCCCTCCCAACCCCTCCTCTGGATTCCTCTACCCCCGCAACCCCCTCCCGGAAGAGCCGGCTGCAGAGAAGGGGAACAGTTAAAGACCTTGGTTAGTAGAGAAGAAAACAACAAAAGAACTGGACCAGGAAAGCAAAGACTTAAAGATGGCCGACATTCCGCAATGAGACAGAAAGGTTAGTTCGGTTTTTCACTCATACCTCACCCCACCTGTCCCTGCCATCCCTTGGTCCCCTGGGTTATAAGCGTGTTAGTAACACACACAGAGTCGGCAACGGGGTTTTCCAACAGAGGGTGAGAGAGGGAAGGCAGGGGGTTAAGAAGCAGACCCAGTTATGCAGTATTAGTAAGTCCTTTCAGCTGAAATGTTAGGGAGTTGAGGGGAAGGAAGGGGGGGAACAAGGGATGTGAGAAGGGATGGGCTATTGACTCGGGTAATGGACAATGGGCTGTTGGCTAACTGGTCAACCAGATGGCCTTCTAGAGAACTGGCCAACTGGCTGACCAGTGACCATATTGAGTTAATGGGTTAACTGGTTGGTGATGGGCCAGCTGGCTGTCAGGCCGGGAGAAGGGTGCCCAACGGCCCTAGAGAATCACAGGACTGGCTAGAATGAGAGGCAGTTTCGTTTGGAGGCAAAGGGAAGAGGTTCCCAAGGAGCATAGGAAGGGATATAGGGGTCTGCTTTTCCTGGGCATGGAGGATGGGCAAATCGATCCAGGGAGTATTGGAAGGAAGGGGGCACCTTCTCTTTTATTGTTTCTCTTCCTTGAGAAAAGGAGAGAGAGTCGCCACCAGAACAGGGAAAGGGAAACTTTGCCCCCCGTGGGCTGGCAGAGGGTTCATGTTCACGGCATATCTCATTCCTCTCCTTCCACTCTCCCACTCATCACTGATCCCTCCTTCCTGCCTAACTTGACTTTCCAGAGCCCATTCCCTTCCCCCTAAAGTTCCCCAGGTTCTTCAAACACCCCACCCTCGGTCCCTTATGCTCCTCTGGGCAGCCACCCATCCTGGAATAAAGGGCCCCCACCACCACCCCTGCAAGTCCCTGGAATCGGTAAGGCTTTCCCAGCAGCCCAGCCTCCTTCCATGCACACCCACAGACCCCTGAGCCTCCACTCCCCCCAGCCAGCACCAGAAATCCATATCCCCCACCCACCACACCATAAAAAGGAACGCAGAGGCCCACCCATCTCTAAAACCCCTCACTCCTCCCTAAGCCATAAGCCAGCTGCTTCTTTCCCAGTCTCTAGAGTCCGCACCCCCATGTGGCCCTGTTTATTTTCTCTTCTCAAGGCCAAAGGCAGAGGCCACAATCACCTTCCCAATAACCCTGTCCTTGTGGAGGAGAAATCAAAGGGACTGAGGCAGCTTCACAGAGGGTATCAGAAATGGTGGGATACTATTGCTCGATATCCATTAAACACTAAACTGCACACCCGAGAGCGTGATCTCAAGAAGTATTCTAGGGACAGATCCATTAGTTACAGCATTATTATCACCGGTGGGCACAGGACTAACTCAGAAAGACAATTAATAAGGGCCTCGTATAATGAAAAATAACAGAATTCTACATATAGCAGCTAGAAGAAGTGCCAGATAACCAATATCAATTATTAGTGATGCAGAAGCAGTTTACATAACGGGAAGGCAAGAGTCGAATGTCAGATGCAGTGACCAGTGCGAGGCGCTAACCCAGGATTCGAGAATTAGTACTGCCGGTGGGACTGTTGCGAAGTGAAGAGGCCAACCAGTCAGGACAAGGGACAATTAGTTCCAGGGCAGCTAAATCAATTGCACCCCAAAAGGTAAGAGTTGTCTGATATCCCCGACTAGTTTAGCAATGCAGAAAAAAAAGGCGTGGCAAAAAAAAAAAAAAAAAAAAAAAAAAAAAAAAAAAAAAAAAAAAAAATTTTGAACTAGAACTGGTTGCAGAGACTAAAATTAAAAAAAAAAAAAAACGTTTTCAACTTTCTTGGACAACTTTAATTTTTAACAAGTAGAACAGCAAATTCAGAAGCAGGACTGAGAGGAAAGAGATGTGAGTTCAAAGCCTGGGCCTGCCACTTATGTCAGGACATCCCGGCCTCCTCTGAAAAATAGCAAGTTTGGAGTAGGTGAGGCAGTGGCAGGTCCAGAACCCAAAACCCGGGGCGACTGTGGCCAAATTAACTAGAGTGGAGAGGGTACTGGAAGCCATTCCTGGTGGCCTGTGACACAGCACAAGGAAGGGGTCCACGGAGCAGCCCGTGCCTTCCCGAATGTCAGGATGTGGAAGACTAAGGCTTCCCACTAGCACATGAGTGGTAAAGGCTCTTCCGCACTCTAGGAACAGAGGACTCCTGGAGTCCAAGAGCACAAGAATGATGGCGGAGGAGGAAGGAAGAAGGCATCAAGTCATGGGGGTGGGGGTGGGGCGCAGCCATTATATCCGGGGGCAACTTAGCCCCCTCCCTACCTTGAACTCTGGCTGTAGCTCTAACCCCTCAAGAAAGTCAAGACGGGGACTCTACACACAAATCATAAATCACAGAACTCTGGATGAAGGCAACCTTCGCAGAGCTTGAGGAAGAGCAGCTCGGGACAGAGAAGAGGTGCTCACTCTACTCAGGGATCACAGGGACCCATTTTTCAGAGAGATATTCAGAACGCTCAGATGGTTTCGAGATTCGGGAACATCCAAGAATGGCAGATCCACAAGACAAATTACGAATTCGAGCAGCCTTTGCACTTTGCACCAGCGACAACAACCAGGCTCTCCCTGGGAGGCAGGAAAATGGGCGTAGCTTTGAAGTCGGACCGACTTCTGACTTCCAGTCCTACCCTTTCCTAAGCGGATGGGGAGGGGGGGTTGGGGGGGCAAGCTCTCTAACCTGTGAAGTCTCAATTTGCTCATTGATAAAATGGGAGTATGTCCCACTGCACAGGATGGTTCATGAAAATTAGGTGAGATACAAAAAGAAAAGAGATTGTCAGTGTCTTCCGAGAAACGCTGTAAAAAGAAAGAACACAGTCCTGAGACACTTCAGAGGGGTGGAGGGAGAGGCTTGCTTTCCTCTGGTTTGTAAGGGAAGAGGAGTTGTTCCCAGGGCATCAGAGACAGTGTGATATTGGGGTGAAACAGATCGGCTGGGTCTTCATGTCCAAAATCTCACCAACCAGCTTCAAGAAAGCACCTAAACGAACCAGAAAAAACACTTGAAAAACAGCTACAAATGCGCACTAGCTGCTGGTTTTAAGCCCTCAAGAATGGGACCACCTGGTAAAGAGAAGAAATGAACACGAATATCGACCACGCAGAAGGAATGTGATGACAGGGCTGGAATGCATTGTCTCATCGGCAGTGTCTCCCCAGGGGGCCTGAGGGGACACGTTGTCCTTGGTTGAGAACCACAGCTCTAGGGATGACAGGAGCACCCCCAAAAAAAGGCAGAGACTCGAAGGGCCTGGTAAGGATGGACTCAGCCACAGGCTGGGCCTTGAGTGGGGACAGTGAGTCCAGAGCACAAGCCCGAGGCTGACCTTCTCGGGGATCGTCACAGTGACAAAAACAGGACTGCACCTCGCATGTATGGATGTGGATCCCTCCAGAAACCCTTCCTAAACTGCACTCTCAATCAAAGTCTTTGGGCAGACACCCTCTTTGGCCCTGAAGGCCTGTGTTGGGGTCACCATGACCGGACTCTGCTCTGACCCGTCGTAAGAGACCGGGGCGGGGGGAGGGGGCGCCTGGGTGGCTCAGTCGGTTAAGCGTCCGACTCTTGATTTCAGCTCAGGTCATGATCCTGAGATCGAGCCCCATGTTGGGATCTGTGCTCAGCTGGGAGTCTGCTTGAGATTTCTCTCCCTCTCCCTCTGCCCACTCCTCCCACTCAGGCGTGCGCTCTCTCTCTCAAATAAATAAATAAATCTTAAAAAAAAAAAAAAGGCCAGGGGGAAGTGATTTTCAGCAGTTACCAGCCTGAACCCCCGACTCTGGGAGCTGAGGAAGAGGCCACCGTGGGTCACTGTCTACACTCAGTACTGCTGAGGCCAGACCTCATCCGCCTCCCCTAGTCTCCTCTTGGTGACTCTCAAGCTCCTAGGACTTTTAGGGTCCCTGCTGCTCCCTTGGCACTTGTGTAGTTTTGCTCTGCTCACTTTTAACAGACTCCTCCTGTCTCCTCGGGGGCCAAAGGGCTGGGAGGGCGTGGACTGCCTTTTTTCCCTCTGTACCCAGTGTGGATGCACAATACGTTTGTTGACCAACAACACGTGGATGGGGACCCTGGGCTTGCAGCGTGTTGCCAGAGGTCGGTACCGGGTGACAGCACCGGTCCTGCGGAGGGAAAACCAGCAAGAAGTACCAAAACAAGCCCTCCGGCCCCCAGCGGGCACCGTGTGCATGGCACCTACGAGTGGAACGAATGTATGGGACACACTCAGGTGCACTCAGACAATAGAGACAACACAGAACCGACCTCTGGTCAGAGAACGATGTGACGGGAAGCAAGGCAGGGCACCGGGCTTGGTACCCCGTGGAGGACGGGGAGCACAGAGAACAGGCCCAGAGGTAGGAGCCCCACAACCACGGCAAGTAGCAGGCTCAGGAAAGAGCAGCAGGATTCGTCACGGAGGCCTCCCAGCAAGGGGGAAGGCGCCAAAGGAGGTGGATTCCCCATTCGATCATCCCCCAGTGGTGGTGAAGAACAGGGAGGAAGAGTGTGAGGTCAGCCGGGATCCCCACTCCCACGGAGGAGCCCGTCAGGGAGGACCCGGGGGGGGGGGCGGAGAAGGAGCATGGCAAGGACTATGAGGAGGAGAGGCAGCGGAAGGCTAGCTGCCGCACAGCTAGAACTCGGAAGTACAGGGAAGGGAACTAGCAAGAGGAGGCCTAACCCAGCAGCGGTTAAGTGCCTCCTGGGACAGAGACGGTCCGCGTTCCTGGCGGCACTCAGCCCGCTGGAAATGGAGCTGGATGAGCTTCCCGGCCACTCGCTGCAAGAGAGAGCAGTGCATCCAAGAGAAAAGGACCAGCAGAAGCCCAGGCCCCTGGCTCCTGCCTGAGTGAACAGAAAAAGGAGTCAGGAGGTGGAGACAAGCATCACTGGATGCACAGTGGCCGCGCTGGTTTGAAGAAGGGTCTGGCTGGGACTCTGCTTGAGGCAGGAGCTTGCAGGATCGGAACCGGGAGGTTGGGGGGGGTGGTGTCAAGCAGAAGCCTGGCCAGAGAGATGGCCTCACCCACCGTAGCCACCCTGGTCCTTATAAGTGGCACGGAGGCCACCACGAAGATGGTAGAGCTGATACCCTCTCCAGGTGGTCCATCTGGGAGCCAGAGCTGAGGAGCCACTGCAGAGAATCTCGTCCTTCCTGCAGGGGCTGGCCCAAGGGCCTCCTCTGGGCTCCTGCAAGGGGCCCAAGGGCCACGGAAAGATCGCCATGGGCTGCTGGGCCCTCTGGGAAGAGCAAGGAGAAGGAAGTGTGCCGCCCTGAGGAGAGGCGGGGCCGAGCACACCCTGCAGTCCTGCTCTCCCTCACACCTGCAGGACCTCGACCCTGCCCGGACCCCATCCCTGCTTCTGCTCTGGAAAGGCCCCGCCTGAGGGCAGGCCGCACTCTGTCCCCACGTGTACATCTGCGCCCTTCCGCCCTAGAATCAGGGTACCCACAGCTACTATGCCAGGCCAGAGCCTTTCCACAGGCTCCCAGGGCCCACCCACCCAGGCTCTACCGCCCTCCTCCCGTCTCCCAAATTGCCCTCCTGCCAGGTCACCTGACTTCTTAGCCTGGGGCCCTTGAAAGCCTAGCAGCGGCCACCAGTGTGAGCCAGGCCCTTTCCCTTCCCTCAGGCCCCCGCCCCGGGCCGCTCTACAGTCTCCTCTCCACTGGGCTTCCTGTTGCTTGCAGCCTGCCCGCGGCCCCGCGCTCCTGGGCCCTCACACCCCAAGCCTGGAACTTCTCCAGAACCACACCTCATGGGCCAGGCCCTGAGTCCTCACACCCACAGCGCAGGCTGCCCCCTCGCAGCGCTCCCATCCACCCCAGTACAGCTGCCCCCCCCCCCCCCCCCCCCCCACCTCTTTCTTGCTCCCCCTACCTGGCGCAGGTTTCGGGTGACCCGGACGTCGTGCCAGGCGTTGTCGTTGAACTTGCCGTTGACGGGTTCCACGAGGGCCTCGAAGGCTCCTGAGCCCAGGTTGATGACCAGCCAGACAGCCCCAGACTTGAGGGACAGGTTGACATAGTCGGCCGACTTGCCCGTGTGCAGCATCAGCCCGTTGCGCTGCAGCGTGCGGAAAGCCAGCGTGATCTCGTCCGTGCTGCTCTGGATCGGGTTGTGCGACAGGTCGTAGCAGAAGAACTCGTTGCCTTTGAAGGTCGCCACGAACTCCTCCTTGCCTGGATGCCGCGGTGTGGGGAAACAGGAGAGGCTGAGTGGGGCTGGGCACGCCAGACTTCCCGCGGCCCCTCCAACGGCCCGGGGCGTGGGTCCTGGGCACCGGCGGGAGCCCCACAGCCCCCTCTGCAAGCTTCAGGCCTTCTTCCATTCCCCCGCCCGTCCACCCTCCTCTCTGGACCCGGACGTCTTGACTGTCAGAAGTCCACTCCGCCCGTGTCCATTTCCAAAGCAGGAGGCTGTTAAGTGGCTCTCACACTGACAACTGACAATTTAGCTGCCACGGGACCAGGAAAAGAGGACGTTTGCACTCTCTCCTCCCCGGCCAACCCTCCATCGGCCACTCCCCTGAACAAAGGGATGCGGAAGAGCCTCCACCTGCCTTCTCCCTGGAGTGCCTCCCCTAAGGCTGGGGCACCGAGGGTCTCCTGAGCGCAGCCCGCCTTCCACCCCTGCCCCTTCTCTGGTGATGGTCATTCTCAGTGCCCGGGGCAGTTTCAGGCCTCTTGTGGGGGGATGGGAGCAGGCCTGTTAGGCGGCAGGGAGCAGTAGAGGAGGATGGGGAGCGGTGGGGTGGGGTAAGGCATTGGGAAGACACACGGGAGGACAATGCAGGTGACAGCGATATGCACTGGGGAGCTGTGGGCCACCGGGTGAGGCTTATACAGATGACCGCAGGCCAGCTACCATCCCCAGCCCCATCTGCTACTCCAACCTGAGAGGCGAGTGCAGACGGGCCCTAGGCGGAGAGCCTCTCAAGGGCCCCAGAGGGCAGGGGTAGGACCCCTGAGTGCCAGCAGACGGCTGTGGGTCTTGTGCGCACGTGCATACGTGTGTGTGTGTAAGCACCTGGCACAGGGCTCCCTCCAAGGGCACTTCTCAAGCAGAAGCAAAAAAAGACTGGGAGACCCTAGGGATTTGTAGCGTCTGTAAGTGGGTGACAAGTGACAGGACAACAGCTGTGCGGAGGGACGTTGGGGTCCCAGCCCCACACCTCCACAAGCTAGAGCACACACAGGAGGAAGAGAACGGGACACAGAGTCAGGGCACAGCAGAGGACGTGGACGATGACAGGGACTCACTTCTCCCCAGCACACAGCGCTGCAATGGCTCATCCCGCCCACCTCACAGGGTGGATGAGGGCAGGGATGGCCGGCCTCAGGCCCTCATGGAGCGCAGGGGTTCTCGGTCTAGGCCACCAGGCCCAGGAAGGAGCAGGGCGCAATGCCGGGGCACACGCACAGCCCTCTGAAGACACCTGTGCCCCTGTGAGCCCAGCCACAGTAGCAAGCACCATGTGTGGGAGCGGCCGCGACCCAGGTGCGCTTCCCGCAGATGCCCCTCCCCGGCACACAACAGCCCTGCTTCTCTCCCTCCGGGCACGCTGCCCGTAGACTCCATCCTCACTGCCTCCGGGTGCCAAGGCACCAGCTGCTGCCCCAGAGCCTGGCACCGCACCCACTGCAGCTGGCAAGGCCCGGTTTCCTGAGGCCACGGGGCCGTGAGGCTGGTGGGGGCAGGAGCAACAAGGGGGCAGTCGGAACCCTACTCTGCCTACCCTCGGGCTCCAGCGAGAAGGGCCAGAAAACATAGGGGAGAGAGGCTGAGATGGGAAGGGGACGTGAGGAAGAAGGGCCACGCAGAGGGGGGCCACAGAGAGGGGGAAAGATGGCCATCAGAGGCAGAAGGGACATGGAGCCGGCTCAGAGCACGGATGGAGCAAGAGGTGACAGAGCGAAGCAGTCTGGTTAAAGACAAGCAGCGAGCCGAGGGGGGACAGGAGAGGGGGGACGGAACGGGGCCAGCAAGGAAAGGGGGACAGGGGCCTCTAGGGAATGGAAGCCAAGGCTTTCTCGGGGCCTGGCCGTTTCCATAGCAACTAGGCCTGCTGCCCAAGTCCTGGCAGAGCCAAGGGGGCTCAAGGACCAGGGAAGGGGACGCGTTTGACCTTGGGTTTGCCACACGTACTAGTCCTTCCCAGAAGCCAGGCCTCCCCTCCCGTTCCCTCACCTTCACTGCAGTCAAAGGAACTATCATTAAAGGCACAGTCAAACAGAAAGAAAGAATAAAGCAATCACGTGAAGAAGCGATGGGGCCAGAACAAAAGAGACCAGAGAGGAGGGCCAGGGGCTGGACCACAGCTGCCAAGGTGAAATGAAGAAACACGGCCATTCCTCGATTCCTCTAGGCCCTGCCTCGGATCTCCTAGGAGAGGAGGCAAAGCCAGCCATGGAGTCGGAGGAGTCTACGCGTTCTCCAATTGCACCAGCGACCCGGATAGGCCCAGAGATGGACAGGGGCTTGGAGCAGCCAGACAGGGTGGGAAAGAATTGGAAGAGAGGAACAGAATGGAGGTGAGCAAATGTGAACAAGACAACCCAAAGATGGTGGGAAGGACAGAGACAGACCCCGAATGGGGACGAGGGCAGCAGGACCTCAAGGGATTGATGGGGGCCTCTGTGGCCATAAGGATGCCCACCCAGGGTGTTCAGGGGGCCGCAAACCAGACCTGGGAGGAGCCAGACCCAAAGCACCAAGGGGCGCTGCCACCCACCATTGCGCACAGACCCCCCGGGACTACAACTCCCCGCAGGGCTTGAGCAACAATCTCAGCTCCTGGTGCCCACCCCCCACCCCACCCCCGCACAGGAAAGGGGGTCAGGGCTGATTCTTGTTCACCTCCCGTGGTCAGGGAGTGGGGAGCCCCACAAGTGTCCCCAGTCAAGCTGAATGTGGCTAGAGACCAGTTGTCACAGAGCCGTGAGGGACAGAGCAGTGGCCTCCTTTCTGGGCCCAGCTCAAAGCCCTCCACTGGGAAGGTCTCCAGCCCTCCGTCGCCCCTCCCTACTCTCAAGCACTCCAGCTGTCTGTTCTGCTCATTTGGCACTTACTGCCTAGTAACATCTTGTACTGCTCCCTGGAGAGGAAGTGTGGTGTGAGAAAGAAGACCTGACCTTGACCAAGAGGCAAATCTCTAAGCCCCAGCTTTCTCCGCTGGACAAAGGGGCTGACCGTTGACCTACCTCACAGGTTGCTGTGCCATCTGGAAGGAGAACAGATGGGATGGAGCTTTGTAAACTGTAAACCATGCCACTAATAAATGACTCTCGCACTGGTGTGTAACTGTGTGTGTGTGTGTGTGTGTGTGTGTGTACGTGTGGCCTCTCTCTCTAAATGAATGAATAAATTAACTCCTCTTGGACCAAGTCTGCACTTTTCATACACTTTGCACGGACCACGCTTTCTTGTAGTTATTTGTTAGAATGTCAATGAGCCCCTTGAGAACAGAGACCATTCACCCATATAAAATAAAGTTGCCAAGGGCGCCTGGGTGGCTCAGTCATTAAGTGTCTGCCTTCGGCTCAGGTCATGATCCCAGGGTCCTGGGATCGAGCCCCGTGTCGGGCTCCCTGCTCGGCGGGAAGCCTCCTTCTCCCTCTCCCACTCCCCCTGCTTGTGTTCCCTCTCTCGCTGTGTCTCTCTCTGTCAAATAAATAAATAAAATCTTTAAAATAAAGTTGCCAAGCACATGCCCACATTGGTGCCAGGAGCTGTGTAAAGCACTGGGGGTGTACAAATGACAACACCCCACCCCTGCCCTCAGGGAGCTCGGTCTTGGGGGAGGAGGAGGCAAACAGGGGAGTGACAGTAACGATGCAGGATAACGGCGGTGAGGGATAAAATCGACGCGTAGACAAAGGCGACAGTGAGCAGCGTATGGGTTTGCTTGCAGAGTTCAGGGGAGACTTCCAGGGTAGAGGGCCTGGCCGCTTTCTCAAGAGTGGGCTGAGAGAGACACCGAATAGTTGGGAAGAAGGCAGGGACGGCGGAAGGCCAAGCCAACAGCCCAGCACGTACGAGGGAGCAAAGACGGGACTCGGGACGCAGTAGCCCCAGAGCTTGGCACCCACTGAGCTCCTTGAGGGTTGCCAAACTGCCCCCCTGAACTCCTTAGGAAAGAGATTCTCTTTTTGTTTTGTTTTTTGTTTTTTTATTTTTTTTTTAAGATTTTATTTATTTATTCGACAGAGAGGGAGACATCAAGAGAGGGCACACAAGCAGGGGGAACGGGAGAGGGAGAAGCAGGCTTCCCGCGGAGCAGGCAGCCCGATGCGGGGCTCGATCCCAGGACCCTGGGATCATGACCTGAGCCGAAGGCAGACGCTTAACCGACTGAGCCACCCAGGCGCCCCGGAAAGAGATTCTCTTAAGAGAAGCAGCCTGAGTGCAGAAAAAGTCACTGAGAACCTACAGAGGCCTGAGACAGACCGAAAGCCAGCTGCGGGGGCTCAGGCAAGTGTCAGTTTCCCCATCTGTAAACCCAGGGCAACGAGGCCTTCCACAAAGGGTGGTGAAGACTCATTTAGGGGAGGCATACCTATCATAAAGGCCTCATCTCCTACCCAGAATCCCCCGGGGCTGCTGGTACCCGGCATAGCAGGCTTCCAGAATTTGATGGTTAAATGGGGAAGGTACCCTGCTTCCCAGATACTTTCTAAGGACAGGCCTGAACATCTGCCACCAAAAGTCATCTGTGTTCTAGAAAAAGGTCATTAGGACAACTGGGATTTGGGAAAGAAATGGAGGTTTGTGGCCCTTCACACCAGGGTAGGTCCCAGGGATGCAGGCCCGGCAGTCTCCATGGACCTCGGAGGGGGGACAAAGGGGCACACCTCTGTTGACTCAGCTGCCCCCCCCAAGGAAGTGCATTTAGCCTGCAAGGGGTGAGGGCTGGGCTCTCTGGGGACTGTGGGGTCACTGACCTTTTGTTGGCTGGTGCACATCGCCGGCTCCTCCTCTCCCGGCCCCCCCCTCGGAGAACAGTAAGGACCCTACTGGAGAAGCAGAATTGGGGAGTCAGGCACAGGGGGCTACCCAGCCAGTCCCACCCCAGCCTTGAGGTGATGGAAGGCCCTCTCCAGGGTAGAGGTCCTGCTTGGAGGTACAGGTGGGGCACAGGGGCGCTCTTCCGGGGGCTCACTTGCTTCGGGGCCTCTGGGGAAGGAGCCAGATGACAAACCCAACAGGCCTACAGACCCCGTGAGACTCAAGCCACCAACTTCTGCCCTCAGCCCAGGGGTGGGGAGACTGCGGGGAGGAGCAGGGGGCTCCCTGCTGGTTCAGGAGCTCCTTCTTCCCAAGAACATGCAAATAGGCCAGCCCTGGGGACCTGCAGGCCCCTAAGCTTCTACTTCCAGATTCTCAGCTCACTCTCCTCCCCACTCTGCATCTTCTCGCACCTTCTCTGCAGGGCGGGAGTTCATGCTTTTCAACTTCTCCAAAAGCCTGACACAGGCACCCCTCCTCCCAGACCTTCCTGATTCACACACCAAAGGCCTCCTCTTGTGTTCTTGGCCTGTCCCCAAGGCAAACCTGATTCTCCATCTACACCTGGTTCACTCAGTAGTGAGTGTTCTTACTGTCACCTCTGTTCCCTGCTTTGCCAGTTAGATCAGATCATGGGGCTTCCCAGGGCCAGGGCCATGGTTTGTGTCTGTTCTTTGCGCCTTCAGCAGGGCTGTGCATACCAAGAGAGAGGTTCTGCCTGACTGGAGCTCGTCATGTATGTGGGGAAGGCCTTTCTCAGGGCTGACTTCCCACTTCCCACCTCCCCCCACCCCACCCCCCACACACAGCTCATCAACCCTCCGGCCTCCTCTCCAAAGCCCCCACAGACACATGTTATCGCACTGGCTTCCAGGCTGGCTTGAGCTCTCCACACCCCCCACCCCCGACAGTGACTCGTGCACCCAGCGCCTGGCTCCCGGGCCCCCACACCTATTGCTAGACCCCACAGGATGGCTTGAGAATGGAGTTTAAACGTCCATGCCTGGGCCCTTATTCCACCTCAATCCCAAATCCCCACCAGTACAGCTAGAATCACACCTGAGCTGTGGACCTTTCAGGGGAGGGGGAAGCGGGGCTCTGGGTCCTTTGGGTCTTCATCTATGACAAAGGTGTGCCACCACCAACACCCCCAGAACCAGGCATTGAGAGGCAAGAAGGAGGTGAGTGAACCAACCCTGTCCTGCACCCCCTCAGAACGCCTCCTTTCCCCCCAGTTTTTGCCATGATTTCACATCCCTGGAAGAAGCCCAGGGCCCTACCTTCCCAGACCTAAATCCATCCCAAATTCCAGGTCTGCGTCTCTCCCCACAGCCCAGTCTTCGTCCCCTAGGCCTCTCCTGCCTACAGGCTAAAGACCCCCCCTCTACTGACAATGAGCCCCGACAGAGGACTGCCCTGGGCTTGGGGAGCAGTGCCTAAGGGTCCAGAATAGCTGAGCTCAAGAGTCAGGGATGGGGAGGCCAGGGAGAGCTCAGCGCTGGGGTGGGATCACAGTCAGGATCCCTGGGCTGTCAGGTCTGCTCAACACCGGGCTTTTAAAGATG
This sequence comes from Callorhinus ursinus, assembly GCF_003265705.2. NCBI lineage: Eukaryota > Metazoa > Chordata > Mammalia > Carnivora > Otariidae > Callorhinus > Callorhinus ursinus. The sequence continues at coordinate 6,351,436 of NW_027397113.1, read as the reverse complement.
GTAGGGACTTGGTTGAAGGGAGGCTAAAAATAGAGAAGCAGCCCCAATGGTACCACCGACTAAAGGCCATATAATCACTAACGAGTCACCTCATCTCTCTGGGCCTGAATGTCCTCATCTGTCAAACAGGGTCAAGAGATGTTGGTGAGGGCGGACGGTGGGACAGCTGTGCAAAGGGGGCATCCTGCACCCCAATCCCCTGCCTCTCCCTGCTTCGCTGCCGCTGTGGACAGAGGGGACACCCCGCAGCAGCAGGGGGAGGGTGGCGAGGCTGCCTAGAAGCCTCTTCCTCCAGCCCATGCTTTCCTCTTTGTACTTGGGTCCACAGAAAAGAAAGAATGATCAGAATGAGTGGAAGGAAATAAAACACCACCATGAGAAGGGGAAAAGAAGATACACTACCAGGAAAACGCAAAAGGGTGACTTGGAGACAGCGGCAGGAGTTGCAACATCTCTTGATGTCAGAAACCAAGGTGACATGAGCGCGGATGGAGCGCGGCAGGGAGGGCGGGGGAGGGAGAGCACAGATGGGGGGGCCGGCCCCGCCCCCGCCCCAGCACCCCAGTCCCAGAACACGGAGAGACGACAGAGGCAGCGGGCAGGAAGGGCAGGAAGGGCAGGAAGGCAGTGGGACAGGTGGAGGCAGGGAGAGGGGGCAGGGAGAGGAACAGAAAATCCAGTCGCAGGTTGGGGGCAATCCAATCCAATCCAGTCCAAACCAGCACTTCACACCATACCTTCGCTGTTTAACGTCAGGTGAGCCGGACCTTGGAAAGGGGAAGGGGAGAAAGAAAGAAAGGGGAAAAAAAAAAAAAAAAGGAGAAAAGAGAAAGAAAAGGGGAAAGAAACAAAGAAAACACGAGTCATCAAAATCAGCCAGAGAGAGGGGAGAAAAAAGCTTTTGCTGCCACAATTTAAAAACCCTTTTTAACTTGTGACAGGCATCGAGGGGAAAGCCCCCAGCCCCGGAAGCTGAGGAGAGGGGCCCCCGATGCCAGAAACAGGGAGGAGGGCGCGAGGGGGGGACAGAGAGAAAGAGAGAGAGAGAGAGTGAGAAAGGGAGGACCAGGGCGGTGAGGGGTACAGGCAGAACCAGAGGAAGGGTGGGGGCGGGGAGTCACTGCAAGGGGGGAGAGGAGATTTTGGTTTCTTTTTTTTTCTTCTTGCCGGAAAAAAAAAAAGGAAAAGGAGGAGAAGCATGAGGCTGGGAGGGCTGCTTTTTCCTTTTTCTTTTTTTCTTTTTTTTTTTTTCTTCCGGGAGGCGGAGAGAAAAAAAAAAACAGTCAACGAGAAAAAACGGTTCGGATGGAGGAGAAAAATAAAACACGACACAAAAATCAAAGCCACCTGGAGAGAGAGAGAGTGTCCTGTTAGCGCAGGAGTAAGTGGCAGGGGGGACCTCCGACCCCACTCCCCACCCCTCGCCCTCACCCCTGTGAGGCTGGCAGAGAAGGTGGAGGGGGGTGTGCGGGGCCTGGGCCTAGAAGGAATCTCCCACCAAAGTGGGCTTTGGAAAGGCATCTGTCCAGCCCCAGTCCTTCCAGCTGCCCACCTCCCCAACAACCTCCATTCGGATTGCCGAGCTCCTGGATTCTATGAGGAAAGCGGGGCTCTCGGGAGGACAAAGTTAGAGCAGAAGCAGAAAGGAGGCCGGGAAATGCTGGAGCAGAGATCCTGAGCTTGGATCCTTCCAGAGGGAGGACGAGGAGACTAGGGCCCACACTCTGGGAGAGCAAGAACCAAAGAGGACGGCCAAGGCCCGTGGGCAGGAGGTCTGGCTCTCTGAGAGGTCAGAGGTTCTCTACGGACCCCCTTTCTCTGGTCTGGCCCTCTCTGAGATGAGCCAAAAGCTGAATTTTGAAAATGGAGAACAGAAGTCCTATCTCCAAGACTCAGGGCATGATGGGCTGAGATTTTTTTTCCAGGGTTACCTCGGCCCCTTGAAAAAGCCTCGTCAGCCCTGAGCCGGGCCTTCCTAAACCTTAGGGGGAAAGACTCTGGCCCAATGGACCAGCACCCTAGTTCCCAGAGAACACCAGCCACAGAAAGCCTTCCCCCAGAGAGGCTGGCAGCACCAGGTCCCCAGCAAAGCTGAGGCCCCCAGGGCTCCCTGACAATGACCAGCCAGGCCCTCCCTCCCCCGCCACCCTGCATCCCAGGTCTCTAGCCAAAGGGGTGGGCAAGGAACAGCCCCTGGAAACCATCCCAGTGCCGTGGCAATGAGAGGGTGGCCCTAGGGACAAAAGACCAGGCCAGAGTGGGATTATCAAGGTAAAGGACTCCAGGTGCCTCTGAGACAAAGCAGAGGCCAGGATGCCTGTGCTCCGGGAGGTCAGGAAGGGAGTGGCCAGGGGCCAAAGGCCTGGACCCTGTGCAAGATGTGGGGCAGCGGTTCACCTCGCCCCCTACTCCTCTCCTGGGGGAAAGGCATGCGTCTCCCCCCACCTCTGTGTCTCAGGCCGGTTGGGGGAGGGGACGGCAGCTGCATCAGGATCGAACAGCTCTTGGGAAGACAAAGGTTTTATCCACAAAACAGGGGAGGACCAAGCATTTGGACTGAATCTTACTCTTTGCTCTGAATGCCCCCCACAAACTTTCCCCCAAGGTCTACTACCAGCATCTTCTTCCAAACCCCCTAAATCCAGGAGGCAGACCTAGAGCCCTAAACCTTCACCTAACTCTTCCAGGCAGAAATAGCCTCGCCTGTAGTCTCCAGCCTTGGAAATCCAGGCCCAGGAGCTGGCGGCCCTAGGACTGGCGCTCTGTCCCCCACAGGCCTGTGCAGCTGCGTGGGGTAGGGACGGAGCCAAATCTCTCCCCTCGCAGACCCTTCCACTGCCCAGCTCCCAGGCAGCCTCATTAGCATGCGGCACTCTCCCTCTGTCACCACGGCAACCAGCTGCTCAGCGCCCTCAGGCGTGACAGCACCAGCCATCTTGGTGACAGGGAGGTCCATTCCCTGCCCTGTCTACCCATGGCTCAGGCCAGCCTGGCCTGCGGTGTACCCCCTAAAGCCTACGCCCCCCCCACGCCCCACCCCCATCCCCCGGGCCTGAAATCTCTGCTCCTTCCTTGTGCCCAACCAGCCTGGGGAAGCCCTCCGCACGTCCACCTGTGGCATCGGCCCCTCCTTCCCACCCCCTGGAGAAGAGGTTGGCAGTGACGGATGGCATTACCAAGGGTCCTTTCCTCGGGCACTTTATCTGGCTGCTTCTGGGTCTTCTCTCCCTGCTACAAGAGGCTAGGGAGAAAGGAGGAGGTGCAACCAGAATCCCCAAAAGGAGATGTTGTCAGGGGCTAGGGAGCAGGATGGCCGGGTTCCTGGGAGAAAGCTAGGCCTGAGGCACAGCGTTGAGGGTCGGGCAAAGAGGGTGAAGGCGGCACAGAGGACTCCAAGACCTCAACTGCAGAGTCCAGAGCATTGTGCCACAGAGGAGGCCCCAGCCCCACCCGCCCCGAAACCACCCCCAGTCTCAGTCCCTGCCCTTCTACCAGAAGCCCAAAAGGACCAGCACCGAAAGAAGGAAGTTGGTGACAGGAGACAAGATTGACAGGCACACAAGCAGACACGTCACAGAGAGAGACGCACAGATGCGTCACACCCCTGGGTGTGTTACACACACGCACCAACATACAGGCACAGGCACTGCCCCCTCCAAACCAGCAGGCTACCGCGCCACCCCCAAGAAATGGCTCAGCGGCGTCCAGAGGGGCTCATTCCCCACGTGTCCCCAAGCCCGGCTTCCCTTCTTGTCCCCGGCTACCCTGCTTGCTTGGGAAGGCACTGATGGACCCTCTCCTCTCCCCTCCTGGCTCAGCCACCTCTCCCCGACAGCCCTCCTGCTTTCTTCTGTGGCCTGGCTCTTTCCCCTCCCTGAGTTCTCTCCTTTCTGTCCTTCCCTCCACTTCTTCTTCCTGCCTCTACTTACCCCCCTCCTTCCTCCCATCTCTCTGCTCCCTTCTGCCTCGCCACAAGCCTCTCTCCCTTCAGGCCCATTCCCCTCCCCTCCCCCTCCCTCCATCTCTCCCTTTGCTCCAGAGGAGACATGACATCAAGAGCAAGTAAAAGTCACATCAGCACTAAATCTTATCTCCAGCCCTCAGAAGGCTGCGTCCATGCAGACACACAGACTCTCTCACGCACACAGAGGTAAACACTGACATACAGAGATGCAGACACAGATGTAGGCGCTCCTACAGAGGCACACCGAGATGTGGGCCACGCCACAGAAGACATGAGGACAGACGTGCACACACCGCCACACGCGCTCAGGCACAAGCCCACAAGCTTGGAGGTACAGACGTGCACAAAGGCACACGGACACAACCGAGCAGCAGAGCCTGAGGAACACGTGTGCACACAGATACACACTCTCTCTCTCTCTCTCTCTCTCACACACTGAAGGCACCCAAGGAGAAGAGACATCAGTAAGAGACAAGCCAAACCATGGACACCACAAGGAAAATTGGATTCCAGCCAAAAGCCCTCCCCTTCTTTCTCATCCAGGACTCCCCCACCCTGGGTGCTGTCCCCTGCCCCTCTCAGGCCCGGGCCCGGGGAGCAGCCAGCCTAGACTTGCTGCATCCCTCCCACTCCTACCCTCTTCTTGCTTCTCCAGGAAAAGAACACGGGACAGGTTTGGGGATGGTATCCCACCTCCCACCCACCTTGCTGCCTGCCTTCTGCCCGGTGGCCGCATGAGCTCCCCTGCAGCCCAGCCTCCATGCCTGGACCAGCCCACCGAGTCTTCCCAGCTTTCCCATCTCCCCCATCTCGTCCAGCCCCAGAGAAGGAAAAGGAGCAGGGCACACCAAAGCAAGAGGGGAAGGTTCAGAGAATGACAGGAGCCCAGAGAGAGCCTGGGGAAAGACAGAGACAGAAAAAGGTCCAGAGACAGAGCCCTGGAGAAAAAGAAAGGTAAAGACAGAAACGAGAGAGAGAGAGAAAAGGCAGACGAAACAGAAGACAGGGAAGGAATGGACAGAGGGACTCCAAAGAGAGGCAGGTTCCTGCCCTAGTGCTGGCCCTCGGCCAGGGCCCAAAGAAGAAGCAGACGGCCCCTACCTCCCAGCGCACGTGTCAGTCAGAGCAGAGAAGTTGCCACCCACCTACACCCAAGGACCCGGGGACACGGCCCCCCCACCCTCTGCCTGTATCCTTCAGACCCAGAGCAGAGTCACCCAAGCAGCCCCCAGCCCCCGGCTGCATGGCCCTCTTAAGCTCCCTCCACTGGGCTGGGCCAAAGGGTGTCTCCTCACGCACTTCTGGGCACTTCAGATCCTCCAACCCCATCCCTTCGCCCTCACTCCGGTCTCCTCCCTAAAGAAGAAGACGTGCTGGGCGGCAGACTGGCCCGTGGAAAGGCCTGCCCTCTGCCCGCCAGTTCTCTCCAGCAAACCAATAAGGAGGGAACAGGCGAGAGGTGAGGCCAAGAGAGCCAAGAGGACCCCCAGACATCCTTCCCCTAGGGGGCCCCCAAGCACGGGCAGGAGAGGGAGCCCTTAGGTGGCCAACGACACCCCCTCACACAGGACCCTGTGGCGATTGATCTACCACCCCAATGACAAAAAAGCATCACTCACCTTCCATGGGGTGCTCCTCTGCAGGCCAGCAAGTTCAGGAAAGGGCAAGGCAGAGAGAGAGAAGAAAGGAGGGCTGGTTAGTGCACGTACCAAGGACAGGTTCCCAGGGGGGTGAGGAGTTCAAGGTCCCTGAGCCCACCCAGGCCGGGCGGCCACCTGAGGCAAGGCCACACGCACAGGGTCACACAGTCCAGGAGCCCCCCCGCCCCGTCTCATGTTACATTTCAGGAAACTGAGGCCCGGGGCAGGGAAGTGACCCTCAAGGTCACATGGAGAATGGGAGGCAAAGCCCGGAGTGGCAGGCAGGCAGGGTTGCCTCTCCCAGGCACGCTCCTCCCCTGCGTTCCACGGTGCCTCGGAGACAGATGGGGACACGCTCACACAGGGCTTACCCGAGACACACTCACACTCGGTGACACACTGACACACATAGGCACTCAGCGATCCGGAGACACATGTCATCTCTCACGCAACCCACACTCGAAGCTTTTGCACACACAGACGCAACCACCGCCCCCTCCCGGCCCCAGGGGAGAAAAGCCGTCCAAATGCGGTCAGGTCAGAAAGCACAGTTCTGCCTCAAAGTGCCATGTGACTCGCATCCCATCCCAGTCACTTGACCTTTCTGAGCCACCAGTCCCTCCTCTGTAAAAATGAGACAGGCAGACTCGAATGTTTCCCAGGCCCCTGTGGCTCTGGTTCTGTGGTTCTAGGACAAGCAGTTGGGGGAGGTGGAGCACCGCCCCCCCAGCTGCAGGGGCCACACTGGGGCCACCCCTAAGTCCCGCCACAGCCTTTCGGTAGCCAGCCCTCCCCTAGGCGGGGCTCGGCCTGGGCCTCGGTCTTGACCTCAGTGGGTCTTGACCCCAGTGGGTCAAGAGAGAATGGAGACAGTTCCTTCAAAGAAGCTACAACAACCCAAGCAGGCCAGACTCTGGTCTGCCCTGGGAGAGGACCGGGTCACCCCCTTCCCCAAACATTTCTCACACGCCCACCTACTGGGAGACTTTAGAGGAAGCAAACAAGGGGGGCAGAGAAACAGCGCAACCTACAAACGCACAGACCCAATGGGGAAACACGCACACGCATGCACACGCACATGGGCCTGCAGGCCCCAGGATACACACATATACACACAAACAGCCGTTCGGCACACACTCATGCCCGCATGCACGCACTGTCTCTACCTCCAGCATCATTTTGTGTTATTTACTCAGGGGCTCTTAGGGGGTTAGCTCTACTCCAGAAACACACACACTGTCATTTATCAGACCTTATCCCACCTCCTTCATACACACACACAGGCTGAATGCAGAATCAATACCCACACAGTGATCTAATACCTAATATTAGATGCATACACCACCACCACACCCCACTCTCCCTCGGGTGGCTGAAGACTCCTGCCCTGTGATGAACATAGCCCCCTTTCTTTCTGTCTGTCGACCATCTATCTGCATTTCACGCAAGCCTTTACCTATCAGCTGCATCCCCCAAAGCTGTGTCTACAAGGATGTTCTTAAATAAACTGAATCGCATTGCATTTAGGGCAGGGGTTGCTATGCGGACTAGAAAGGGGCCCTCAGGAAAACCCCTGGGCTCTCTCGAGGAGCCTCACGTCAGGACCTCTTTGGCCCCAGTGTGCAAAGGCCCTGGTCAGTCAGCACAATCATCTCTCCAGCACCTGTACAAACAAACAGGCATGGTGATTTCTAAATAATCCAACATGGCTGGTATTTCAAAAAGTATTCCCACCTGCCACAAACGCGGGCCACGCTATCTATACTCAGGAAGGTGCAACAAGCAAGCTTGATTTGCTGGCTGCATGAGCCTTCCCTCTCCTGGCTTCCGAGACACAGCTCCTAGAGACTCATTGACCTCTCCTTCTCTGCTGCTCTTTGCTTTCTGCTGATTCACCTGTGTCCCAAACCTGCCATCACGGACCCCTCCAGGCTCGGTCCTATGCCCTCCACACTCCTTCCTTCTCCGTGCCCTCCTTTGGTGATAGCTCACTTCCGTGGCTTAAGGACTCCCCGACCGTGGGGCACCTGGGTGGCTCAGTCGTTGAGCGTCTGCCTTGGGCTCAGGTCATGATCCCAGGGTCCTGGGATCGAGCCCCGCATCGGGCTCCCTGCTCAGCAAGAAGCCTGCTTCTCCCTCTCCCACTCCCCCTGCTTGTGTTCCCTCTCTCGCTGTGTCTCTCTGTGTCAAATAAATAAATAAAATCTTAAAAAAAAAAAAGGACTCCCCGACCTGTGTTTGTAGACTGAACCTCTTCCCTTCCCCGGGTACCAGTTGTGTATCCCCATCTGGCTGCTCAGCAATTACTCGGACAGCTTCCCTGACATCCAAACTCCACCACTAAAGCCATGCTAATCTCAACCCCCGCAACCAAGGGCCCATTGCCCTGCATTGGGCAAGGGCACTGCTTTCAACCCACACTTCTTGAGCACCCACGAGGTACCCCCCACTCTGCCAGGCTCGAGATGCCTTTGGTTAGCCAAGTGGCCAGCACCCTACCGACCCTCAATAGGCGTCTCACGCATGACCCCTCCCAGCAACATCATGAGCTTGGTGGTATTACCTACTTCCTGTGGGCAGGGAAGGAAACTTGCCCAGCAGCACAAAATCACCACTAGACTTTGACCACGCCCCCACCCTTCACCTCTGGTTTTTCTGCAACAGCCTCCTCCTGGTTGTTCTCCCTGCCCATCCCCAACCAAGCTCTCTTGGCACAGGTGCCAGATATACGTGACAAAATACTACTGTGATCAACACACACGCACTCACACAAATTTGGCCATGCCTCCCTCCAACCTCCTTTCCTGCAACAATCCAGGCTCCAGCCACACCCAACTGCTGTCCATTTCCCTAATGACCCACATTTCTGCAAATACCGTTCCCTTGGCTTGAAACACCTTTCCCTATTTCCACTCCTCCCACCCTCAGCTCCCTAAGAAAGCCAGCTCTTGTTTTAAGATCAGGCCAGTATACCTCTGTTTGTGTTCCCAACTGGCCTCCCAGGCAGGGCTAGCCGCCCCTCCTCTGTGCCCGCTCTCAATATGCACATTGTATCCTCATTTCGCTTTATTGTATCTCCAACGCGAATTGCATTTCCATGTCTGCTTCCTGGCTGGACTGTGTGATATCCAAGAGCAAGGACAATGTCTCATTCATCTCTACCTCCAGCTGCCTGCACAGTTCCTGGCTCAGAAAAAGGCATGCCTATGTTTGTTGAATGAATAATCAAAAACACTTCTCACATACTGAGTACTTCGAGGGTGCCTGGCTCTTTCCATGCATTGTTTCCATCCCTTGCAACTACTACCTTGTCAATGGATGCTGCCATCACTCTCTTGTAGAGATGGGGAAACTAAGCCTCATAAAGTGGGAGAAACTTGTCCTGTGTCACACTGCCGGTGAGGGACAGAGTCAAAATCTGAACCCAAATCTGTCTGGCTTTAAAACGTCCCATGGCCTGCATTCTTGGCCAGAAGTCAAGAATTTTAGAAGCTGACCTGACTCTATAGTTCTGATCTTATCTCCCCCAAAGCACAACCATGTTGGTCTCCTCACCCGTCCGCCCCCCGCAACACACACACACACCCGACTCACATCTCCTAGACAGCGAGTTTAGGCTGTTTTCCTGGAGGGAAAGCCCCGCCTGTTCCTTCCACAAATCTCACTTAGCCCTCATTCAAGATCTAGCCAAGTCCCACGTCCTCCTTGCAGCCTTCTCTGACCACCAGGGTTAATGATCATAGTCGCCTTTATTGATCATTTAGAATAGTGCCTGGCCCATTGTAAAGGATTTCCACATAACTCATTGAGTCCTTGCAACAACATTTTAAACTCCATGTTGCAGAGTAGGACATTGAAGAACAAAATGATTAAGTAAATTGCCCAAGTTGACACACAGCAAGTCACAAACTCAGATTGGACCCCGGGCAGCCCTTGCTCTTAACCACGCTGCCGTTTGAGGCTTTCCTTGTGAGTATCTGTCTCATCTCTGGGTTCTCACACCAGCCACTCCCTGAACTGCTCTCTTGAGCCCAGAGCCACCTCTCTCGCAGCAGAATTTTTGTCAGGACCACAGGTATCGGATGTTACAGCTGACAGAGTGGTGCCACATACATGACCTCATTTACTCAACTTTCACACACAGAGGTCTTATCTGCCCCACCAGCGGGGCCCCACATCAGGCTCCCTGCTCCGCGGGAAGCCTGCTTCTCCCTCTCCCACTCCCCCTGCTTGTGTTCCCTCTCTCGCTGTGTCTCTCTCTGTCAAATAAATAAATAAAATCTTAAAAAAAAATAAAATAAAAACTGTTATCTCCTCATAGGAGAACCTCTCAGACCTTACCCAGAACCCACATACTGGTGGCGACCCACAACCCAACACGCTTGGGAATGCTGATTTCCAAGTTCGCCAACAGAGAGGAGAGGCCGGGGGGAGAGATGTGGGCTGCCACCTAACAACTCGTCCTAAGGACAGAGGTGGAAAAACTCATGAAAAGCTAATAGAAGAACTCCAAATACAGCAGTCAGGCATCATTTCAGGCAGGGACAAATCTCAGTGAAGGAACCACTGTGTGACAGCAGTCCAATACCTAAGGGGAATCACGACATCCTGAGTCATCCAGAAAAGGTTAAATCACTTTCAAAATATTATGCTTAGGGAGGCAGAGAGGTGTGCAACATATCTCAGAAAGATTTCCATCTGAAATGCTTTCAGTGTTGGTGAGCTGTGTATTTTAATGGGATAACGCTCCACTTTCCAGGGCGAGTTTCTCCCCAAGGGCTCTGGAAGACAGAGATTTTACTGACCAATTTCCACTGCCCTCTCCCGGTGCTGGGACAGCTGGCTGGCAGACAAAGGAACACCCTCATGGCACACTGGCTGAAGGGAGAGGTTGTGACCCGAAGAACTGGGGCTGGCTACTGGCTTCTGATGAAACGCTGTCCCTAAACACCCCAATAAACCACATGCAAGTAATGCACGGACACAGCTGACCGACTGCCTGAGCTTTGGGAGGCAGCATGGACAAAGGTGGGGGACAACCGGCCCCGGAGTCAGCTCGGGGTTCAGATCCCAGCTCTTCCACCTCAGGTGGTGGCATGAGGATGAAATGAGAGAAAACGTCCAAGGCACAGCAAACGCTCACTAGCTGGGAGGCCCCAGGCTCTCCGCCCTTGACTGTGTGATCTGGTCTCTTTTTGTTCTCACTGCTCCTTCGCTATGTCTGAGGCCACTCCTCTCCAACTGTGGGCTCCTCTGAAGTCTCTTCACCTTCTCCTTGGCCACTTCATCCAATTCCAGAGCTTCAAATATTCTCTCTCCACACACGCCCCCTGGAGCACCCAGGTCTCCATCCCCAGCCTCGCCTTCAGTGCAAAGCTCTGGTCTTGCATTTCCAACAGCCTGGGCGCCTCTGTCTAAGAACACCAAGGGACACCACATTTCAACACATGCATGATCTGTGGCCCAATACTGCTCCCCTCCCACCGCCCTCCATTTCCCTTCACCCCTCTGCTGCCATGGCCCGCCACCACCGTCCTTCCACACCAACCTGAAACCTCATCACCTCTGCCTCCTCGCTGCCCACCTCTCCCCTACGCAACAGGCAGAGTCCTAGGGCTTCCATTCCAGCATCAGCTCCCGAGTAGCTGCTTCTCCTGCTGTGACAAAGGACACCACCCTTCCTCGCCACTCCCAAAGACCAGCAAGATTCAGGGCCTCAAAATCTCTCTTGTGAACTATCTCCTAAGTGGTTTCTCCACTGCATAACTCTGCTGCCCATAATCCTTCTACACCAGACACCTGGCTTCTGATACATAGCTCTTATTATTCATATATCTGCTCAAAATTCCTCTGTGGCTACATTTGCCAATACTCAGGACAGAGCATCCAATAAATGTTGGTTGAATGATTTAAGTCAAAACTCCAAGAGCTGGCTTCAACCTACTTCTCCTGCATTAGATTCCACTAGTTGCCTTATATTCTTGGCGTCCCCTATGGACAGGACATACATGTCCCTCCCTCCCATGCCTTTGCTCTTACCAGTGCCTGTGCAGTGGCCTCCTCAGACCATGCTTATTCATCCATGGGCAGGGTCAATCTTCAATAGCATGCCTTTTATTATCAATCCCCCCTCAACTTGTAAAACTATCCCTTCCTCAAAACACCAATAGCACTCTGCTGGTAATAGTAACTACCATCTACTCACCACTTATTATGTACCAGACATTCATTTAATTCCCACAACAGACCTGTGAGACAAGCATGCTTATCCCCATTTACAGGTAAGGAAAAATTCGTCTGAAGCTTAGGCACCCACCTGATGGCACGGGCCTAGTGAGTGCAGAAGTCAGATTGAAACACAGACCTGAGACTCTGGAGTCTGGGGTCTGATCACTAAGCTGCACTGCCTTGCTACATCTCTGGGTATATACCACACCATTTTTAAAAAAGATTTTATTTATTTACTTGTCCGAGAGAGAGAGAGAGAGCACGCACAAGCTGGGGGAGCAGCAGAGGGAGAGGGAGAAGCAGGCTCCCCGCTGAGCAGGGAGCCCAATGTGGGGTTCAATCCCAGGACCCTGAGATCATGAACTGGTCTGAAGGCAGATGCTTAACCGACTGAGCCACCCAGGTGTCCCTGTACCATACGATTTTGTGTCTTGTTCTTTTGCTGGTGTTTATTGAGCATTGTCTATGTGCCAGACGCTATTCTAAGCATTTGACACAAATTAGCTGATTTAGCTCCCATAACAACTCCGTAAGGTAGGTACTATTATTGCCCCCATTTTCCAGAAAAGGAAACCAGGATGGAGAGAGCTGAAGTCCAAGGTCACTGCCCAGGCAGCCCGTCTGCAGAATCTGTGCTCTTTACCATGGACTGGACTGCTTTTTTATCTGCTTCCCCGATTAAACAGTCAATGCCCAGAGCAGCATCTTATTCATTTCTGACCCCTCTTCAGCCCTCAACACGAGGCCTCGCACAAAGGAGGCCTTGAAAACTACTTACTGAATTCAATCACCAACGAACCTAAGAAACATACGTATGAATAACATGCATCTAACTCCCTGCCTACTAGCTTCATACTCCTCTCCCAAGCTAGGTGTACCCCTACCACTCCATCCTATACATCTGTGCCCCCATTCCACTCAAGGTCTCCTACACACACCTGCACACCCTCTCCCCTGATCACTTTTCAGCCCTTTATCCTCACACGTGAGGGACAGGATGAGTTCCCATGCAAGTCACTGTGGACTCCATCCCCGCTTGGGCAGATAATCAGCACTGGGTACACCCACTCAGTTACTCATACTTAGCTCTCTCTTCAGTTACCTGTGGCCAGACTCTCCACACCCTCGCCCACCGCCGTCCCAGAGGAAAAAGAAGCATATTTCCTAACAGGGAGGTTCTCAGTCAATGGGTAGGCCCAGACCCAGGAAGGCCTGGGGGGGATTCCAAAGCATCCACAAATCCATATGCACACCAGATACTGAAGGCACATTGATATGTCTTGCCTATAAGGCTAAAAAACTTTTTTCTAATGTATATTTGACTAGCCACAATGGCAAAGGTAACATCGAAGTCATCTAAAAGCTTTCCTGAATTCATAGTAGCTTTGTGTTGTCCCTTTTCACAACGGACAGATATAAAAATAACTCCTATTTGGAAAGGGTACTATGAATTACTGACTTTTTTAAATGCCCACAATCTCAAAAAAAGTTGAGGCTCACTCAAAGCAGATAATAATGAAATGACAGTAACTTCGGGGGGAAACCTGCGGACTCTGGCCCTCAGATCTGTCTCAGGGATGAGGAGCCAGGCCTATTCCCCTTAAAGTTTTCCTCCTCAACCCACACACCCAAGGGTGGGGCTGCATTCCTCTCCTCCTCGGCTGCAGAGAATGTATGAGAAGTGTAATGAGCATAGGATACTACCAAAGCTGCCCAGGAAATAGGAACAAATATAAGGAGAGGGAATGAGGTCATGGGGTGGGGAGAGGGAGGCAAATGAGTAGGGCTGTCACTGTGCCTGTCACCTCCAGATACGATCAGTGTTTACAACCCCGTGCCCACCCACAGCACATATCTGAAAATATACGCATATTTTCATATACACACACAGCCTTACCCAAGCCTCTATTCTCCCAAATACTTATTAACATCTCTTAATTCATTCTACAAATTTTATCAAACACCCACTAAGTGCCTGGTACTATATTAGGTACAAGGAATACAGAAAGGAATATCTCTGCCCTTTTTTTTTTAAAAGATTTTGTTTATTTATTTGACAGAGAGACACCGCGAGAGAGGGAACACAAGCAGGGGGAGTGGGAGAGGGAGAAGCAGGCTTCCCACCGAGCAGGAAGCCCGATGCGGGACTCGATCCCAGGACCCTGAGATCATGACCTGAGCCGAAGGCAGACGCTTAACAACTGAGCCACCCAGGTGCCCCCATCTCTGCCCTTTTATCAGACAAAGCACCACCTCTCCCTCAACAGCTACCAACACAAACACACACATACACACAGAGGCAATCCTGCCCCAACAACTGTCTGACACCCACCTAATAGCCCCTTTCCCTCTTCTTCATGAATCATACACACACACACACACACACACACACACACGCACAATGGGTCAGATAAGGAACCGTCTCTCCTAGCTCCAACAGAGCTAACATAAACTTTCACCTCACACATCCAACACACGCATATGATACACAAACTGTCCCTCCCACACACAGGTACTCCAACACATCTCAGACACACAACCACACAACCCGTATTCAGAAGCATACACCTTATGTGGCTCACTGGGAGCCTCTGGCCAATAAATCCTTTCAGGGAATGGACACAAGGGTCTGGTTGACCAATGTGCTGCTGGCTGCATTTTTCATACACTCAGGCCCAATTCTGCCAGTAAGCCCATGGACCAGCTACTATAACCTCTCCGAAGCTCAGATTCCCTTTCCATCAAGTTAGAAGGGTGGTTCATCCTATTTTCTTAGAAAGGCTTGGAGGGGAAAGGTCATAGAGATCAGAGAATCAAGTTCAAAGTCATGGGAAGAAAAATTCCTTATGGAGTTCCAGTGTCTTACTGAGGTCTCACATTAAGACACATGCACGCGGGTACCTACATATGAGCACACGCCCTTACACTTGTATACTATTCACTCCCTTAAGCACTGCACTCCCATCTGTAAACACGACTCTATTCAAGCAGACCATTCACACATAATGCACACAGTGCCAGACTCACAGCCTCTGCGTGCAGGCAAACACACACAGACACACACTTTCACAGTTTAGGGAGCACCTGAACTCCTTGGAGAAAAGGTGAGAAGGTGTCAGGTTAACTTAATACACCCAGTTCCTGAAGATATGTCCCACAACCTTGTACAAATAACCCCACAAAAGCAATCCAAACACGTTCCTTAAGGATTCCTCTACCACAACTGCAGATACACAGTCAAAATACCGTGCATCCCAAACCCAGGGCCACAACTGCAGACTCGGCTCCTCCCATGGCTGTCCACATGCTGGCAGCCGGGAGGACACCCATCCCCAAAGCGGTCCTAGGGCCGCACTAGTCTGAGGGCACACACATGCACACGCACACACTCCCCAAGAGACTCTACCTCTCGGGGGAGGGGGCAGGCACACACACAGCAGCTGGGTGGCCCACAGCTTCTAGGGGTCTGGGGCAGAGGAAAGCACGCCTGCCGCCACAGACCAGGGTCGAAGGAGATGCCCACCCTCGCCCCCAAACTGACGGGGAACGTCTCCCCGCCCCCCGCCAGACCAAGGTGCCTTCAAGCCCCTCCTTTCCCGTCCCCCTGAACCACAGCCCGCAGGGACCGGGGTCTGGCGCCACCCGCGCGACCTCTCCCCTCGTTTCACTCAGCTCCGCCTCTGGAAGCTGGGGAGCTGGTGGAAGCTCTCCCTCCCTGAAACCTCCCTTTCCAGGCACAACCTTGCCATCCCCACTTTCCTTCCCCTGCCCTCGCTGCGTGCCCTTCTCCTCACGCCCAGGGCAGGGCCCCTTCCTCCCGTCGTGCCCCGGTCTCACCAGCCATACTTCCCGCGCTTCCCTCTCACAAACTCTCAGATCGCCTCCCGCAGCTGGGAGCACCTGCTCCGCCCGCCTCCGCCCGCTGCGCGCCCGCCTCGCAGGCCCCGCCCACCCCGGCCCCACCCGCAGCCCCCGCCCCCTGGGCAGACCCCTCCCACTCCCGGCCCTGCACACCGCCTGGCCTTCCAGGCCGCACACACCGTCAGGACTCCTCCCAGGCCCCAGACTTGGCGCCCGCATAGTCCCCGCCCACATGAGCCGACCCCGCACAGATCGAGTCCGCACACTCCCTCACACACCCCCTCACACGCCCGACCCACAGGCCCTCAAGCGCCGGGACCCTCGTCCTCCCGCCAGCCCCTCGCCGGACCAGACGATACAGTACTACCCTCAGGTCGCCCCGCACAGGCCAAGTCCACACAGGTCACTGGCTAGCCACGCGCCCCCTCTCCTCGGGACAGGCGTCCTCACCCGCCCCTCGCAAGGACACGCCTCACGACCCTCGCGTGCTGGTGCACGCTCTCACACGGCCTCGCGCCCGAGCCCGCGGGCCACCGGCTCCCCCTCAGGCCGCGACCCCGGGACCCGGCGCAGGCAGCCCCTCACTCCCGAGCCCAGGCGCCCAGCGGCGGCTCCCCACCCCCACCCACCCACCCCCGCCACCCCGGGCTCACCTTCGCTGCAGAACTTGCCGCCGAAGCCCGTGTGGCTGCAGTCGCAGCCCACCTCGCCGGGGGCCAGCACGGTGCAGAGGCCGCCGTTGGCACAGGGGTTGCGCGCGGGCGCGCACAGTGGGTCGGCGGCGGCGCCGCGCAGGCCCTGGCTGCCCAGGAGCGCCGGGGGCCGCTCGCCCAGCTTCAGGTTGGCCAGAAGGCCGCGGAAGGGCGGCTCGTACTTGACGGTGCTGAGTGTGAGCGCCGAGAGTCGCACGTCGGGCGGGATGCCGCCCACGAACAGGTCGCTGGCCACTTGCATCTCACGCCGCTTCGAGCGCACCTCGGCCGCGCGGGCCTCGCCGTCCACCGCCAGCGCCGTGCGGCGCGCATCGCGGGTCAGCAGCACCATGTGCCAGCGGTCGTCGGCCACCGGCGTGTCCAGCTGCAGCGTGGCCGGCTCGGCGCACGAGAGCGTGAAGCGCAGCCGCAGGCGCCCGTCCACCAGCAGCAGCTCCAGGAAGTCGCAGTCGCCACCGTCGTCCAGGTAGAGCAGCAGCGCGCGCGTGGCGTTGGTGCGCAGGCTGAAGCTGAGCTCGCCGCTGCTCGCCGCGCCCGCCCAGCGCGCGTAGCGAGCCCACTGCCCGGGGCCGCCGCCGAACTCCAGGCTGCCCGCGCCCGCCGCCAGCGCCAGCAGCAGCAGCAGCAGCAACCGCGGCGACGGCGACGGCGGCCGCCACGGGCTCCCGGCCGCCATGCCTCCGGCGGCCCCGGCCCCGCCCGGCCCCCGGCCCCGCTCAGGCTTCAGAGCCGCGGGCGCATGGGGCGGGGAGGGGGCCGGGCGCCCCCCGCGCCGAGCGGGGCTCCCTCGCCGGCTCACAGTGCCATGGGCCCGGCCGTGGGGCGAGGCGCAGAGGCCCAGGTACCGGCTTCCCCGGGCGGCGGCGGCGGCGGAGGCGCCCCTCCCCCGCTGCGGGCTCCGACGAAAGATGGGGGAGGGATGCCTGCGGGGAAACAGAGAGGAAAGGGTTAATGAGGGATTCGGAGGAGGGGAGAGGGTTAAGGAGGGGATCATCGGTGCTGACTCCCCCGTCACACCAGGAGGCACCCAGTTGTTCCCCTTTAGGACTTGAGGAGCCGGCCCTGACCCGGAGAGGGTCCCAGAGCAAGAGACACCAGCACGGACGGTAGGACTGGGGGCCCAGCACTTGCAGAGAGATAGCACTCATTAGGGTAGTTATTAATTTGAGATGTGGGCGGGTGGGAGTAGCATCTTAAAGTTCGGTAGGAGCCCAACCGGGGCGCCCTCACCCTCGTGCCTCCCCCCCCCCCGCGTCAGGACCAGGGCCAGCTCCTGTGGGTGAGGCCTGGAGACTCTCCACCAGCTGGTGACCCAGCCCCTTCCTCTCTGAGCCACGCAACCTGTGTGTGATGCTCCCGCCACCAGCCAGCTAGTCGCCGCTCTCTCATCAGCTCCTGATGCTGGATAATGAAGTTGCTAAATAATTCATTGGGATTAATTAAATGCCAATTCGTCAATGGGATCACTGGGCAGCCTGGCTGAGAAGGGGGCAAGGGAGAGAAGCCAGCTAGGACCCAGGCATTCAGGCCCCAAACCCTCTCCATCCATGCAAGGACACTCATCTCCAAGTCCCCCTAAACAACACTCACCCCTCCCTGGGCCCCAACCCCACTGCTCACTGGAAGGCCAGATCCTTCCTAAACTTAAATGTCTGTTACCCTCAACCTCCAATTCCCAGTCCTCACCCTCAGTCCTGGCCCAATACCTGGGTTCTCTTCACCCTTCAGTTCCACCCCCTCCCCATCCAGGGCTGGGGGAGCCACCAGGAGGCAGGCAGGCTTATTTACATAAAATTGCCTTTCTGAAATGATTACCCTTGTAACGGGCTGTCAGAGAGCAATTTATACCCCACACCGGGGAGGGGAATTTGCATCTCGTTAAACTCCGAGTCGTAATTATTTATATCCAACAACCCTCCTGAATATTGCATTGATTTTATTTTGGGGAGGGAGGAAGGGAAGGAGGTGGGGAGAACCCTGGAGAGAAGCAGGGAGGGGCCAAAGTTTAGGAAGAGACAGGGAAAGATTGAAGTTGTTGGGGGGGGAGGTGGAGCACAGGAAAAGTGACAGAGACAGAAGAGTAATGGAGGAGAAAGGTGGCCTGGCGGGGAGAAGAGGAAAGAGACGATAGAGAAAATTAATCCAAACGGCATTTGTCAAAGCCCTGGATGCTGGGCATTTTTACAAATGGCATTTTACTTAATCACTCTGAGAAGTCCTGCTGTTCCCATTAAGCACTGGGGAAGCCCTCATAGAAAGTCTAGGGACTTGCCCAAGGTCACACAGCCCATCAGCAGGGAACTGGGACTTAGATCCACAGGTGTCAGACTCCAGTCTCTCCACAAAGGATACAAAGGGTAGGGCAGACACAGGTGTAGCTCAGGGCAGTGGGAACCAAAAGGAGAGAAGAGGCGAGAGAGGTCGGAGGGGTACAGTTCCTTTCTACGTGGGAGAAAGCTGGGGTATGAAGGGAGAGAGAGAAAGCTAGGGGCCCCCTAAAAAAAACACAGCAGGGGAGTGAGAAGAGTTGAAGGAAGGCAGGGATGGTTAGGGTGACATGTGTGCCGAAGGAAGAAGGGCCAGAGAAGGTCCCAGGAGAACAGCGGGAGAGTTTGGGGAGCCATCTCCAAGAGACCCTCAAAGCCCAGTTCTCAGGTCCTTCCATCTGGCTTCTTCTGACTGTTGCCCCCCCCCCCCCAACCCCCCCCTCCCAGGCCCACAGGCATCAATGGGGACTCAAGTGTCCTGCCTCACTGCCCCTCCAAGGGCTGCCCCTTCCTGAACAGGGGACAGAGCAGGCAGACAGCCCCCTCTCCCTCCAAACACTGTCCGGGTTATATATAGCTTTACCACTGCCTCTCCTCATTGGGTAATGGAGATAATTAACATGCGCGGGCTAATTAGCCAATCAAATTAAATGCAGCACCTGCTCCCAGGCTGATTGACGCCCTTACCCCCACACACATGCACCCCCACCCCAGCCCAGGGCAGGGGAGGGGGACCCTCAGGCTTGGGGGAGGGAAAGGCCAAGCCCCCTCTTCTCCAGAAGGGGCAGGGAGACCCCCAGTGGAGGCACAGGCCGGAAGACCAGAAAAGTGACGTCCTTCCTCCCTCCCCGACTGGGGTCTCAGTCTCCGACTGGCCCAGCCTCTCTTTGCCTCTCTCCCAAACCCCACCCCCACCTCTGGACACATTTTGGGGAGGGAATTAATTAGCTATCGATTTCCACTAGCAGAGGGAATAGGATTTTGTGCTGCTGTCCACTCACCCCTCAGCTCAGGAGAGGGAGGGGATTAGTTCTCCTGCCCCACCCCGAACCCAATCCCTCTGTCATACTCACATCCCCCACCCTGGAGGGAGCCGGCAGAGGGCTTCTTACTGAAAAAGCCTCGGGGCTGGGTCTCCCTTGTTCGGGAGGCTGGCAGAGCACAGATCAAGTGAAGGTTGGTGAGGAGGCCTCCAGAGGCTGGGAGGTAGATGCCTGGGTCCTAGGAGCCAGAAGGAATTTACCTGGAGGCCAGTGGGCGTGGGGGAGGCAAAGTGCGTGAGAGTCCAGGAGCGGATGACTCCACAGGGCGGTGTGTGTGCCAAGCTGTGGAGGGAGAGTGTGGGAAGGGAACGGGTACTAGGCTGGGAGGCAGCTGTGGGGGCAGAGACTGGGCTTGTGCGGTGTCTCGGGGGAGGGGCGAGGGCAGGGTCTGGGAACCAGGGCCCCTCAAGGCTCATTACTCATTCTCCCCACAGCCCACAGCTCCGCAGCCCAGGCCAGCCTGGCTCGGTGCCGAGCACAGGGGCTGCCGGCCTGGCCAGGAGGAAGCCCCAACCCTCCCCCAGTCCTCTCTCCAGGGACCCAGAGACCCTTGGGGCAGCTGCAGGCTTGTGAGACAGAGATGGCCTCAAGAAGACTGTGTGCTAAGTGGACACCTGGGTCCCTTCCACCCCACCCCACCCCACCCCACAGTTCCCCGGGAAACCTGCTGCTCTTCCCCTCCCCAGGACTAAGCTTCTGCTGACCCAGCCTCCAGCCCACCCTTCCTCCCAGGACGCAGGGGGTTCCTGCGAACCTAGGACCCACTAACCTTCCTCTACTCCTGGCACACAGCTCTCCGGGCTCAATCTCCTTGCCATGGGCCAGGCCCATTGCCTTGCACAACTACATCAAGTAAATGGTTCCCCTGGAGTTGTACACTGGAAGCCCCCTACCCCCACCGTCCAGGCACTGCTTCCCAAGACCCACTCTTCTTCTCCAGTGCCCACTGTCAGTGCAGGGACACTGGCCAGAGCAGCCTCGGGATATCCTGTCTGCTGACTGACAGCCACTCCTGGTCCCCCGACCACTGTTCCTGGGGGACCTGACCTCTCCCATGTTCCCCAGGACTCTGCACCCAGTCAGCCTCCTAGCGCCTCCTACCCGCAGATGGCCTCTGTAACTTGGAGCCAATGGGGAGGGGAGCCGCATGGGGAGGGGGTGTGGGGTGACTCGTCTACTCTGAGGATCTGGCCTACTCTCTCGCCCACTGAGCCCTCTCCCACAGACTCTTTCTAGGTCTTCCTAGGCTGACAGCCGCCTTCTCGTCTCCCACGGCCAGGCCAGGACAGTGCCACGGCGGCACATGGACTGAAACTTCTGGGCTCCCCAGTGCGCACCCAGCGCCTGGCTGGACCACCACACACACTCTCTCAGTTTCAGGAGTTTGATGAGCCCACTCATCACCCCAGGCTTACAGACAAGCAACCTGAGCTTAGCATGATAAACCCATTTGCCCAAGCACGAGTGCAGGTAAGGGGTCTGCTGGCTCCAACACCTATGGCCTTCCTGCCACCTTGCCCAGGCCACGGGCCACAGGGAGGTGTCAAGCTCAGAGCCCACCTTTCTCTGATCTGGCCATCACAGGGGGTCACTGCCCTCTACAGACAACCCAGACTTAGTCGGCCCCTGGAACTGAAAACCACAGAACTCAGAGCTCATGGAGTTCAACCCTCTTGCTTTTTCTGAGGTGGAAGCTGAGTCCCAGAGAGGGACAGTGACTGACCCAGGGCCACACGGCAGAGCAAGACTCAAACAAAGGTCACTGGCCTTCCATTCTAGATGCTTCCCCCTGTACCCACCGTTCCAGACCTGGGCCTTCTGCCTGACCAAAAGGCTCAGCACCCCCACACCCTCGGGGCAACCTGAGCGAACAGATGCAAATTCCGGAAGGAGAGCTAGTCCATGCCCACTCCGGCAGAGCCCCTGGCCAGGGGCCTTCTCCCCACATCCACCCACCCCCATCTCGGGCCACCTTGATACCACACGCGCGCGTGCACACACACACACCTCCAGCCATGGGAACGCCAGCCTCCCTCTGGCTCTCTTCGCCTCACGCCAGCTGGGAGTGTGACAGCAGGGGCCTCCCCCAGGCGCCGGCGAGGAAGAGCTGGGTTTACACACATTCTGGTGGCCCCAGAAGGCAGCCCATGGACAGGTGGGAGAAGTGCGTGTTAGGGGGAGGGAGATTTTGGCTTGAGCTAAAGAGAGGCTTGCTGGCAATTTAAAGCCTCCAACAGTGGAGTAGGCTGCCTCCGGGCGGGGGAGGGGGGTGAGTTCCCCTTCTGTGGAGGTGTGTGAGCTGAAGCAGGATGACTACTGCTCAGAGTAGCTCAGGAGGGGGCCCTTGAATCCCATGGGAGGGGACATCACACTACTTGCGCCCTAAGGCCCCTTTCAGTCCCAATGTGTTTTTTTGGAGGGTCCCCTCTCCTCCGTGAAACCACAGGCAGGCTTGGTGGGCCACAAACAGTTCTGACCTCCCTCCTCTGCTCCCTCCTTCCAGCCCTGATGACTTTTTTGGGGAGACCTAGAGCATCTGGCCACCCCTCAGCAGTGGGCAAAAACAAAGCAGTGATCAGAGGCACTAACTCCAGAGCCTGGGTTCAAATACCAGAGCTACCCCTTTCTGGCTGTGTGACTTTGGGCAAGTCACTTAGCCCCTCTGGGCCTCAGTTCCCTTACGTGTAAAATAGAGGTAATACTGGCGTCGTCAAAATTAAGAGTTAATATATGTAAAGCACTTTATAACAGTGCCTGGCATAGCCTAAAGTATGTGTTGTGTTAATGATTACATTTAAAACTCCTCATCTCAGCATCTTGCAATTTGCAGAATTCCACGTGTCCCATGTTTCCTTTGATTCCACCAGGGCCCGGTGGGAGAAGCAATCAAGGCAGGTCTTATCACTGCCCCCTTTTGCAGATGGGGAAACACAGTCAGAGAGGAAAAGGGGCCCCCCCAAGGTCACAGAGCTTGGAGGTTGCAGAGCTGGGACTCAAATTTTGCCCCCCGGGCCCTCCCCGATTCTGCTGGGCACCTCCTCCTGCCTAGGAAGGTGGGAGAAGGTCTAAAGACCAGAGGGAGTCCCATAGCAGCACCGGTAGAAGTGAGGGCAACCTGAGTGTGTACATGGCGGCCCCCTGAGCAGGTCTCTGTGTACATGGAGAGAAGCATGCAGGGGGCTGGGCACAAGAGGCAGCACCTCGAGGCGTGCATGATGAGGCTCTTGTCAGGTGTGGGGCTGAGGAGTTGGGTGGGCTGGGGACGGAGGTGCAGTTGAATGACTCGGCGAAGTGGGGGCTGGAGCACAGGTGCCTAGGAGCTTGGGGGCAGACAGTGGAAGTGGTGAGCTCACCCCTATGCCCATCTCTGAGCTGTGCACAGCTGGGGGACGCCGACCTGGGTGGGCACACCCCAGTGATGCAGGGGGACAGATGGTTTCCAGGGGCAGACCTGTGAGTAAGCATGAGGTACCTGGGACTGTTCCTAAAGGTACCCATGACAGGTGTGTGCACACGTGTGTGTGGAAGGTTGTGTGATCACGATGAAAAGAGTTGCCACTTGCCAGAGGCTCGCTCCATTCCTGACAAATACACAGGGTAAAGTTCAGAGCATTTAGCCCAGAGCCGGGCCCACAATAGGAATGTGATGCATACAATTGTTATTATTACTGACACCTCATCTAGTCCTTGCAGGAACCCCATGAGGTAGGTACGAGGACCCCCATTTTACAGATGAGGAACTGAGGCTCACTGAGGGGCAGAGCTGAGCCCACGTGGCGCCCTCATGGTGGTGGCAAGAAGGCTTTGTAAATGATCAGGTGCCATGCAGATGCTGGATTATCTGTTGAGTGAGTCTCTGAGCCCCACGGGCCTGCCAGTGTGGATGGAGCCGGGCGGGGAGCCGCCCCGACAGATGGAGCAGCAGGGTAGGTGGCGTGTGAGACACATGGTTGGCGTCCCCCTGGGGGCTGAGCTCGGAGCTGGGATGAATGGACAGCGTGGCTCCAGCGTCAGGCAGGGGTAGGGCCCCCAAGGATTAGTGCCGAGGGTGGGGGCCTAGAAATGGGAGTTTCTGGGGAAGGCCAGGTGTAGCTAGTGACAGGGAGGGATTGTGGTTGTGGTCAGGAGGGGTAGGAGGGCCTGGGGCTTGAGGGGGCTCTCGCAGGGCACAAAGATATGAGAGTGAACGAGAGCAAATGAAAGTGGAGAAGCTTAGGGGGTGAGCCAGGGCATAAAGGGTGTTAGCAAGCACGAGCGTGTGCCAGGGTGCACACACACACAAAGGCCTGAGGCAGCGTGGTACCATGACACATCGTGATGCCGACTGGGGCTGGGGGTGTCCGGGAGGGTGTGTTCCGGAGGCGAGGGTGTGTATGGAGGAGCGCAAGAGTGCTGACTTGACCCTGGTTCCTGGGGAAGTGAATGGGTGGGTGGGGAGCTGTGTGTGTGTGTGTGAGTGTGTGTGTGTGTGAGTGTGTGAGGGTGAGGGCTGACAGTGCAGAGCTGGGGCTGGGGCTCCGGGGGCAGGTAGGGGCCATGCATGTGTCGCGTACATGAGCACAGGGCACCTGGGGGAGGTCTCTGAGGCAGGCAGCGAGGTGGCAGTCTCCGGGCAGGGAGTGTAGGCGTGTGCTGCCGGGAGGTGTATTGTGTATGCAGGTGTGTGTGCCTGTGTAGGTGTGCGTCTGGGTGGGTGCCACCGAGTGTATGTATCAGTGTCAGGTTGTCTGTGTCACTGTCAAGGGCGGGCAGGAGGGAGCCGCTGGACCCGGGCAGAGACTGCGAGCTTCCCAGAGAGGTGCCTAACAGCCAGCCCCTCCAGAGCCCAGCCCCAGCCTCTCAGGAGCCCTTAGTGTGGATTCAGCCCAGGCCAAGAAGCCAGGACAGAACCCCGACTCCTGGAGAGAGCTTCCCAGCCACCCAGTGACCACCGGCCCCTGCCAATCGGTCAGTCCCACCCACCCATGGATCTGAGGACAGGATGGGTCTGAGAACACTTCCTCCAGCAGGAATGAAGGAACCCCCAGCTAGAGCCTTCTCCCCTGCCCTCAGGAAGATCCAACCCAGCCTCAGATGCCAGCATCCCCAGAGGCATCCCTGGAGACAGGAGGACTTAGGGACTGGAGTGGATGAAGCACCCACAAAACAGAAGGCCTCACGATTTACAGACCAGCCGACCTCCCTCCACTCTTTCTTCCCTCTGTCTCCTTTCTCTTTCTACTTCTCTGGCAGAAGATAGAGAATGCAAAGCCCTAAAGTCCCCCAGAAGGAATACCCAGACACAAGGCAGGTGGACAGAAGGAGGGGCGGGAGCGAGGGGAAGGTCCTCCCCCACCCCACCCCAACCCCAACA
Source organism: Callorhinus ursinus (assembly GCF_003265705.2). NCBI lineage: Eukaryota > Metazoa > Chordata > Mammalia > Carnivora > Otariidae > Callorhinus > Callorhinus ursinus. Next base: position 6,326,367 of record NW_027397113.1, on the reverse strand, counting down.
CACACAAAACCAGAGGTGTATGGAAACCCCCAAGGCAGTGGAGAGGACTGGATGCCCAAGACCCACCCCCTAAGGTTTATTCCATCCCTCCAGGTCTGGACGACTACCCCCTTCACCTCCAGGCACCAAGAAACAATCCCTTCCCAGCCCTTGCTCGTTCAATGAGGCACCAAATGCCTTCACCCAGGACTCAGGTAGAGGTTGAGAGTAAAGAAGACAACCACCCCCCGAAAAGCCAATTTTGCCTCCAAGGGCCCATCGAGGGTTCAAGGGCTCACACCTAGCCCAAAGAACCCAGGGCAGATGGCTCCTTCAGCTGGGGGGAAGGCCGGGACATGAGAAATGGTCCCCTCCTCTTTGGGGGTGGGGGAGCAAGCCCAGGGCCCTGCAGCTGCCTCTCCCTGCAGCACTCTCTGACCATAACCCTGTCGCTGCCCCCAGCGCATTCCCACCCCAGCACAGCCCCCTCCTACTGATTTCCCAGTCTCCCTCTCCATCGCCCCCAACCTTCCCCCGCAAGCTTCCGCTCCTCTCCCTCAGGCCCCCTATCTTAACCGGCTCTCCACCAGCACAAACCCATCTCTGCCTCAAGCTCCTTGGCACCTTCCCCTCTGCTCCCTCCCGATAACCTCCTCTCCCCTTGGCTCCCATCCCCCAGTAAAGCCTGGTCCTCCGTGGTGGCCCCCAGTGTGAAGCCCTTGGCCTGGCCCCTCCTCCCTTCTTGCCTCTCCACTTCTCCCTTTCCCCTCTCCAGCGCCCTCTCCTTCTCCCACCAAGCCCAGTTCCTCGCTGGTTTCTCCCCTGCAGACCCTTCAGAGCACAACAGCTTCCCAGCCCCTCTGGATGAACACTGCTTCCAGCCCTTGGGGCTAGCACAGACTGGGGACCCCCCCCTCCAGAGCCTCCCTCCCAGCCCTCCGGATGCCCCTCCTTCTCGGTCCATCCCTTCCCCCAACGACCCTCCCTCCCACCCTTCTCCATTCACCCCTGCTCAGGACCTGTGCCCCTTCCACAGGGAGCCTCCGACCCCCAACCCCCTCCCCAGCCACTTAGCCTCCTCGCTGTCACCTAGCCAGCCCTCTCAGCGCGGCAGCGCCCCCGTCCCCCCAATCCATCCTTCCTGCCTCCCCCGCCCCTCCGATCGCTCCCCCCCCCCGATCCGCCCCCGCCCCCCGCCCCTCCCCCCCCCGCCCCCCCCCCCCCCCGCGTACCTGGTTCTGAGGGCGCCAGGAGCTGGAGGGTGGGGATCAGAGCCCCAGGGCCGCCCCGTCTCCAGCGGGTGGCAGAGCCGGGGCCAGCGGAGTCGGCCGCCTCGCGCCTCTCTCGCTCCCCGCCGCGTCCCCGCCCGCCGGCTCGTCCGCCCGCCCGCCCCGCCGCGGTGCCGCTCGGAGGAGGATGCTCTGCGAGTCAGGGCGGCTGCTCCCGCCGCCGCATCCCTGCAACACCGACTGACGGCAGCATCAGCACCAGTGCCCGCCCCCCAGACACGATCATTGGGCCACGCTGCGCTAACGGACGAGCGGCGCAACCAATGCGAAGGCGCAGAAGCCGCCAGTCCCGCTGCTCCACGGGCCCACCTCCCTCCCCTGCCGGGGACCCAGGCGTCCCGGCCCCAGGGCATCCGAGCCCTGCCCCGCCTGTCGCGGTCCTTAGCCCTGGCGCCCAGGCTCCCAACCAGGCAGACCCCCAACTCACCCCCAATGTCTTTTCCGGCAACCCAGACGCCCTAACCTCTCCCGTATTGGGTCGGGTTCTCGGGTCCCGCATCCCTCGGCCAACGGCCCCGTGTGGCAGCGCCCAGGACTGGGACGTGCCCAAGGAGAGGCTCTGGGCCCCGACTTGGGGCACCGAGGGAGCAGGACCAAGTGAGGGGGCTCGGGCCGCAGCGCCCTCTACTGGTTACTCCCAGGGACGGGCCCGGGCTGCCGGGAGCCTAGGGAAGGAGGACCTGCCCGAGGCCGCGGGGGGGGGGCTTTTTCCAGCCCCTAGCCTGGCCTCCGCTTCCCACCGCCCGAGGGCGCCCTGGCTTCCCCTAGAACTGAGGCGTGAGGGTCTCAGCTGGGATAAGGAAGGAGGCAGTGCGGGAGGGAAAGGCAGCGATGACGGCGGGGTAGACCTAAGGGCTTAGGGTTTCCCAGCCCTGCCTGATGGGAATCCGAGTTTGAAGCCTGGTTCGCAGTCCTCCTCCTACCCCCCGTCCAGAGTTCCGGGCAGGACTGGGGGAAGAGGTGAGGTTGCACTTTGCCTGGATCTCTTAAGGAATCCGGTCCTCTGTTCTCCTCCCCAACCAGGAGTTTCAGAGTGAGCGTGGCGCTGGGCGGAGGCCTTCCCGGTGAGGACACCCTAACTGTGCGCGTGCATGAGTGTGGGAGGAAGGGGACACCCCTTCCCTCACTCAGCCAATCAAAGATGGACCTGGCACCTAGTGTGTGTACCACAAAGTTGGACACTGGGCTTCTGAATGAGGCTGTGTGTGTGTGTGTGTGTGTGTGTGTGTGTACCAGACCGTTCTGCCACCTCACCCAGAACCCTGATCTCTGTCGCAGGGTCCGCGATTTGCATAGCCCGTAGCAGGTGGTGCTTCTTTAGCCAGAGGCAACATGCAAGAACACTCACGTTCCACTACTAATGCAGGCACGGGCACCCAGGGGCACACCCTCACAGCCATGCCCACCTATCCATGTGCACACAGGCATTCCCAAAGAGACACCTAGGGACAGCTGCAGAAATGCCCCACTGGGGCAAGATACCCACAGGAAGCACATGCTTGCCCAAGAACATACACCTACACATACAAACTTGAGCATACAAGTGCCTGCACACTCAGAGGTAAATGCACGCCCAGGAGAATAGGTGCACACAGAGGACTTGCTCACAGGGTCATTCTGCCCCCGTGAAGCACTTTGCACAGGAGTGGCCAATTACCGAGTAGATGGGCGGGGATACCCACCCACAAAGTGGTCTTCCTCTCCAGACTGTGTGGGGGAGGAGGGGACCCAGACTGCAAGGGGCGTTTCCTAGGGGTCTGGAAGAGCGATCCCTAAGCCAGGTCCCAGACTCGAGGCCCACTCTGACCTTGGAAAGACCCTCAGCCTGGCCCCACCAAGGCCACTAGAGGAGCCAGAGAATGGGAACTGCTGAGTCAGGGACTGTAGATGTGAAATAGGCTCTCTGACCCCACAGGCCACTGCCCCACCCATCCCCCACTGCTCACACACACACACACACACACACACACACACACACACACACACACACAGACTTGCCCAGCCAGACACCAGGGCACGGAGAGACAGGCAGACAGGTGCAGTAACTCAGAGATTCTCTCAGACCCTTTCAGATGGGTGTAAAAAGGGAGAGCAGGAGGACAGGGGCAGGGAGAGATGTAAGAGTGAGCATCTGTCTCCTGTCCCTCCCCGCAGCTCCCTCGGCCACCTTTGCCCATCAAGGGCAGGAAAGGTCACCTGGCAGCTCCTGCACCTCCTGCCCCTCCTCCCAGCTACAGGAATGTCTCCCCCCAAGGTCCAAGGTTCAGACTACCCATAGTAGTTGGGACCCACCACCTCCAGACAACCACCCCCAAAAGGCACCCACTCAATGTGGCCCTTCTCCCAGGCACAGTCCAGCGGGGACACACGGTAGGGGGAAAAGGCAGCAAATAGAGCGTGTGTGTCTGTGCACACACACACACACACACACACACACAATGTGAAAGCTCATACACCACATTCACACAGGCAACCATGAAATGACAGTCCCACATTACACTCCCGGGGCAGGGCAGACCTGAGCCCACATCTGCATTCACACACACACACACTGGGAAGAGGCCCGGCTGGGGCTGAGGTCTGCAGGGAGGAGAGCCGACCAGGCTGCAGGGATGGAGGCAGCGCGGGAGGCGGGCGGCACAGGGAGCGAGCTGCTCTTCACAACACAATCGCCGTCTGTTGTTATAGCAACTCAGCCCCCAAATCGTGAAACGGATATTACAGCCTTCAGAGGGGGAAGGGCAGGAGGGGGCTGAGGACGCTAGTGCGAGGGACCCGATGGGGGACAGGACTGGGGGCCTGACAGAGGGTGGTGCTGCAGCTGAGATGTAACAGGATGGGGGGAGGAGGTGACCTCAGTGAGGAGTGGGCCAGGAGTGGGGTCTCAAGGGGAGAGGTGGGCATGGGGTCAGGGGACCCTGAGGGAGGTGCTGAGGCCATTGCTTTGCAGGTAGGGATTGGGGTGCTCAAGCCTCCACCCCCAGGACAATCCACAGCTGCTGGAGGATACACCCCAGGTTGGGGGCTGAGGAGGTAACTCCCCCACTCTCCCGCGGGCTGCTTGGAGCCTGGCGCAGCTTCAGAATCTTTAAGAAGACCCCCAGTCCACCCTCTTCACCCAGACCAGCCTTAGAAGTGGTCTTAGCCTTCCTCAGGTAGCGGTGACCCCCAAAACCTCCGTGCTGCAAACTCAGGAGGGAAGAGCTGGGCTGGGAGAGGCCACAGGAGGCTGAGAGCAAGGATCAATATGCATTTCCCCTGGAAGTTGCCGTCCTTCCGGCTGGGCTGGCAGCAGCACGGGGCCAGGAGGCTGCAAGCTCAAGCAGTACACCCCCCCACCCTGAAGCATGCAAGCCCAGCAGGGGCTACTGGGGCCTAGGCTGCCCAGGGCCCCACCTCTTCCCCTCCCCCTCAGCCAGCACTCTGGGCTGCCCTCTCTCCCCCATGATTCTCTGCTGTGCGGTCCCCATTGCTGGAAGGATTCAAGCTGGGGCTGAAAGGCCACCTGTCAAGCAAGGGAATTTTGGCTATGGGCTGAAGGCTATGGTTATACATGACCATTGGCCCCAGCAATTCTGGGAGCAAAGAAGCACAAGCTTCAAGTTTTAGACGCCCAAGATTCTGGACTCCTGGAGATTGTAGACCCTTTCCCAAATTGTTATATTCCAAGGTTTTTTGGTTCTACAGTTCTAGCTCCCAATTCTAGTCCCCCTACAATTCCCAACACATGAGACTCCAGACCTCCCAAGATTCTCTGACTATAGAGTTCTAGACTCCAAGACTCTAGTCCCTATGATTACAGTTCTCGGCCCCCCGACCCCATCCCCCGCCCCCGTGAAGATTCTAGACTCTGATGGTCTAGGTTAATTACACGGGCCTTTTTATTCCATCTGGAAAATACAAATATTCACAAGAGTCTGTACAACCTTAGGGACGCCAGCCCTGGCCCAACCCTCAGTTGCATGCTACCCTCACACCCCGCCCCCCAGCCCCAGCCTGCTGCCCCAGCACCCCAGGCTTTCTGCTCTGGTCCAAGTCTTTTTTCCAAGGCAGATATGAGTGCTTGATCCAGTCACAGCTGGGAAGGAAAAAAACAACAACAATAAAATAGAGGTTGTAAGGAAGACCTTCCCCAAAAAAGTAGGAGTCCACCTGGCCTGGGCCATTTGGACAGACCACCTGTTTCCCGATCCCGCCCCCCCCCCCCCGCCCCCATGCCCCAGCCCTCAGTGGCACAGGCTGTGGAGGGACGACTCACCATCCATTACAAGTGGATGTCGAATACGCCATCCTCCACTCTCTGCACCTCCTCTTCTCGGATCTCTGCAGGGAAGGGGGGGTCACAGGAACAACACCTGGGTCCTTGTGCCTTTGGCAGCCCTTCCCCCACTCACAGGAGGCACCCCACCCCATCCCGGAAGCAGGCCCATCCACCAAAAATCAATTCACCAAATGACCAATTGGCCTCATTTTTGAGGCTCTTTCTCTAAGTTTTCATTCCGCCGCAGCTTTTTCACAGCCACAGATTTGTCAGTGCAGTTTGCTTAAAATGTCAATTTTGTGTGTGTTTCACATTTTAGACCCCCAGCACTTCTGGAAGGCTCAATGCAAATGGTTTCATCTTTTCTATTTTTGAGGACTTATGCCTGGTGCCTGCCTCTATTTTTGAGGACTTAATGCCAATCCAAATGGTTGCGGTCAACTGCCTTAGACCCCCGTTTAACATGGTTGCTCAGACTGTTCTCAGCAAAACAATCATTGGGGGAATTGTCATTCAGCAAACTGACCCTAAAGTTACCACCAGAGACCCCAAGAGAGCCGCCAAAGATGTTCAGGGCAAGGGACTTTTCTCAGAATGGTGTCCAGAGCAGCCAAAAAGGGAAATACAGGCAAATGGCTCACACAACTCCCTCTACAATCCATTGTCAATCCCCCTAACAAAATAAGAGTGTGACTGGAATTTTTTTTTTTTTTTAAGTAAACTTTATGCCCAACATAGGGTTTGAACTCGCTACCCGGAGATCAAGAGTCACATGCTCTACAACTAAGCCAGCCAGGTGCTCCTGTGACCGAAATCTTGAAACCTCTCTCACTTTTACTCTTCTTTATGTATTAGCCTCTCTTAGCTTCAGAAGATCAAGGGTTCCCAAGCCCCCTCCTGGCCCCCTTACCTGTTCAACCCTTCTTTATCGCCCCACCAAAATAATAGAATTACCAACTCTGGAACGGTTTCCATCCTGGATAAGTTAATACTTTGCCAGAATGGCCCTGCCTTCCTCCCTTTAGAGACCAAAACAGAATGAGATCCCCTCTTACCTGGAGGCCGGGAGCCTCGCCTACCGGGGCGGGGCAGGGAGAAGCTGAAGGCCCGATGATGGGTGTGTGTGGGTGAGGGTGAGGGTGCAGACCCCTCCAGACTCACACTCTGGGCCCGGCGCCGGCACTCAACTGACAGACGGTCTTTACACTGCTTGTGGCAGTTCACACCACAGGCTGGGGGAGGCAGATGGGGAGCCCAGCCAGGGCCATTTGTCAGAACACCCTCACCCCGTTCTCCAGGCCTCCACCTCTCCCCAGTTTCTTTTGCTCCTGAGCAGCTGCCCCACCAAAATAAGAATCTTCCAAAGTGCCTTCTTCATCCTACTTGCCAGTCCATGCCCTCTCCAAAATTCTCTGTTCCTGGGCAGCTGTCTCACCAAAATCAAAACCCACTTGAAGGCTACCCCCCACCCCTTCAATATGACCATCGTGCCTCTCTGGCTGCAAGGTTCTTCACTGCTCGGCAATTGCCCCACCAAAATAAGAATCCCTACCCAGAGAGTAACTCTTCCCCCGCCCCCCAAATTCAGCCCGCCAGCCCTGCTCACCTCGGCATTTGAGGCCCTGCTTGTAGATGCCCAGGATCTGAAATAGAGGAGGGGGCCGTGCTGGGGAAGAGGTCTTTAGAGCTAATGACTCTACGTCTTCCTTCTCAAGGGCAGGGACTGGGACTGACCCTCTCTGGGCCCCTCTCAGGGCTAGTTAGGCGCAGAACAGCGAGAGCAGAGACAGTCGAGATTAAAACGGTTTGCCCCGGCAGAGAAGCCTCCAGCAGGGGCGGGGCCAGGGGGCGCGCGGGGCGGGCGGAGGGGGCCAGGGCCGGAGAGGCGGGGCTTAGGCGGGGCTTAGGCGGGGCTTAGGCGGGGCTTAGGCGGGGCTTAGGCGGGGGCTCACCAGGGCCTTGCAGTGGCGGCAGGCAACCGGGCGCAAGGAGTTGCTCTCGTGGAAGTTGTGCACGAAGCCCATGCGGCCGCCCAGCACGGAGCTGGAGCGCAGGAAGTAGGAGACCATCTCCTCCCTGCTGATGCAGCCATCCCTGTCGGGGGAGGGGGAGCGCCTCAGGTCGGGCCCTCCCCTGGACCACCCACCAACAGGCCTAACCCATCCCACTGGGAAGCTCCCTACCAGGTAAAGATCCTCACCCAACTCCTGATTTTGGATTTGGATTCCTGGTGCAGGAAAGACAACGCTAGCCTTGGAGTCAGGCAGATGCGCGGGCGGCTACTAACTACTTGTGTGGTCTTGGGCAAGCGACTTGCCCCACTACCAGTCACCCCCCCACCCAGATTTCCTCCCGCCGAAAAATGGGGATCATAATTCCTGCCCCGGCCACTTCACAGACTTGGGGTAGACACCAACTAAAAGGGCTGTGCACTTGCCCACGAGATCATCAGCTTTTGTTTTCCAAAGTGAGCTCTTTGGAACACCAGTGGGGAGCCCTGAGAGTTAAAAGAGATTTGTGAGGAGCTGCGGGACCGGGCAAGACCGGGGAAAAGCCGCGTGTGCCTCGCTCTCATGTGAGTGTCAGAAGGACACCTGCCGTCAGGGTTCCCCACATAATCCAGGGCTGCCCACAGAACGCTTTTCTCACCCATCAACGTAGAGTAGGACAAGAGTGAGCATGTGCTTGGGAGACAGACCTCAGTTCAAATCCCGGTCGGCTACTTCCTGGCTGTGTGACCTCTGGGCTAGTTAATCTCCCTGTGCCTCAGTTTCCGCTTCTCCAAATGGGGACTGTGATAATCCCTGCACCTCAGAGGGTTTGTGTGAGGATTCAGTGAGGCAGGTGCATAGGAAGCATTTACAACAGTGTCTGTGTAGTTAGCAGGTCCTGGGCCCCCAGGAGCTATTTCCGGCAGGGTTGGTCCTTGTTGGAAGCTCCTGCCCATTATATCTGGGGCTCCGGGACCTGACCCAGGCGACTGACCCCTCAGTTCAATGGGGCATGGGGGCCACTGGCCATCTAGAAAACAGTATCACCCTGGATTCCTACCTCCACACTGTGCATGAACATTAAATCTTCATCAAACTGAGAACACTAATGTAAAAACATAAAAATTATTAAAGTATCTGAAAAGGTGTAAGAGAATAACTTTGTAATCTCCAGGAGATGAGGGCCTTTCTACACATAACACAAATCCGAGAAGCCATAAAGGAAAAGACTGACATATTGAGCACACGACATTTTTTTAAAATTTTATATGGCAAAAGACAACATAAATGACAGACTGGGAGAAAATATTTGCGAACACATTCAACAGCAAAGGGTTAATATTCATTAACACAGATTCTGAAAATTGATGAGAAAAAGACCAACGAACCCAGTGGAATAATGGAGAAAGAATATGAACAGGCAATCCACAGAATAAATATAAGAGGCCAATAAACATATGAAAAGATATCCTACCCCCACTGGTATTGGAGAGATTCAAATTTAACCAAGACACCATTTGCCAATTAGACTGACAAAATTGTAAAGCTTATTATAGCGTCCACTGTTGGCAGGGAAGTTGGGAAATGGGCACTTGCTCACTGCTGATGGGGGTGCAAGCTGACACAACCTTGCCGGAGGTCACTTTGGCAGTCTCTCTTCCAATTTAGAATGTGCATATCTTTTGATGCAATTATCCCACTTCTAGGAATTTCTCCTACCGAAATAGTGACCTGAGTGCAAGGGTACAAAGATGTTCACAGAAGCATGGCATATATTAATAGCGAAAACCTGGGAACAGTCTACACGTCCGTCAGTAGGAGAGTGGTGAGGCCAATGACGGCCCAGCTACACAGTGGGGCTATGCTGCGGCTATTCTAAAGAATGAGGTCGTTCTGCATAAAGCAGCGTGGAAAGCTGTCCATGATAAAGGGTTAGGTGGCTAACAAAAGCAAAAGCAAAAAACCAAGATGTGCAGTTCCATCAAGACAGTGATTAAACAACAACAACAACAACAACAACACAAAAACCTGAAAATCCTACTACTACAAATACATAGAGCCTAGTTAAAATACATCCACATTTGCTTTAAGGGCATAGGTGAGTTTTCGAGAAAGAAATGGAAATCCCCAAGTTGCAGAAACAAAGAGCGAGCTTCAAGCTGACGCAGGGAGTGGGGACCAGATGTTGAGGCTGCCCCAGAAGGGGGTGGCTGGTCTCCCCAGTGAGCCAGGTGCTGGGTTTTGATACCCAGCTGCGCTGGGCATAAGGCTTGGGGCGTGCAGAAGGTGGGGAGTGAAGGCTGAGACCCCTGTGTGAAGCTATATCCAAGGTCTCCAAGGACTGCACCCTCACTGAAAGTGTGCCCTGGAAAAAAATCCACTCACCAACCCAGGGACCTAACCTAGAACTCGGTCTCAGTTCTGGTAGCAGAAACAAAGCAACTACAACCAGCACCATGGGCAGAGCCAGATTTGTACCAGAACCCTGTTTGTCCATGGAAGGGACCCAGACAAACAGAATCTGTATCAATTTGCACATACATGGGGGAAAAAGACTGGAAGGATACTCTGTTGCCAAACCAGTAACATTGCTAACAAGTTACTAAGGATAATATAACCTCTTCCCATGGGAAAGAGAGGGGGAAAGAGGAAGGGAATTTTCACTTCTTACTTCATAGGTTTTATTCACTCTAAGTCTATTTTACTACCTGGATTTCTTTTTCACCACGGAGTGTTGCAGTATGAAAAAAAAAAAAAAACCCACCAGATTTTTTGAAACATGAATAACATTAAAATATAACTCGCCCCGCCCGAGATGGACTGTAAATTTTGACTGGAGTTTTGTCCGCTCAGCAAAACAGGGATATGAACATGGTTGCAGGGGGGCATGTTTAACCTACTTCAGAGAACCAGCTGTTTGTCCAAATTGTCAGGATGTGAATTGTTGATAAGCAAGTGGGTGCTGCTAATTACAGGCCTTTCTTTTCTATTCATTAAAACAGGCTACCCAGGAGTTGAACTTGCCCACACTTTTTGCCAGCTGTGAGCTCCACAAATAAAACGGCATCTACGTCCCCAGGCCACAGTCTTTGCAAGATTCAGGTGGAGCCCCCCATCTGTCTGAATGAGTGCCATAGCTGCCAGCCTCCCCCCACACACACACACCAATAAGAGCCCCTCCCCACATTGGTAGCTTCCTCTGCCGAGATCATCTGGTTCAATGGCCTCCTCTTGCACAGGAGGAAGCTGAAACCGGAGGGGAAGTGAGCCTGCCTTCCCTCTCTCCCAGCCCCCAGCCCTCCTCACTGGTTCTGGTCGAGGTCCCCAAAGGCGCTGAGGTAAGGGAAGTTCCCACGGATGATCTGGAACTCTTCCTGGGAGATGTGGCCATCCCCATCGACGTCAAAGTTCCGGAACACAGACTGGAGCATGCAGAGGGACACACAAGGGCAGGAGATAAAACAAGCATCAGCCCCATCCTGCCCCTATTCCCAGGCCACATTAGGAAGGATGTCTCAGATGTGGGTGACTCTCCTTCTCCCCTTTTATCTCCCTCTTCCATACCCCCACCCCACCCCCACCCACTGGCTATGCCACTTGCCTTCTGGAGACTGAGCACTGGCCCTTGAACATGACACTGGTGTGGCTCCAAGGGGAATGGCCTGGCAAAATCGCTCTTGATTGGCCTGTCCTACGGACCTGTCCCCCGGCCCCACAGGTGCCAGGGCAGGGGGCCACAGAGTCTCACCTCCACCATCTTCTCGATGTGCTCCACCAGGAGTGCCTGATCCAGCTTGGGTTTGGCAGCTGAGGTCCACTCATCCAGCACTGGGGGTCGGGGAGGTGGGGTGCAGCTTGTGGGGCTGGTTGGCTATGGGAATGGTCAGGACTGAGTGAGGGCCAGAGGGAGGGAGCCCAGGGCCCAGGAGAGCAGAGCGGGGGGGAAGCCTTGGGGAGAAGGGAGCCCACCCAACAAGCTGGAGAGGTGAGGTAACCTCTAAGAGCTCTGCTTGCCCTCATGTCCTGGGATTTTCAGGAAGGGCAGAGGTAGGAGACAAAGAGGGCGGGCGGAGTGGGGAAGCAGGGATTCCCTATCTCACCGAGGACTTGGAGCGTGGCTCCCGCTGCAGGGACAGCTGGTAGAGTTCATCCTCCGTCTGATACTGATCCAGAGATACCTGGGACACACACAGGTCTGATCATACCCACTGCCCCTGCTGCCCTCAGGAGCCCACTGTCCAGAGCCCAGGGTCATAGGGCCACCTAGAGGCCATAGCTCGGCCTGGAACCCAGTCCAGAAGCTAGACTCATGGGGCGCCTGAGTGGCTCAGTCGTTAAGCATCTGCCTTCGGCTCAGGTCATGATCCCAGGGTCCTGGGATCGAGCCCCGCATCGGGCTCCCTGCTCCGCGGGAAGCCTGCTTCTCCCTCTCCCACTCCCCCTGCTTGTGTTCCCTCTCTCGCTGTGTCTCTCTCTGTTAAATAAATAAAAAATCTTAAAAAAAAAAAAAAAAGAAGCTAGACTCAGGACAAAGGCCAGCTTAGAACACACCGCAACAGGGCGCCTGGGTGGCTCAGGCTTGATTTCGCCTTAGGTTGTGATCTCAGTGTCATGAGACTGAGCCAGCAACCACATGCCAGCCTAGCACACAGACCAGAACCCACATCTTGGCCCAAACCTGGAGCACAATGCACTGCCAAGAATCTAGCCAAGAATCCAGGTCAGAACACAGCCAAGAGCTCTGAGATAAAGCCCCAACCTAGAACCCAACCCAACGTCCAGAATCCAGCTCAGATTTCAATCCTGATCCCAGTCCAGAGCCTAGAAACAGCTAAGAATTCACTCTAAACCCAAAACCCAAGCCCCAGCTCCATGTCTAGAACCTAATCCAGATCTAGACTCAAACCTCACTCTCATCCTAGACCCCAAAACCAAGTCCAAGTCTGGGCTTGAGCTCAAGGCCATGTTTAGAAACCACCCCTGCACCCAGAACCCAGAGCTGGGCCCCAAGCTTTGAACACAACCCATTCCCAGGAACTCAACCCAGGACCCAGGACCTGCTTCAAGGCCCAGCACAAAAAGCCCACATGGCAGCCTTGAGCTCAGACCTCCGTCCATAGCCCGTTCAGAGCCTGGAACTCATCTCAGAGTCCACTCCAAACCCTAGAGCCCAGGCTGGATCTCAGTCCCTCTCTCAGAACCTCGAACTCAAGGTCAAGTCCACAACCTTGCACAAGCCCAAGACCGGGTGTGGTTGTCAATCCTGGTGCCCAGCCCCCCAGCATCCCTGCTCCCAACACCTCACCGTGAGTAGGCTCAGCAGGTCGGGGTTGGCCTGCACCGGTGGTCGAAGGCTGGTCACCATGGCCAGCTCCTCCAGGATGCTGAAGAGCTGCTTCATCTTGACGCCATTAAGTCGGGTCCGGGCAGGGTCCAGCCAGTCAGGCAGTGCTAGCTGCAGGGCCACCAAGTCCTTGAGGTGTACGCCCAGGATGGGAAAGCGGAAGCCCACACAGGCCGCCAGCCGGCGCCGATAGTTGCCATAGTTGCCCGTGGCCGTCACTAGTTCTGTCAGACCTTCCCAGAGCTGGGGGGGGGGTGGGCAGAAGACAGAGGGTCACACACACACACACACACACACACACACAACCATTGGCTCAACTACCTTCCCACCCCCCAGCCCGGGAAACATGGGAGGGGTGAGGGGTCAGAGTCAGGGGTGGGTGAAAGGTTAAAAATCCTCCCTCACTGTCCCCTGACAGTGTCTCCTTTAGCCCCAGAGGGTCAGAGTTCATAGGTCATGAGCTCAAGGGAACACCCACAGCCCAATACCACACCTGTGCACCAGGCCTGGGCATGGACCATCAACAACACTTCACAAGAGAAGAAACTGAGGCTCAGGGAGGAAAACCGCACAGGAGAAAGATCCAGAAGAATGTTCCTAGCTGTGTTGTTTGTGACAGCCCATACTGGAAAGACCCCCAGATGTTCAACAGGAAAGTAGATCTATACATTGTGGTAGACTTACAAGAAAATATCATATGGCAACAGAACCGAATGAACAACTGCTCCAAGTAACAGAATGTAAGAATGAAAGAAGCAAGACATAAAATAACATACAACAGGATTCCATTCATAGAAAATCCAAAAACAGGCGACAAAAACCCCGCATTGTTTGGAGATTCATGCGTAAGTGGTACAGTTATAAAGAAAAGCAAGCCCATCATCATTACGAAAGTCATGACATCCGTTACCTCTGATGGGGAGGGGGTTATGCTTTAAGGGGCTGGGAGCTTCGGGGCTGGCAATGTTCTATTTCTTGACCTGGGTGGTAGTTACACAGGCGTTTTCTTTATAATGTTTCTTTAATCGCACATATGCTTTCAGTACGTCTCTATACGGACGTCACCCAATATGTGAAAAGATAAATATACGGAGAGGAGAAAAGCGCAAACTCTGGGGTCAGGCAGACTTGTGAGCCCTCACTCTGCCACTCTCACTGTGTAACCTAGGAAGAGCATTGAATCCCTCCGAGCCTCAGTTTCTGTATCTGTCAAATGGGGATGGGAGTGGCCAGCCCCCAACACTACTGGGAGTTCTCAGTGAGGCCAGACCCGGGAAGGCTGGCCCCGCAGGCTTGATGAGGCTCTTCCCCTGACACCCCCCCCCCAGGGTCCCAGGCACCTTGATGGTCTCAGGGCTAACATGACTGTGGGTCTCCTTGAGGCGGGAGATGGAGCTATGGCTCAGGCCTCCAACCACCGCCATCAGCGTGTTGAAATTCTGCAACTGCAGCAGCTTCTGGGGGGAGGGTGGGAGGGGAGAACGAGGAGGGGCAAGGCAGTGAGTCACTGAACAAGGCCCAGGATTTGGCCCGGCTTTTCTGGAAAGGAGGCAGTGGGTGAGTGGAAAGGAGGGAGTCACCCTCCTGGCCCCCTGGGAGCTTAGGAGAGGGGGAGAGGCAAGCACCTCTGCCACGTGGACGAAGTGCGTGATGACCAGGGCTCGCTGAGGGGCCGTGGGCTTGCTGAGGATCATAAGCTGCACCCACTGTGAGACACTGTTGAAGAGGGAGATGAATCGCTCCAGGACCGGGTTGTCCACGGTGCAGCCGTGGGTCACGAAACTGTGATAGTCCTGAAACTGGGGGCAGGAGTGGCCTCAGCCCCGCCGGGCTCCTCCCCTCACAGATGGCCACTCCTCCCCCTCCAGCTGCCCGTCATCGGTTACACTGAAACCCCCGACGCACCCCGGGACCCTGCCTACCCCAGGGACCGACCCCGTTCCTCCTGGGACCCTCTCCCCAGCCCACACTCCACCCCCTGACTGAGGCCCTTGCGCCGCACCAGGATCTTGCAGAAGGAGCGATACTCCAAGTAGGTGAGATGCTCTGCCAGCTCCATGGGCTCCAGGTGGTCGAACAATAGGGACATCTTTCGCTTTTTCTGTCCTACAGGGTTCCGCTGGGTCACCTGCCTCTTCCACTTGTAGGTGGGGCTGAGAGGTGGGGCAGGGGCAGTGAGCCCTTTGCTGGAGACGCCCCATGCCGTGCGGCCCCACAATCATGCAGACACACCACTCAAGCTGACAGAGGACCTATACCATCTGAGGCACTGTACCGGACACTGAGGTCCCCCGTCCCAGCAACTCCTGCAATCTCCCCCTCGTCATGCACTCAAGTACTGTGCTAGGCGCTGGGGCGACAGAGATGAGCAAGACACAGTTCCTGCCCTTGAGGAGCTCACAGTCTACTGAGGGAGACGGACACAAAAACAGTCACAAAACAGCATGGCACATATACAGGTCTTTGCACAGGCCGGCAGGGGTGGGCGGGGTGTCTGCACACAGTGCTGTGGGGGAACACAGGAGGGAATGACAAATTCTGCCCTGGGAGGCCTCCGAGCCCTCCGAGCCCAGAGACACTCCACACTTGAGCGGAGTCTTCACAACACAGAGAGGCAGGCAAGGGGACTCAGATGAGCAGAGCACCATGGTGGGAAGGGAGGTAAGGCTGGAGAATGGCGAGCAGACCGCGCAGCTGCAGTATGGAGGGCGTGGGATGGGAGTGGGCTGTGGAAGATGAGGCAGGAATGCCAAGCTGGCCGGAGACTACCAAAGGCCTTAATCCCCGGCCGAGACATTGTGAAAGTGACAAGGAGCCATAGGTTTTCAAGCAAGAGAGTGACATGACCCTCACTCATTCAAGTCAACAAACATTTATTAAGCACAGATGGCGTGGGATGCTGAGTGCCCTCCCCAGCCCTCTAGCTTGCCCCACGCACACACTCTCGATGTCAATGAGGCTGCTGTGCCGCCGGTTGCCTTCTTGGTCAAGCAGAGCCTTCAGCTCCTTGATCTGCTCAGCAAGCTCAGGGTTCAAGTCAAACTCTGCTGGGAATGCTGAGATCCAGTACCTGCTAGAAGCTTCCAGTCACCCAAGGCAGTCCTTCCCCCATCGTCCCCGGAGACCGGAGCTCCCCAGAGAGGGGGAAAGAGCCCCAAACTGTGATTCCCCCCCACACACCTCGGGGCTCATTCCTTCCCCACCCCCGCTGTGCAGATCCAAAAACCCAGGCCCACGCGAGCAAGGGGCAAGCCTGCAGCAGCACACCCACCATGGACAGAGCCAGGACTCAAACCCACACGACCAACTCCCAGAACGTGCCCTTTCCACTCCTCAGGCCAGTCTGAAGCCTGAGAGAAGGAAGCAAGAGGAGGGGACAGAGCCCCAAAAGGAAGACTTACCTGACCAGGTGGCATGTTTTCACCTGCAGCGAATTGGAGTTGTCCTTCCGGGATTGTTGGTAGGTGGAGGAGAGTTAAGGAAATCGAGAATGGAGACTAATTCTAGAAAGGGAGGCAGGGGAAGGGTTCCGAGTTCCGGAGGGAGGCTGAAGGCCCGGCCTGGTCCTAGGAGAAATGCTGGGGGCGGGATCTGGGGTGGGGCCTGTCGGAAAGGGGCTGAAGGCTGGGGGGGTGAGGGGTGAGCTTTGGGAGGGTGCACGGCTGAGAAGGGGGCTAGGTTCTGGGGGTGGCTGAAAGCGTGGCCTGGGTCCTGGTAGATAGGCCAGAGGACGGACCTGGGCTGGGAGTAGGGACAGGTCCTAGACTGTAGGGAGCAGGAGAGTAAAGCCCAGATTGGGGAGGGGGCGGGAGGGGGGGGAGGGGGCGGGAGGGGGCGGGGCCTGAGTCGAGAGGAGGAAAGGGGTGGAGCCTAGGCCGTGGAGAAAGGCTGGGCCAAGCCTGAATTCTAGGTCCTAGGAGGGGCTCGCGAAGCCCAATCTTGGCCTGGGCTGGGCAGCCGGGCTCCCTCATGGACTGGGACTGCGGGGCCCATGGCGAGGCCTGCGAAGGATATATGTGGAGCAGTTTCGCCGCCAGCTGAGAGGAAGGGATGTACCAAGGGTGCATCATGAGGAACATGCGCACCAGCTGAGGGTCCCGCACCTTCCCGGAGTCATCTAACTCCGAGGGGTCAGAGAGAAGCGGGTTGACCCTTGGTCCCGTAGCTGCGGTCCCTCAAGCCTACCTCACAGCCCCGCCGGATATCTGGCCCCCCGCCCACCACCTGCTTTCCCAGACTCTGAAACCAGCAGGCAGATGAGAGAGAAAAGGTAGGGTGGGAGAGGGATAAGGCAGGATCCGAAGAACTGGAGGAGGGGAGCATCTGACCCGGCCCATCGTCCCGAGGGGAACAAGCTGGGGCGGAAGAAGCCTGGGTTCCCCAGGGTCAGGAATCCCAGAGGTCATTTCCTGAGTGCTTGGGGGAAGGGGCACCCCTTCACCAGATAAGCTGACCCCCATCAGCCGGAAACAGCTCCCAGGCCGGAGATAGAGAGTTCCTCCGGATCCTCCGGGGAGACAGATAATGCTCCTCATGGGCCAGAGTCTGGGGATCCCATCCCTCTCCCTTCAAAGCCGGCATACTAGGGAAGGGAAACAATCTTTCTGAAGCGTAGGGATCTCTCTACCCTGTGACGAAGAGCAGGCTTTCGTTAAAAAGGTTGCAGGATACGGAACTGGGTGGGTCTAGGCTGGGGGTCTGTCCTTGGAGGCAGGGACCCCGCTTCAGGCTCAGGGCTGGGCTCAGGCTGGGTGTGCCCTCCCGTGCCACTCACCGAAGGCTTCGATGCAGCCGCGGAGCAGTTCCTCCACTGTGCAGCCCTTGTCCAGGTCTAGGGTGCCCGCCATGGCTGTCGGAGCGGGTAGGCTGGACCAAGCTGCACCCCGGAGCCTCCCACGGGGCTCGGACCGGACCCCTGTCCCGGGAGAAGCAGAGAGGGAGTCTGCGGAGGCGCGGCGGGCGGCGGGGCGGGGGGGGGGGGGGGGGGGGGCCCGGGGGGGGGGGGGGGGGCGGGGGGGGGCGGGCACGCCCCCTGCTGGGCAGGGGCGGAGTCGTCCCCTGCGGCCACTCCCGGGGTTAAACGGTCTGGCCCGCGGATGGTGCAACCCACCAGTTGGGAAACCGACTGGCCGAGAGGCTTCCGGCTCACCCTCGGAGTCACGGGAAGGCCGAGGGGGACTCCCCGGGGATGGGGACGAGCCAGGACTCCGGGGACTGGTTTGTGCCCCAGCCCCTGTTGGGCCCTCTTCCCCTCGCGTCCTCTCCCCAGAGGCACCTGCAGCACCCCGCGGCTCGGCTCCGCGCCCCTCCCGCTTCCCTCCTGCCACAGCCTCCCTTCCCCCGCAGGGTTATTTTGGGAACCCGGAGCCTGAGGGGACCTCGGAGGAATTTCTCCCTGGGATGGGAGGGAGGGAGGAACCCAGGCGTCCTGCCCGCATCGCCCCCTCCTGGGCTCCCTAGGAGGGGAGGCGGGGCTGTGGCAGCCCCCAGGGGCCTGCCCCTGGGGAGGCGAGCTGGAGTGGAGAAGAACATTCCTCGGGCGGGGTGGGGGTGGGGGGGAGCCCGCGGCGGCCGGGAGGCGTCAACGGGAAGCCTGAGCCTGGGAACCGCGCGCTCCCAAGCCACCTCCTCAGTGAAGGCCCCAGGGGTCCGGCCTCAGCCCTTCAGCCGACCGTCTTCCTCCCCAGCCGGAGTTCCTGACCCAGGCCCCCACACTGCACAGTCGAACTGGGAGCGCACACAGAGGCCGGCCACGTTCGAGCACACAGAGAAGGGTGCCCAGAAGGGGGCGCTAGCGCCGTGAGGGGTGGAGAATGCCTGGCTGAATCCACCAGCAACTCCAGTCACTGGCAGGGTCGGACGCACCCATGCAGGGACACACACTCATTCTATACCCGAGGCCAGGGGCTCATATTGGGGTGTAAGACACCCGCCCCCCCACACACACACCCGAGCCTCAGGCACTTGCCTCCCATCCTCCGTCTCAGACACACAATGGCACTCACACCCCGCACACACCTGCAAGAAGGAACCCTCCGGCACACATACCCAGCCTTCCAGCCCAGAACGCAAACCCGTTGATGGGGCCAGTTCCCGGACTTGCAGCTCACTCGAGCCAGGCCAACCTGGAGTTCCGCAGCCACAGAGGCGCTGGAATCGCACACGTGTGCACACACACAAGACAGGGCACCTACACGCATGCACACTCCCACACACGCACACGCCCCCATGGGTGCGCACACACGCCCATTCCGCCGCCCCCCCCCCTTCATCCGCAGTCCAAGACAAGCTCTGCGGCCGCAACGCCCTGCCACCCCTCATTCCCGGACTTTGGCAGGGCCTGGCCCCACGAAAAGGTACCCCGCCCCTACACAAACTCCCCCGGGCTGGAGGGGGGCTACTCTCCTGAGTTCTCTGGCCGACTTTTCCTAGGAGCCACCCATAGCCAACCCCGTCTAGCCCCGCTGCTGCCTCGCTGCGTGACCTTGAGAGTCACTTGGCCTCTCGGAGCCTCAATTTTCTTATCTGTCAAATGGGGGGGTCCGCGGGAGAAGGTCCCGCTGAGACGTGGCTGGGAAGAGCCGGATGTGCCGCGGATGCCGCCCCCTCCCGCGGGTTGTCCAGGGCGCTTCAGCTCTCTCCCTCCCACCCCGGACCCGGCCGCAGACTCTGCACCCACCAATCCACCCGCTGCCCCCAGCCCGCCTGCGTCGCCCGGGGTGGGGGGAGGGGGAGCCCTAGGGGCCCGGCCCTCTTCTGCCCAGCGCCCCGCCCGCTCTCGCTCACTCACTCTTGGGACCCGCGGCACTGAGCCCGCACCCGGCCGGGCCGGCGCCACCTCCGTGCGCTCCAGCCCGCCGGCCTCGCTGCGGCTGCGGCTCCCGCCCGCTCTCCGCGCCGCGGCCCCGCTTCCCGCCGCCCCGCCCCCGCGCCGCGGCCGCCCCCTCCCCTCCCCGCCCCTCCCGCCCCTGCGCGGGGCTCCGAACCGCTGGCTGCGCCTCCCCCCACCGGGGGCTCCCTCTCGCCCCGCACGCGGCGGGCCCTGCGGCAACTTAACCCCTCCCCTGCCGCGCCGCCCGGGAGGCCAGGGCCGCGGGCTGGGGCTGCGCCACCCGCCGCGCGGAGGGTGGGCGAGCGGAGGTCAGGCCTCGCGGGGCGTGGAGGGGGGGGAACTGAACCGAGAGCTCTCTCTCCCCACCCAGACGCCCCTATGCCCCCCGCCCTGCCTGGTGTTGGGCAGAGGAAGCCGGGAGGGGCAGGAAGCGGACTGCGGTGGGGAAGGGGCGCCCCGCCCAGCCCCCGGCCCGGGTTCCTGTTTTCGAAGACAAACCGTTCCCACGGGGCTAACCGGACCCGGGGCCGGGCGTCTTCCTGCGGGCAGAGGGGGGCACGGACCTGGTAGAGATCGGGGCCGTGGGGACAGCGGGTCCTTGTGATAGCCTGGAGCAGGGGCTAGGAACATTTGGGGACAGGGGCCTGTGGGAGGGAGGAATGAAAACGCGGCTACCTGAAAACGTGGCCTCGGTGTCTGGGGATGGGGGCGGGGGGGCTCCAGTTCATACAGTGGGGACGGGATCCGGAAGCCTGGCTCCCCACGGGGCCAGATGGGAAGGGGCAGCTGCAAGCCGCGGGTGGGTTCTGCGCAGCTTGGAGACTGGAAACCGGCGTGCGGGTCCCCCCACCCCCGGCAGGGAGGAACTTGGGAGGGGCAGCCACAGGCAGTTGGGGTCCCCACAAGCCAGGCCCAGGGGAGCCGGTAACCATTTCCGGCGGTTTGGGTTCAAACACACTCACTGTGAAACCACGGGCCCCAAACCTGCCTTTGGAGGCTTGCCCCTTCCTGCCTCAGGGCTGGGGAGGCAGAACCTCCCCTACACCTCAGTCTTGATAATATGAGGCCCAGGAACAGGCCGTTTCTGGTCCTCAGTTTCCCCAAAGTGGGAGGGGGCAACACTGGCCTAGCCTAGACGGTCTGTGAGTGTCCCCCGCCCTAACTCCCCGACTTCAGACCAAGCGTAGCCACCTGCTTAGAGACCCTTAAACGCCGCAGTGGGGCGGGGCTAAGGGCGGAGTCCAAAAGGCGTCAACCACCCACAGGCTCCTCCCCCTCCCGAGTCCCGGCCGGGACAGCGTGGATCCTCGGTAGTCCCGGAGGCCTCTGCCCAAGTCCCAGCTCCCGGCCCCGGTGGGCTCCACCCAGGAGACGCCCCGCCCTCGGCCAGCCTGGCAGGCCGCTGACCTAGTATGGACACAGCTCTGGGAAGAGAGGCGTGGAGGGTGACGCCTGAAGGAGGCTGGAGAGTCTCGGCCCCGCCCCCATGGGCTGCCCCCTCCTTCCGAGGGGACGCACCTGCGGGTGGAGGGGTGGGGCACGGTGCCTGCGCGGCGGCTGTTAGGCCTGCCCAGAGCTAAAAATATTTCCCAACAGACATTGGAATAAGGAGGCTCCCAAGGAGAATCAATTTATTGGGGAGTGGGTGCAGTCGGTGAGACCCATACTAGGAGGGGCAGGGAGCCGGAGAACAGGATGGGAGCAGCGTCCTCAGTCATGCTGGACACGAGGATCTTGATGCCGGGGGAAAATGGGGGGTTCCAGGAAAAGGTTGAGAGATCTAACTGTAGTACCCCCCTCCGGACCAAGAGCTGGGGTTGGCCCACCCAAGGGATTGCAAACAAACTCAGGGGCCAGTTTGGGGTCCGGTCTGGAGGCTCAGATGGTCTTGTCAGGGGCTGGCAGGCGCGTGCGTGAAGGCTCTATGCCCCAGATATCCTGGGCGTACTGGGCAATGGTTCTGTCACTGGAGAACTTGCCTGATGCGGCTATGTTGCGGATCACCATCCGCGTCCACTCTCTTGGGTTCTACAGGCCAAAACACAGCTCTGGGTTCATTCTGCCCGTGGGATCCCCAACATCCACCACAGCCCAGCCAGGGCCACCAAAGCCTTGCTGACCCCTGGCCCAGGACGCCTCACCTTGTACAAGGCACTGACTTTCTCCTGGCATCTAATGTAGTCTTCGTAATCTGCAAAGACTTTAAACCTGGAAAGGAATAGAGAGGCAGGGAGTTCCATGAAGTCAAGGGCCAAGCCCGTCCTCTCCTGGTGGTCTTCCGGGGGCCAGGAGAGTAAAGCTGCTTCCAAAGGAGCAAAGGAGCCTGGCCCCAACTGCCCAGGACCGCTGCCCAGCCTCCCCACACCGCACCTGAGCCGTTCAGCCCAGCAGCCCCACCTGCACGGTTCCCTGGCCAGTCAGCTCACCGGTCATGGTGCATGAGCATGTTGACGATGTTCTTGAACAGGTCCGGCTGTTTGGGGGAGAAGAAGCCACTGCTCAGCTGCTCAATGATCTGCCGAAGCTCGGGAATTCGGTCATAGTACTCCTGGGCGTTGTACCTGTGGGGAAAGAGCGGTCAGCGCCGTGGAAAGGAGTTCCTGGTTCCTCCTCCCAAGAAAACCCGAGAAGTCCTAAGCGCCAGGGTCAAAACCCAGGCCCAGCCTGCTGCTGCCCTCTCCGGAGCAGCTGCACCACCTCTGGCGGTCCTTCCCTGGCGGCCCCCTCCCTTCTCTGCCCAGCTTTTCAACCCCCTTCTGTGCTTGAGGCCCCAAACCAAGTGCTCTTCTGCCCACACACCGCTACCTCTGCTAACCAGTATGTTTCCTTCCGGAATGCCTGGGCTCAAAACCCTCCCCAAGGCCAGTCTCATCTCTTTCCTTCCCTCCCCACCTCCATCCAGCCACTCAGGCCAAGGAGTGGGTGCAGTGGGTCAGGATCCACAAATACGAGGGGGCAGGGAGCCAGAGGACATCCTTCACCCCGATCCCCAGCACTGACGCTGGAGGCCACTCTCCTCGCACTCCGGTGTCAGCCCACACACTGGGGCCCCCACCTGCACTTTGCCTCCTCCTCCCCTGCAGTCCAGTCTCCACCTCGCAGCCAAAACCGTCCTTCTGGAGCCTGCTTCTGAACATGTTGGATCTTGCTCAAAACATGTCCTATCTCCCTCCTGTCCAAAGGACACAGTCTGAACTTCCTAGTCAAGCCCAACAGGAGAATTTCCTTTCAGTATTTAATGCCAGCTCTCAGAAGCAGTTGGGGGGAGCGTAAACTGGTACCAACTTTCTGGAAGGCCATTTGGCAACATGCATCAGGAGCCTTAAGAACTCATACTTTAAAAAAAAAAGAAAGAAAGAAAAGAAAAAAAGAACTCATACCTTATTTGACTCAGAAATATCCCCTCTACTAATTATCTTAAGGAAATAAAGATGGAGACATGGGTGTAAAAGGATGATCATCACAGGGATATTTACACTGCCGAACAGCAGAAATCAACCTAATGTCCAACACTATGGAACTAGTTCAATAAGTTATGACACCTCCATTTTGATGGAACCCTGTGCAGACATTTAAAATATTTTAAAGATTGGGGCGCCTGGGTGGCCCGGATGGTTAAGCACCTGCCTTCAGTTCAGGTCATGATCCCGGGGTCCTGGGATCGAGCCCCACATGGGGCTCCTGGCTCGGCGGGGAGCCTGCTTCTCCCTCTCCCTCTGCCTCTCCCCCAGCTCATTCTCTCTCTCTCTCTCTCTCTCTCTCTCTCTCTGTATCTCTGTGTCTCAAATGAATAAATAAAAATCTTAAAAAAATAAAATAAAATATTTTAAAAACTGTTTAATGATATCAGGAGTCAAAATTGTGTGAAGGCATCAAAATTGTACAGGTGTTGGTCCCAACTTTTACAGATACACACACATACATAAGTATGTAGAAAAAGAGCTGTGACTTTAAAAATGGATGATGAGATTATGAATGACAGTTATTTTATTCTTTGTGGTTTTGTATGTTTCCAATTCAGGAGCATGTATTGCTTTTATGATAAGGAAAAAAATATATTTTAAAATAAATTTTAAGGGCACCTGGGTGGCTCAGATGGTTGGGCGTCTGCCTTCGGCTCAGGTCATGATCCCAGGGTCCTGGGATCGAGTCCCACATCGGGCTCCCTGCTCCTTGGGAGCCTGCTTCTCCCTCTGCCTATCTCTCTCTCTCTCTCTGTCTCTCTCTCTGTCTCTCATGAATAAATAAATTTAAAAAAAGTTTAAAAAAAATAAAATAAAATAAATTTTAAGAAACGTAAAGCCAGGGCGCCTGGGTGGCTCAGTTGGTTAAGCGACTGCCTTCGGCTCAGGTCATGATCCTGGAGTCCCGCATCGAGTCCCGCATCGCACTCCCTGCTCGGTGGGGAGTCTGCTTCTCCCTCTGACCCTCTTCCCTCTCATGCTCTCTCTCTCTCATTCTCTCTCTCTCTCTCAAATAAATAAATAAAATTAAAAAAAAAAAAAAGAAACGTAAAGCCAGGAAAATATCTACTTTGAAAAATGGCATTTCCGACCACAAACACAGCTGTACGTACTCTACTTATATTTCCCTTTTTGCCACAGCTGCCAGGGGGTCAGAATTTAATTTTACTTCCAGAAATTCCAGAAATAATATCATGTCCTAGGATTGATATAATTTTCTTTTCCTTTGCCTTGAGTTCTGTGTGGCTTCTTTCTTTTCCTATGCCATTAACCTCATGTGTTATAAGTTACCTCAAAAGTTCTCCAGAATCCTGAGGGCCAAAACTAAGACCGTACACAGCCTGGACCAGCCTTTCCAGGCATGCCCTCTGGCCCCCCAAGCCCTACCCTCCAGGAGCCACACCTCGGTGCCTCCTGCCCACGGACTGTGAACTTTGGAGCCCTTGCCCCCCATACCCTCTCTGGTCAAGCTTTTCCACATCCTCCACCCGCATGCCGAAGATGAAGAAGTTCTCTTCTCCCGCCTCTTCCGCCATCTCCACATTGGCCCCGTCCATGGTGCCGATGGTCAGAGCCCCATTGAGCATGAACTTCATGTTGCCCGTGCCTGAGGCCTCAGTGCCTGCTGTGGAGATCTGCTCAGAGAGGTCAGCGGCGGGGATCACTGTGGGGAAGCAGCAGGGGACAAGCTCAGCTCCAGGAATAGTCCCACCCCAGCCGGGGACTGCGGAGTTAACCGGATTCAGAGCCCCCTCCACCCCAACCCTACAGAAGTCACCCACTGAGTCTCCCTCTCATCACCAGCCCCCTGTCACTGCTTGGTGATCCTTGAACACCCGAGATCTACCCTGGACTCTCTCCCCAACCCTGCCCCAGTGTGTGTGTGATTTGAAGGGCAAATCTGCCCTATCATTTCTGCCTGAAATTCCACCATGAGAGGGGGACATCCTCGTGATTTGAGCATTGTCCTCTCCAGATTCTTCTTCCAAGTGCCAGCATGCTAGGAACAGGTAACCAATAGCTCTTCCTGGCACTGAACTCATCAGAGCCTCTCTCTGGTGGCACCCCACCTTTCTCTGCCAGCGAGACTCGGTAGTTCTCCAGGAAGATCACACGGAGGCGGTCTCCTACCACCGGGTCATGGTTAACCACATCCCCAATGGCCGTGATGAGTTTGATGATCATCTTGGCCATGTGGTATCCAGGGGCAGCCTGTGGGGGCAGAGTCTGGGGTCAGCCCCACAGCCTGGCCCCCTACCCCCTATCCTGCAACCCAGCCAGGTCAACCTCAACCTGGGTGTCAAAGGACCAGAGCCACAGTCTGTGTCCTGGCTTCTCACCTTCCCTCCAATCATCACAGTTCGGGGCACAACAAACCTATTGGGTTCCTGCTTGATGCCTGTAGAGAAACAGAGCAGAGATCAGTGGACCAGGTCTTCCCTCTGGGTAACCCCTCCTGACAGCACCCATCCAGCCAGGGCCTTGGCCAGGAGACAGTGGACCTGATTTGGGCAACCACTTGCTATGTGACCTCAGATCTGCCATTTTCCCCCTCTCTGAGCCTCAGTTTGCCCGTCTATGAAATGGGGATAATCCCATGTCCCAAGAGTTGTCCCAAGGCCAAAGGAGAGACATTGATTAGGAAATATGGAGTACACAGAGGAGAGCCCCAAGAGACCAAGTGAAACCCTGCCACTCACGGTTGTACAGGGTGATGATGTGGAGGCAGTTGAGGAGCTGGCGTTTATATTCGTGAATTCGCTTCACCTGGATGTCGAAGAGCGAGTTGGGGTTGATATGGACTTTGTATTCCTTCTCTAGGTATGCAGCAAACTTTAACTTGTTTTCCTGAAGGGAGGGAGGGAGAAGAGCTCACCAACAGGCCTCAGCCTCAAGAAATCCTACAGTGTAATTTCTTTCCCAGAAAGGTGGAGGATGGGAGTCTCGCTTGCCGCCCCCTCCACGCCTGCCCCAGAGCAGACATTGCTAATCAATGTCAGCACTCTTCCAGGGCCATCAGCTGATGCCTTCTCGCCATGGACTCCAGGCAACTTCTACCAGGGGCCTGAGGTTGCAGGAGAGACGGGCTCCCCTGGCCATTCCCGGACGCAGGCAACCGGCGCCTCCAGCACGCTCCCTCCCACGCTTGGCACGAGGGTCCCGGGTTGTCGCACTGCCTACCTGCTTCACTTGAGCCACATCCCGGATAAAGGCTTCATCATCCACAAAGGAGAGCAGTTTGCGCAGCTGGTCCAGGTCTGAGATGTAGTCCTCCCCAATGCGCTGCGGGAGATGGCGGTCAGGCCTATGTCCCTCTTCTGTCCTCCCTCACAGAGGGGTCCCTTTCCAGGTCAGCCAAGCCCTGTCCCCGGCAGACAGCCCCTCCTTCTCCAGCCTCCAGCAGAGGCGTGGGGTGTGCACAGCCATCTTCCCTCTGGACCTTGAGCTCTGATGGCTGACCCCACCTGACCCCAGCAGGCCTTCCTCCTGGCCTTTTCCTCAGACAGGCAATGACCCCGAAGCCCTGCTCACAGTCTCTGCCCCCTGCCGGTCTCACTTCTGATGTGACCTGCTGATGACCCTCTCCATTAGACTGTGAACCCGGGGGCCCCCTACAGTGACCCACCTCCACATCCATACACAGCTGATCCCTGTAGTGACCCGTGTTGACTCCTAGTGGCCATACAGTGACCTCTCACCTCAGCAATGACCTCTGCCAGCCCAGGGTTACACATAACTAGCCAGCGACGAGGGGTGATGCCGTTGGTCTTATTCTGGAACTTATGAGGCTCCAGCTCGTAGAAGTCCTTGAAGCTGCGGGATGGGGTTGGAGGGTCAGTACTCGTCCCTGTGGGATGAAGGCCTCCTCCCTGAGGCCTTACCCTGCTTTCTTGCTTAGAGGGGCCTGGAGGTGAGGGGGTGGTTGTGTGTGAGAGGGGGTCATCTGGGGACAGAAGTGTTCTGGACATCAGGGCCACGATGCTTATAAAAGCCGTGCTACCTGTGGAAAGGGCCAGCAGGGGTCAGGTAGTGCCCCTCCCTCTCCCCCCCCGCCCCCGCCCCCGCCCCCGCCCCCCGGCCTGTACGTCAAGGAGGTGGGCCAGGGGCGGGGCCAGCGAGAGGGGCGGGGCCAGTGGGAGGGGGTCTCACGGAGGGGCCAGAGGGAGGGGCAGGACCAGCAGGGGGCGGGGCCAGCGGGAGGAGAGGGAGGTGTCTCACATGGTCTTCTTGAGGATCTCTGAGTGGATGCGAGCCACGCCGTTGACCGCGTGCGACCCGGCGATGCACAGGTGGGCCATGTTGATGCGCTTCACTGTGCCCTCCTCCACCAGCGACATGCGCCGCAACCGGTCTACATCCCCTGGGAACGCAGCTGCCACCCGCTATGCGGGGACAGCCCAGAGCTCAGGCACGGACCTGTAACCCAGGTCCCCAGCCCCATACCCCCAGAGCTCCGCGCATAGCGCCCCCCACCCCCCCACCCCCGCTAGTGTCAGGATGCCTACTGCGAGCAGCCTTCCCCAGCCCACGCCCCCAGCCCAGGGGTCCTCCGCTCACATTCAGGAAGCGCTGGTTGATCTCATAGATGATCTGGAGGTGGCGGGGCAGCAGCGTCTCAATAAGATGCACGGGCCAGCGCTCCAGAGCCTCGGGCAGCACAGTGTGGTTGGTGTAGGCGCAGGTCCTGACTGTCAAGTCCCAGGCCTGATGGGCAGGATGGGGAGTCAGGAACCCTGGGGCCTAACCGCCAGGGCTCTCTACACGCACAGTATGCAGCCAGGAGCCTGGGCCCTGCCACCGAGGAGCAGGTTTGAGGACACTCGCCCTCTGGGCCTCACGCTGCGGTCTGTTCCACGAGGGCGGCACTCCCATATTTCCACTTCTCACACTGGGAAGGGAACCCTGGGACGGAAAGAGGGTCAGTCACTCCTGAAGCTCACCTTGTCCCAGTCAAGCCGCTCCAGGTCCACCAGGATCCTCATCAGCTCAGGGATGGCCAAGGAGGGGTGGGTATCATTTAGCTGGATGGCCACCTGTGGAGAGGGGGGCTGGGAGTCAGTCTGGGATCCAAACCACGGCTGTGATCACTGTCCTTTGCCCCTTCGAGCCCCCTCCAAGGGCCCACATGGCCCCAGGGCAGAGCTGGGGGTAGAAGTCCTCAGAGGGGCAGCTGTGGGCAGGAGGAGGGGGGCAGTCCCCAGGTGATGTGCCCATCGATTGAGGGTCCTGAGCAGGGTACCCTCAGCCTCTACTTCCTCCTCTATAAAATGAGTGGGGCAGGCAGAGGCTGGAGGGGAGAGGTTGGCGGCACACCCGTCATGGGAGGTGTGGAGAGGGGCCCTCCCTGGGCCCTGGTACCTTATCCGGAAAGGCATCGAAGCTCGTGCGCACAGGGTCGCAGCAACCGAACTTGGAGGACTTGAAGCGGCGGATGATGTCCTGGAGGGTGGCAGCCACTACAAAGTACTCCTGCTTCAGACGCAGCTCCTTCCCCTCAAAGAACTGGGAACAGTCCAAGGCAAGGTTAAGCAAGTCAAGGTTGGGGGGGTTGGCTAACACTGCTGCGGGTGGGGCCAGGAGACTCCTGCCCACGCCGAGGCCCTTGAGCCCTGAACAACCCCCACCTCCAGGGCCCAGGGGTCTTTCGCCCACCGAGAAGTAGTGGCGGAGGATGGTGTTAGGAGGGAGGCACACAAGGACCGGTATTGTCAGCATCACCAGGGAACAGCAGATCCAAAGTGCCCTGCCCTAGCTTGCTGTCCCCAGGACTTAGGTGTCCTTTTAAAGAACTTGGGGGGAAAACAAAGACACACAGGAGCCACCAGTATGTCCCTGGGTGCAGGGCACGTGGCTGGCTCAGTCAGAAAAGCACGTGACTCTTAATCTCCAGGTCGTGAGTTCAAGCCCTACATTGGGTGTAGAGATTACCAAAAAATAAATAAACTTAAAAAACAAAAACTATGTCCTGGGTGTGACTAGGGCACCCAGGGACAGTCCCTCCCAGTCTTTGCCCTCTCCCAGGCCCTCAGGCTTCCTGTCCCCAGCCCAGGAGGTGACATACGTTGTCATTGGGGTACAGGACACGCGAGATGTTCTCAGCGAGGTTTCGATCCAGCACAGCTTGGATGTAGCCACCGACGTTGACTGAGGGGTGAAAGTGGGGACAGCGTCAGGCCGGGGACTGAGTGCGGGCAGGGTGGGCGGGGCTGCTGGTGGCCAGGGCTGGACTCACAGTCCTTGAGGTTGAAGTCATTGGGGGCCTTGGCCGACCACAGGCGCATGGTGTTGACGATGTTGTTGCGATAGCCGGGTACCGGCGTGTCATAGGGCATGGCCAGCACCACCTGCAGGGGTGTCGGGCTTGGTGTCAGGAGCTAGGTATCTGCCACATGAGTCGTGGGGCCCTGAGAGCTGGCATTCCAGCCTTTGTCCTTGTGCTTTGCCAGTTCCCAGCCCTGGGTTCCCGCGCCGACTCTGGGTGACCATGAGCAAGCCTCTCAGCCTCTCTGGACCTCGTCCATAAAGAGAGGACCCCCCCCAGGACCTCCCCACACCCCCCACCCCACCTTGCCTGGATGCTTGTGAGGATTACAGGGGGCAGTGATGAGCCCGGAGCCCAGAGCTGGGCTCTCTGTTGGTGGCCACCCTGCAGGGATGGGGATGAGCTGGCCCACCTGGTCTGAGCGCAACCTAGAGGACTCTCTGGGCGCATGAGAGGGCTGGGGGGAGCCTGGGGTCCTGCTGAAGGGGACACAGATGTCAAGGCCATCCCAAGGGCTTATGCCCGCTTGACCACAGGGCTAATCGGCAGTATCTAATGCAGGCCCCACCTCCCGCAATGAGCCAATGGTTCCTGCTACCACGGACCTGGGGGCACATCCACGCCCACCAGGGGGCAGCACCCTTTCTCCCCAACACTAAGTCACTGAGCCGCGGACTGGAACAGAGTGGAAGCTGCAGCTCAGAGAGGGAAGGGACCGGCCCAGGAGCATAGAGCTTGGTGGGCAGCCAGAGCCCCTGCGGAATCGTTATCACGATGGCAGCGGAACCAATGCCTGAGTCTGGAAGCCAAGAGGTTTCTGTGCAGCCCTCTGGAGGCCCATGACCTACAGCCACAGCAAGAGAACTGACGGGGCTGGGATTCAGACACCTGGTTTGGCTTTCGGCTCCCTCTAACTTGTCGTGTGACCTTGAACAAGTCAGTTCCTCTCTCAAGGTTTTCACTTTCTCCCTGTCCCCCTTTCTGGGCTGTTGCTTTGCTCCCCATCAAGCTGCCAGTTTCGATGTGCTGGGGAGTCAAGTCACCGTGATTATTCTTGGCTGAGTCTTATGGGGTGGAAAGGAACCAGGTCAGGGAAAGGGCACTGGTGGAGCAGGGTGGCCTCTCTCCTCCTCCTGGGCTCTGTGCTTTGGCCTGGCTCCTCTGTGATCCTGTCTCCAGCCTCTCCTGGCTCCAACTGTGTGACCTTGAGTAAGTCACTTAACCTCTTTGAGCCTCCGTGTCCTCCATGATAAGTAGCCCTGGGTCCAGTAGCCTCCAGGCTCTTGCCCTGTATCTCCTTGTTTTCTTCCAGAGCCTCCCCACTTCCCTCTCACTGGCAGCTCCCCCAGCTCCCTCACCTGTGTGTCCACCCACTTGGCCCCCTGGTTGGTGTGTTCCACTCGGCCATAGAAGTGCACCGGCAGCGTGAACTCGGGGCGGCCCTTCTCCCAGGGGTTTCCATAGCGAAGCCAGTCATCAGCCTCCTCCATCTGAGCCCAGGGCAGGGCGGGGAGAAAGGAAGGCAGCGTCAGACCCAGGCTCAGACCCAGACGTACACCACAGGGGGCAGTGGGTAGGGCAGGAGCCAGAGCCTTGGTATGCCCTCTCTAGAGTGTAATTTAAGGGCCCTAGGGTGGGTCCCTGGTCTGGTGGGGTATCCAATGGGACATGGCATGTGTATGGGAGTCTGAGAGGTTCCATAGGCGTGGACCACCTGTTCCAAGAGTGACCAGCAGGTTTTGGGGCCAGGGGGAAGGGACAAGGATGCTTTCTGTCAAAGCTGAGGCTGGTTCTGGATCTATCCAGAGGTGGATGACCCAATGGGGGTCCTCTCCATCATGCCTGGGTCCCCACAAGGCCAGGGCCCAAGGTTGCTCACCTGCCAGCCCCCGCAGATCTTCTGGTTAAAAATCCCAAATTCATAGCGGATCCCATAGCCATAGGCAGCCAGGCCCAGTGTTGCCATGGAGTCCAGAAAGCAGGCTAGGGGTTTGCAGGGAGGTGGGTGTCAGGGACCTGGCAGAAAGGAACCCTACTGCCCACCCCACCACTGCCACCCTGCCCACTTACCGGCCAGCCGACCCAGGCCCCCGTTGCCCAGCCCCGCATCCTCCTCGATCTCCTCCAGCTCCTCCATGTCCAGGCCCAGCTGGAGGGGGGAGGATGTGGCAGTGGTCAAGGCCAAGGGCCAGCAGGTGAATCCCCCAATTCCTCAGCTTGCCCCACTCCCCGCCCCGCTCCCAGCCCCCTCCACACCTGGTAGGTAGCCTCATCACAAGCATTCTCCAAGGCCAGGTTCACCATGGTGTTTTGTAGTGTCCGTCCCATGTAGAACTCCAGAGACAGGTAGTAGATCCTCTGGCCGGAGAGACAAGTGCAGGGGAGGGGTCAGGGCTGCCCAGCAGCATTTGGCCAGGCCTCTCACACCTCCTGTCCCACTCCTCGGGCCCGGCACGTGCCAGCCCTGTCTCCATTTATTTTCTCCCCATCTCAGGCTTCCGGACCCATCGGGAAGGTTCCGGCCCAGCATTTCCTCTGACTTTGGACACACGGCTTTTCTTCTCTGGGCCTCAGTCTCCACATCTGGGAAATGGGGCTGCCCTATCTACCTCGGGGATTGAGGTGCTTAGGAGAGGTGAGAACCCCTGCCATCTCACACGAGCCTCCCGACGGCCCACCGGGGAGTCAGGACGTGGAGAAGCCCCTCCAAGTACTCCCCCAGAGGGGAAGGCCAAGGTAGCGGAGAAACCAGTCATTTGCTCAAGGTCACCATGACTCACAGCTAGAGTTGGCCACCTCCTGTCCTTGTGGTGCCCAGTCCCCCTTGGTCCTCAAGCCTCAGCCCCAAGAAGAGGACAGAGGATGCTGACGGTACCTGGCCTCCTGGTTTCCTAGGTTCCCCTCCCTGGCCCACTCGCCTGCCCCTCCCCCTCCCCTGCCCACGAGTGTCAGGTTGCTGACATTTACCATGACCCCAGCAGACACTTGATCCCACTACCCCAGCTGTCCCGGCTGCACACCAGCACCACCCACTCCACAGAGACACCACGCTCATATTGAATGACCCGGCCTTCCACTTCAGGTCCAACCCAGGCCGCAGGGGTCTTCCCGACCACCAGAAGCCCCTCTGCTCTCTGAATGGGCACTTGCCTTTGCAACCAGCCCGCCTGATCTGAGCCCTGCAACCTGCCCGCCACCCTGCCCCCGGGTTTCTCTGCCCGGGGTTGTCCCTGCCCCAGCTGCACTTGGCACTCCTGCTCCTCCAACCTCAGCAACCTGGAAGGACCCTTTATTCGAAGGACCCCCCACGAAGGGCCGCCACTTCGTCAGGATCTCCCGGGTGGGGGGCCCCAGCCCATTTCCCACCCGGGGCGCCCCAAGCAGCACCTTGGGGTCCTTCTCGTAGTAGTGCTGCTGCGTGCGGATCCAGCGACCCACGAGGTGGTCGCGCACGGTGTGGGCCAGCGCAAAGTAGTAGTCCCTCGGGGTGGCCACATTGCGGTCCTTCACGAGTGTGAAATGGAGGTGCCGGTTGAAGTTCTTCTTGAGGTCGGTCACATTCTCCACGCCAGCCAGGCCACGCACGCTGATTTGCTTTCTCTTCTCCTGGTCTGACAGGGGCCGGGACATGGCTGCGGAGGGCAGGCCTGAGTGATGGGTGGACAAGCAGCCTCGAGCAGTGCCTCCAGCCAGGGAGTGGAGATTCCCCCCCTGGCTGCCTGGGGTTTTAAAGCCTGGCTCCGGGCGGCTTGCCCCGCCTCCCCCTGCAATGGGAGGGTCTTGGCCTGGCAGCTCAGGGAGCTATTTTGGGGGCAAAGGAGGAGGGGGAGAGGGGAGAGGGGCAGGGAGAGCAGGCCCAGCCTGGCTCATTCACAGCCTGGGGCTGACCCACTTCCTCCAGGCCTCGCGCACTGGGGTCTTCTGTGCCTGCCTCAGAGACAAGATGCCGCAGGTCGAGCGCTGCCTGAGAGGCCTGAGGCTTCACTGGAGCTCAGGGGCTGTGCCTTTGGCGAAGAGGTTGCCCTGATCCGGGCCCTTTCCCTGGGGGTTGTGGATGAAGGGTGGGGCCAGATTTTGGCCTCGTTCAGGGCTCCTGGAGAAGCCAAGGAGGGCTGTCGGGGGGCAGGTGTCAGGAGGCTCAGCCTTCATCAGAGCAGCTGGGCTTCTGTTTTAGACATTTGCCCAAAGACCACCAACCACCAGCTGGAAGACCTCTGGTCAAGCTTCCATGGTGGCCCTCCCCGGGGACGGGGCAGGGGGCTGGGCCTAGGTGGGGAGGTCATATGCTGTGGCAACAGGGGCCAGGACACCCCCATGCAGGCTTAAGGGCCAGGAGCCGAGGGTCAGCTGAACAGAAGAGGTGTAGCCAACAAAGGACACTGGGTGCCCGAGAAAAGGGGGACCAGGACTCTGGGTTCCAGGGGGTGGTATGGAGGAAGGAGGTCGCCTGAGGCAGGGCTACTGCCCCCCCCCCAAAGCTGAGCCACCCTGAGTTCCCCCTGTTGCTGTCCTTCAAGGAGCTCTGAAGTGACCTTTTGAGAGGGATGGTGGTCAGATTACAGGCCAGCTTTGGCTAGGGACTGCCAGCCCAGAGCAGGGGCCTCTGGGAACTGTAGTCCTGGGCCCACAGTGGTGGAATAGACAAGCATCCCCCACCGACTCATAGTACTGGCCAGTGGTATTAGGTCTCCCTGTGACACAGCTGCCAGGTGACTGGAGCCCTCCTCCCCTTTGTTCCTCCCACCCGGGCCACGTACGGGACCGGAATTCAGTGGGCCCAGGGATCACAGCTGTGACCTTACCCGTAAACTGGGAGCCTCTGCACCCAGAGCTGGACACCACTCACTCGTCTTCACGGCTGGGCAGCTACGGGACTGTCCCCAATCCACTGCTCATGCCCTGGCCCCAGCACTGATTGCTGTGCGACCTTTAGCTGGTTGCTTTACTTTTCTGAGCCGTTGAATTCCTTCATCCAGTTTATACTCTCAAATGAGAATATAAATTCCTGCCTCCTCCAGCTGCTGCCTCCTACTCTTGTGGAGGCAACTTTGGATCCTGCTTTGTTCTTTGAGCAAAAGGAGCCCAGGGCTTTGTGCTATTTCAAAGGATGCCTGGGCCTCCCAGGGCAGTGGGCTGGTAGAAGAGGGGCTGGGTGTTCTGGTCTGAGGGCCAAGGAAGCAGGTCAGAGGCCTGGACCAGCTGCAGGGTGCTACTAAGAGCCTGGTTTGGGGGAAGGCTGAGCTGTCTTCGAGGACATTCTGAGCCACGGCAGACCCAGGCCTGGAGGTACAAGCTTAGCGTGGGGTCTAAACTCCGAGTCTTCCAATTCCCGAGCCCTGCTCTCCCCTGCCCCCAAACAGCATTACGGTGTTGATCTCCCATAGCTGCCATGCTTCAAAGTGAGAAAAAAGATCAGGAAACACCCAAATGTGCCTACAGATGTAGTGGGAATATAGAAAACTTCCTTACACTTCACGGTATTTTCCAGTTTCTCCTTTTGGTCTTTTGTATGCTCTAGTTCAATAGGGTGCTTGGTGGCTCCGTGGTCTCTTCTGAGCCCCCATCCCCAAGGCTCCCCGCCAGGGCTGTGCCTCTGCAGGGGTCACCCACCCTCCAAGAACCTGGTCTCCAGCCTCGGCTCGCATCTGGGGCTGCTGGGCCCGGGCTTGCTCTCAAGAGGCTGCTCTGAGTCAAGCTCAGAAGGCTCCTTGGTGCTTAGTGCTCCCTGGAGAAAGCCACCCGTTATCTGTGCTGTCACCTCACACCCCTGTTGTGGCAGCGTCCTGGCCACACAGCTCTTCTACTGACCCCTAGTTGCCTACCAGTTTCTTTTCCTGCCACTAAGGACCTGCTCCCAAACCATTCCCAAATTCTCCTACTCCCCAGTTGAATCCAGTGCTCTTCCAGCCGACTGGTTCTGATGCCCCGCTCTGCATCAGCGCTGTGCTCGCCCTTCTTCGGGGCTCAAGGCACTTGCTCAACTGGGACTTGGCCTGTTTCTACTAGGAAACAAATTCCTTTTTTAAAGTAGGCTCCGTGCCCAACGTGGGGCTTGAACTCACAACCCTGAGATCCAGAGTCCCACGCTCTACCGACTGAGCCAGCCAGGCACCCAGAAATTACTTTTGATTTCTCCACCTTCCTTCCTCGTGGGTCCCTTCTATCTTTGTTGTCTGTGCCCCCCCCCAAACTGTTTCCAGGCTTTGTCCAGGGGTGACCCCACCCTGGGGCCCCTCCGTTTATTTTGCAAGCCCCAGCCCAGCATGAGACCTTGAAGGCTCAAACTGACCCACTTCGTGTCCTAATGTCCTCTGCAATTCCTCACTCCCCCGTGCTGCGGGTGCAGATCAAGCTGGAACCCTGGAAGCACTTAATCAACTTGAATAACCCAAGGTTGTTTATGTCTTACTAGGTTTCTAACCAGAAATCCTGCCTCCTTTTCAGACCAATCTTGGGTTTCTCCAGAGCCCTAAGGCTGACCTTTCCCAACTGGTATTCCTTTCACCAACCCAGCTGGGAGGGGGGGGGCGGTACAGACAGGAACAGACCTGGTGGAGCTAAGGTTTTTTCCTCCACCCGAGGTGGTCCGAAGGTGGGTGGGAAAGCATTTCTCCTCTCTGCCCACTCTGCCACAAAGGCAGGTGCTCCCTGCACTTCTGAGGGCCAAGCCTTCCTGCTGTCTTCCATCTCAAGGTCTGGAGCTCCTTGGAGAAAGGCCTGAGCCCGATGCCTTAGCCAGCCACTTTGTTCCTCTCCAAAACCTTAACAAAAGCTGACAGCAGGGAGCCGGGAGGGAGCTAGCACAGGAATGGAGCTGGCCCCAGGGGGGGGGGGGGGGGGGAGACGGAGGAGATAGCTAGGCTGCGGTTAAGTCATTTATTGATTTTATTTCTAAAACCCACATAGCGCCACTTTGCCTCTTCCAGAGCTTCAAAGAGCTAATTAACCGCCCAATGAGCCCACCAGGGAAACCAACCTTGTGGGGGAAGCAATGAGGTGAAGCCAAGGTCAAAGAGGGTTGCTAGGCCCCAAGCCCTGCCCCCATTCTGTCAGTTAAGGACAGAAAAAAGATCATTCTCTCCTTTTAGTCAAGTGAAGTTTCAGTCTTGGTTAAGGAAACCCACTAAACTTGCCTTGCTTCCGAGGCTTTGTTAACTCTACTGGCCTATAGCCAAGTAGTCCAGACATCCCGGACAGGGGGCCCACACAACCCGCTTCTGCTCCAAAGAGCTGTGGTCAGATCCAACTTGAAGGTAGAAAGCAGCCCAGGCCAGAGGTGTCCCCACTGCCAGGTGCGGGGGGCAGCAGAAGAGTGCTGTCCCTTAACCTCCCCGAAGGAAGGAAAGGCAATCAGGGAAGGGCAGGCTCAGCACGGCAACAGCTGGGTAAGGACCTCATGCCTTGTGGAGCCCTGACGTGGATTCTCCGGGTGCCACAACCAGCACTGCCCACTGCCCCAGATGTGAAAGAACAAGACAACCTGAGACCCCCGCTGCGAAGTGCTTACAAAGCACAAGACAGGGCATTTTTTTTTTTTGCCCCCAGCCATCCCCAAAGCCTGCAGTGCCGGCAGGCTGCAAGTCACCAGCAGAGAAAGAAAAAGCCACTTGGCGGTTTTAATTTTAGCTGCTCTGTGCCTCACAGGCAGGATTAGTTAGCTTGACCTTTCGTGCTGATGCCTCCCTAGGCCCAGGGCCTTCCGTCAGGTGGTAGCTTCCAGGCAGAGATCGCAACCAGAGCTCAGCAAATATCGGGGTCCAAGCCCCAGGGAAAGGCCTTCAAAACAACAGGGACCAGGGGATTGAGGGGTGATGGGGGTGGGTGGTGGTGGTGAAGAACCTGGTTCTCAGCTGTGAACCAGTAAACAAGGGGAAGATGGTGGGACCACCCACATACTCAGCTTCCACCAGCAAAGCCACACATAGGGATGCAGGCAGGAGGCTCCCTAATGAAGGTCCCAGGGGTTCCCCAGAGAGAATGGGATGGCTGGGGCCAAGTGCTGAACGTGGGCAGGTGAGGTAACTCTGGAGCTGCTGCTAAGGGTACAGGGGGTTTGATGAGAAAAGAAAAATGAAGAAACAGACCCAGAAAACCACACTGCTCTTTTATTCAATGGAACATCCCCCTTTTAACGCAGTGTTGAATCATACACCGAAAAAAAAGCCCAGAGAAATTTCTGCAGATAAACCAGTGAAGAGAACGCGCATTATACATTATTGTCAACATAATCACTCCATGAAGAGGGAAGGGGAGAAAAAAGTAGAATGAAAAACAAGGGGCTTAAACCCCTAGACACTGCAAAACATTCAGACGTTTGGGATTAAAATAAAATTTGAAAGGAAACCTTCCAGGAAGGAGAGGAACAAATGGAATCTGAGGCAGCTCAGGTGCTCAGGGAGCAAGGAAAGGACTCTCCAGGGTGGCAGACAAGACCAAGGTAGCTTGGGTGGCCCCACCTACCACTGGCAGGGGTGCCAGGATGGGTGTCGGCCCGGAATCTGGAAATTAACCCACTACTACTCTACCAAGGTGGCAAAAACAAATGTCACACTACAAAAAAACAAACAACAAAACTGGGGTGGTCATGGCAACCTTGAAAATCTTAGAACCAAAAGTAACCCCCCCTTCCAAATAGCCTGACATTAATGGCCAAAGTTTGCGCCTAAAACCATTTGCTCCCTCCTCTCCTTGGGAAGCGAAGAACAAGGAATGGAGAAAAAGGAAAGGAATCTAATTGCAGCAGAAGATCGGGGAAGAGCATCTCCTTGGACGGAGTCTGAAGAAAGGAAGAGATACGGAAATAACAAAGGAAAAAGAAAAAATTAATAAAAATTTCACGATATGGAGCCAGCGTGTTCCGATTCCGTCCACAAAAATAACTCAGGCTGCTTTGCCGAACCATCCTGTCCACCAGGGGCGCTGCTGAGGCTGTCTGCCTGGAAGGGTCACCAATGGGCGCGGAAAGTCCTCACTCTCATGGCTCGGGCCATCGCCGCCGCGGGGAGGGATCCTGGCGGCCCGGTTTGGGGAGAGGCAAAGGGAGTTGGGTGAGGAGAGAAAGAAGACAAAGAAGACACTCGATGCTACGGGGCGCCAGGAGAGCCCAAGCTGGCGCCCCTACTATCGCCTGCCCGTTCCCAAGCGAGTCCTCAGTCGCTTGGCCCAGCCCGGTGCGTGCACACACACACATGCGTGCACACAAATCACATGCGTGCATCCCAATGTCTGGCTCCATATGGTGAGGTTCGGCGTGTGTTTAAACGAGACCAATTCTCTCTCTCTATAATATATATTTTCTTAAAAAAAACCGAGTCTAGTTCTGTGGTGGAGGCGGTGGGGGAGCTGGAGGCATCCCGAAGGGCGGCATGCCCGCCACCCCCATGCCCATCATGGTGACAAAGTTAGAAGGGTCCATGGGAGGCGGAGGAGGAGGGGGCGGGGCATACATCATGCCGGCGGAACCAGGCGGCGGAGGCGGCGGAGGGGGAGGGGCCCCGGGCGGCAGAGGCGGCTGGACCCCGGGGGGCAGGGGCACCATAGTGGGGTTGCCTTGCATCTGAGGGGCTCCTGGAGAAGCTGCGGCAGCCGCCTGCTGCTGTTGCCATGGCGGGATGGACCCTGTGCCAGCGCTCGTGGTGGTAGTCGTCGTATCTGGGGTGGTAAAGAAGCCCAAGGTCACACGCGCGGGGGCACACCGCGGCTCTCTGCGGCTGCTGCCTTGGGATGGGGGGGCGAGGGGCGCCTGCTCCTTGCTTGGCATGCGGTACGGTGGTGGGGGGCGGGCGGGCGGGGCTGTCCTGGCGATGGGGAGTGGAGGGGTGGGCAGGACTACCCTGGGGTCAGCCTCGAGGTCTCTGGGCTTAGCAGAGCAAGCCCTTTGTCACCAGTGCCCCTAGAAGGGCTGAGGGGAAAGTACCAGACACAAGAACCGGCTCTGACATCCCTCCGCCCATCCGCCGCCACCACCGAACGGCACATTCAACCTCAAGGCCACAGCTACTCTCCCCACAGCCCGGTCCCAGCCCTGCCGTCTCTCAGGCCCCAATCACGTCCCTGTGCGCAGCATGCAAGCACCCTCCCCACCCCAGCCTTACACACAGGCTCGGGCCAGCCAGCAGCCGGCAGCTCTCGCAGCCCAGCCCAGCCCGTGACAGCCTGGATTTCTGGCACCCTACCTACGATGGCAGGTTCCCTCCAGGTCCCCCAAAACCGCTCCCCAGACACAACCACGCCAAACATCAGCTCTCTTCCCCAAGACCCCCAGGGGCCACGAGGCCCTTTCTGCTTACACCCCCAGCAGAGAACGGCGTCTCCTCCCTGGCTGTCTGCCTGCCTCCGTGAGCCCCACCTCCCCATCCCACCCACCCCCACAAGCCCCAAATAGTCCACTCACTTTGCTGCCATGGCAAGGGGGTACTGGAAGCCATACTGCTGCTGGGCGGAGGGGGTGGCGGAGGCTGCTGCTGCTGCTGCTGCCATGGGGGAAGAGGGCCAGAGGGAGGGGGCGGGGGCTGCCCACTGGGCGGCGGCGGCGGCGGCGGCATCATGCCCATAGGCGGCGGCGGCATCATACCTGCAGGAAGGCGGACGCGAGGATGAGGCCTCAGGGGAGGAGAGGGGCTCGGGACGGAGACCCTACTCCCAGGCCCAGGGCATACCCCAGAGTAAGCAGATGACGGGCCGCATTACCTTTTCCTTGATGCAGGCGATAGACCCCAGAGCCCACAGGCGTACTTCCCAGGTACTGATCTTGATGGAAGGAAAGAGCAGGGACTTAGCAGGACATTGGAACTGGCCAGGGAAGATGCCCCCACCGACAGCTTATTTGGTTCACACAGCTCGCAACCACTACCCTTGTAAGAACCATTCTGTCGGGCGCCTGGGTGGCTCAGTTGGTTGGGTGACTGCCTTCGGCTCGGGTCATGATCCCGGGATCCCGGAGTTCCGGGATCGAGTCCCACATCGGGCTCCCTTGCTCAGCAGGGAGTCTGCTGTTCCCTCTGACCCTCTTCCCTCTCGTGCTATCTCTCATTCTCTCTCTCTCAAATAAATAAATAAAAATCTTAAAAAAAAAAAAAAAAAGAACCGTTCTATCAAAAGCTCATGATTTAATGTATGGTGATTAACATAACAATAAAAAAATTTAAAGAAAAAAAAAAAGAACCGTTCTGCAATCTGGAACCTGGAACCTTGCCTTTAAGATGTAGGTCTGTGTCTACCCCACACACAAACCACTTCCTAAACCAGGATGAAGTCTTGCTCCTTCTGGAGCCCCAGCCTTGGCAGGAGACCCAATGCAATACCCAGCCACTTTTGAGAGCTGCTTCTGGTTCGCAGCAACCTGACGTCACCCTTGCTTATCCCAAAGCCCCAAGGTTTCTGGTCTGACACTTACTTACCCATTGGAGGAGGGCCATGATGCCCAGGTGGGTGGGGGCCCTGGTTCATCGGTGGTGGTGGCGGCTGCATCCAAGGGGGTGGGGGTCCGTTAGGGTTGTGCTGCATGGGATGTCCACCATGCCCACCTGTCAGGCTGGGTAATGGGTGTGGGAAGCTGTGGGGGCCACCTCCAGGCCCACCAGGACCACCTCCATGCATGCCATGGTAGGGCCGACTCTCTGAAGGGCCAGAATTCATCCAAGGTGGGCGGCTCTGGGTGGTAGACATGAGAGACTATGTGAGAGCATTTCCCGCCAACGTCCCCGCCTGCTCCCCCTGGTGGCAACACTGTTCTTTCGGCTATGCCAAGAGGACCAGAAAACACAGGAGGACAGGACCTTCCTCAAGTGAAAGATCCCCAAACATCCTGACACCCGGAAGAACAATGTTGCCAGCCATGTCTGTCAACGTGCTCTACCCCAAGCACCTGGTCACAGCCCTCAGTCTCTGAGGAAGAGAATGGGGGCGGCCAGACCACAAGAACCAGCCCCTGAAACTCACCGGTGGAGGTGGGTTGTTGGCGGGAGCAGCAGGTCGAGGTGCACTGGCCAGGGGCGTGGTGGCGGGCCCAGAGGTGGAGCCCACAGATGCCGGCACCGGTGCTTCGCCCAGTTCAGCCATAAGAGACAAATATTCTTTATCCATCCGTGCTTTATCCTGAGCTGACTGGGGGTCACCAGGCCTGAAGACAGGATAAGGAACACAGAGAAAGAAAGAAAGAGAGAGAGAAGAGAGAAAAAAATTCATTAAGAAGTAAAGTTCTATCCTGTAGAAGAACTGACTTGAGAGTTTTTTGAGGAAACCAATCATCCTTTCTAACCGTTCCTCAAAATAGTCTCATCAAGTCCTCAGTTCTGTGCCCAGCTCTGCATCTGGGAGACCACGTGGATTTCTGCCACAACAGAAAAGATCGAGAGCACCCAGCCAGCCACACGAGCCAGGAAAGCACAGGCTCTTCCAAAGAGCAAACCTTCATCAAATCCTACATTCCCAGTTTGAGGGAAGGAAGGCCTATGCAAGACTAGAGCACCTGCCAGGTTTTCCAAAGGAGAACAAAGTAGAAAAATGTTGCTATCAAGTGCTGGTTCAAAACTGGTCAAAAATCCAGATGGCTTCTGAAACCGACCCTAAGCAGCAAAAAGTAGTTAATACTGAGCCACAGTGGAAACATTTACACTCAGGATGGAAATTTCTAGTTTTCCTGAATTGAAGATGAGGCACAAAATACTGGCGTTCGCACAAGCTGCTTCTCATCATCCCAGGCTTTAACATCACATCAATACAGACCACATTCACAGAAAGGAAGCTTCTCTAGAGTCCAAAGGTTAACAGCAACCAACCAACACACTCAAGAAATGTCTTGAACACCGCGGCTACAAAGAAGTCATAATCCCAGGCCCTCACCTTTGGAATTTGCAATCGGAAGCAATGTGTCCAGCCCCACCACACTTGGTACACACTGTGGTATTGGTAATGCTGCGTGTCTCTGAGCTCTGCCAGGGTCTTAAGATCCTGTCGAGGAACAAGGGGGGGGAAAAAAAAAGTCACGTCAAGGGCTACGGCCAAGCTTCCTACTTCCACAGGTTCTTCAGCTTTGCACACTTTCCACTCTAAACTGATCACAGACCTGTTATCATCTTCCCGAAGGGTCCCATTCAAGCGAGCCAACTCCCGAAGCTGCATCTTCCGTAGATCATTCTGGTCCTCAGGGGTCTCAATACCCTGCTTCAGGATGTTTCTTATCTAGTGGAGATGCAAGGGGCACAGTTACATAAAGCGCTGGGGCCACCACTAGATTTCTAGCAAGAAGCTTCCTTTCTGGCTGCCTCACCTGTTCCACAGCTTTCTTCACATTCTCCATGGTGTTGGCGGTAACTAGGGCATGAAGTGGCTCATCCTCTCCAGGGAGCATCTGGCCATCTTTGCGGCCAACTTTCCCTTCTTTAACAGACCCTTTCCCCCGGATCATAATCTTGGCATTACATTCCTTCTCTATGTTCTTCAAGGTGTTCCCTCTATCAGGGGCAGAAAAAGTTGAATTGTTAGATTTGATAGGCAAGTTCCCGTGCCAGAGGGGACAGAGTGGGCAGATCACACCGGCAGGAAACCATGAGTGCAGGAGTTGGATTTTCCCACCAAGAGCTCCATGATCTCTTTTGAGTTAAGGGCAGCCACACCAAATCCACAAGATTTGAGTTCTCTGCAGTAAAATGGGGTTGAAGAGATTTTCTCACAGAAAAGTGTGAACTCCCACCAAAAACAGGAAGGGAAGCCATCAATGGCACCCAGCTGGGCCTCAGACCCACACAGCTCACGGTTTCGGAACACTCCTGTAGCCCACAGGGTAGCAGTTACTCACCTGGGCCCAATCAGCAGACCCACAAAGTTGATTTCTGGATACTCGTCTTGTGGAATCATTACTTTATCGCTCACGCGCGTTGCTGGAGGTCTAAAAAAGAAAAGACTCATAGACTCTGCATGTTTCTGAACAGGACACAACCCACAGCTTTTAGAACTAACCCTGCTACCATGTCCATGTATTAACTATACACGATTTCAGGACAAGAGGTATGACGTTAGTACCAAAATAGTTCCACCAGATCACACATGATCTGTACGTGTCCTTGGCCTGGACAACCTAGCCCCTCTGCTTACTTGTAATCTGCAGGTGGCTTGAAATCAGGGTTGAGGGCAACCATCTCCGTGATGAGGTTATGCCGCTCCTCTTCAAGCTTTTTGCGTGTGCGGAACTCGCGGGTGTTAAGCCGCTTCCCCTCGCTATTGTAGATGGGCTCAGGGGAAGGGGACCTGTGGGAAACAGATCACCGTTACTGCTCTGCCTTCACTCTTCTCATCCCACATGGGCTAAAATTAGTCTTCCCCAGCCCCTCTGCCTCTCAGACCCTAACACAACACTCTTCGGAGGAACCGACCATAACGTGTGCTACTCAAGATCGTGTGGAATGGGGAGATGAAAGCTGGCTTAGCATTAGGGGGACTGGGGTGTGTGTGAGAAAGAAAAAAAAGGTCTTGCTTCTAAGTGTTGAGAAGAAAAAAGTCTGTCCTTCTGGGGGAAAATCTTTGGACTGTAAATGGCAAGGACAGTATCATCCTCTGGAGTCTTCTTGCCAAATATGGATTTTTCATTTTAAAAAACTGTACATTATTACAACTTTATGAACCACGGAAACCCAAGAGTTTAGGTAAAATGTGAACTCTTGCAGAGCTCGTGCCCTATCAGGAAGAGTGTCTGCACCCCTGCCACATAGTATGAGCTCTTTAACCCAATGCAACTGGGACTCAAGGCTGCTGCAGCTACTTGGCCCCACAATGGAGAGAGATGGTTCAAGGCTTCGTCTCTGCTTTTCCTTCAATGGCCTGGCTGGCTGTGTCCAAGGCCCAGGAGTCAACCTGTTTTCTGGCTGTTCGAGGTTGGGGAGTCTGGGTAGAGAAAAACGTTAACGTGCTAAAGCAGCTTCTGCTAGAGGCTGCAAATGCAGATTTGGTCAAGTACTTGTCTAGGGTCTGGACCTGCAAACGGCAAGGGGAAAACCTAGGATTCTCCACCAGAGTTTACAAGTCCAGAAAGCAGATTTTCTCTCTCTCATTTTTTTAAGGAGTAAAATGCTGTTGCTACAAGTAAAAAATAGTAATGATAAAATGGTCAGTTTACCACAGCTGGATTTTGCGGTAATAAAAAAAGAGAAGTTACACTCCTAGAATTCTGAGTTGAGATTACAAAAAGGACCATAGCTTGATATTCTGAATGAAAATTTAGTAGCAGCTGCAAGAAGGGAAGAGACCATGTGGATCAGGTTATTAAAAAAACATCCTGAAAGTAGTCAAGACTCCTATACCCTTGGTTTAGTTGAGAGAACCTTGCCTAGTTGGAGAG
Source organism: Callorhinus ursinus (assembly GCF_003265705.2). Classification (NCBI taxonomy): domain Eukaryota; kingdom Metazoa; phylum Chordata; class Mammalia; order Carnivora; family Otariidae; genus Callorhinus; species Callorhinus ursinus. The sequence continues at coordinate 6,281,611 of NW_027397113.1, read as the reverse complement.
CAAGGACTGAACTCGGCTGCTCCCACTGTCTTCAGCCTAAAGGGAACCATGTCATACCACGTTACACACACGATGGAATAAAAGGTCAGGTTTGTTCATGGCTAATGACGGCTAAATGACACCTCCGTTTCTAGCGTTTATATAAACTGTTAACACAATCCAATAATAATGAACAAAAGCAAACATACCCCAGCTCATTAGACTATCATCTTATACATTTAAGTCTACAAGAGATTTTTAAAACATTTTTAAGTGTGCAACTTAAGCAACATCAAAATAGCATAGTGGCTTAATATTGAGAATACACCTTCTTAGGAAATAACCTCAGTAAGGTAAGAAACTCATGCAGTTCCCTCCAACCTGGGCTCAAAAGCAAAACCAGTCAGGCATTAGGCCCTCTTTCAAACTGAATACAAGGGAGGAAAAAACTGCTCTGGTTTTATTTCTAACGTGCTTGACGTTTCTAATTCCCACCCCGTAGCTGTCTAGAATTAAGCGTTTCTGGCTAATCAACAAAACAAGGTTTACCAGTACCAAATTGGTCATTTAAAAGCCTCACAACAGTTTAATCTCTTCCCAAACTGTGGATGTGAAAAGGCAAAAGCTAATATTCTAGAGATTAGACTGGCCCAACTTCTTCACTTCAAAGAGGCATCGTATAAATCAACTAAATTCTAATCCCATTTCTCCAGGAAGCAAAGGTTTGTTAAAAATTCAACCTTTTGAGGAATTGCCTGGTAACCTGTTAGACGTATTATCAAAGGGAAAAAGGCCAAAAAAGCACTCAACAGTTGTGGTCTACAACCTACAATGCAAATCTTTAAAAAAAAAAAAATATATATATATATATGTATATATAAAACACAACACAACCCTCCAACCAAAATCTGCAGGTAAAAAAATAATAAATTTCATTAAGTAAAATTAAAGAGCCCATGTGGAGAGATTAAGTTAATTTGTTCCCTGGCAAAGGGCAGCAGAAAGATGCGTAAGTGAGTGGCTTCTAAAATCATTACATCATCTTCCTGATTTAACAAGTCATTAATTGGGTAATAAAAGCTAAAAACACTACTTTTTAAAGTGAAGTGTTTTCAACTATGCCGCATGCACTAAGAGCAATTTCACGGAGAGGGAGGCATACTGCCCTTCTATTAAATGGACCAGATTTAGCTGTTCAAAGTTCAACCAGCCAATAAAATTCCTGGTTAAAAAGTTCATTTCCCTCAGACTTTTTACTTTTCAAAGGTGAGAGAAATTGTAAACTGAAAGGACATGACCACAGGTGTTTGAAGACCACACTCTTAAAAAATAAAGGTGACTTAGGGTTGGTTGCTAGCCTTCCCAAAACAGGCGAGAATATTCTGGCCCCTCCCAATAACCCCAGGCAATGGCCAAGGCGGAAAATTCACTGGCAGTGAAGGAAGCTGGTTAGAAATCTCATCTATTTTAAAACCATCTCAAAACCATGAGCAGGAAGACTGCAGCAATGAGCTAACCAGACTGAGCTTCTGGTCTGCTCAAATTCAGTGATGCTCAAAAATATTCTTAATCCCTGCACCGTGTACCTGTGAGAAAAGCTCTACACCCTCGGCTTTCAACCAAAGCAGTTACTGAAAGGCTGGTTAACGGGCCACCTCACTGTCCCTACGGGTGGGTAAATCAGGTTAAAATCTACGTGCTTACCAATTGGAAACCAGATGTCCATTTTCCCGTAACTTTTTATTCTGCTAGTAATTAAGTTTCATTCCAATTTTCTAACTGACGACGACTGACCATATGGATTGCTAATTAAACCCTAGGCCCCAAAATGGTCAGAGTATTATCACAGTCGTCTTACTAGGATTTCATTGAACTGACACAATATGTTGCCACCAGTAAAACGTATTGAGAAAAAGGTAAAAGCGTTACTGTCAGCTGGTTAAAACTGTTTCCCAACCTGTCCTCAGGGTTAGGGGGGATGCCCAGGTCTCCTGTGCGCAGTTTACGAGTCAGGTCTTCTATCTGCAGTTGCACTGGAAGAAACCAGGTTAGGAAAGAAAAAAAAAGGATGGAAAAAAGACAATGTTACCAAAAAACATCTCAAATCTCAACAACAAGCATGAAGAACTCGGAGACTTTGAAAGGGACGATTGATCAGTGAACACATTGAGGCAAAAACCCCCAACCACCTATCGGCAGGAGTCCATTTACATCTATAGGTATTTTTCACTTCAAAATGGTTATCACTTAAGGAAGCAAACAGTTTGTTGGAAGAGGGGTTAGCAGTAAGACTGTTCACTAAGGCTAACATCAAAGCAATTATTAGGTGTTTCACCTCTCCCTCCCCTCCAAGGCTTGCTATACAATTGGCACCCAGAACAAACCATGTTATGTTATCACCAATACCCTGTTCCCAACCAAATTACTTCGAGGGCAAGACTCTTGAGAGTTTATTTTTCTTCATTAAATATTAAGCATAGCCCAAAATGAAATCCAATTAACATGGGACAAGGAAAAATACCAGTTGAGCAAAGATCATTTTCATTGATACCAGGTTCAAAATTCCTTCAACATGTAAGACATTTAATAACCAATTCAACACCTCATAAAAAGCCCATTATACATACTCAACCAGATCCGTACTAATAAGGATCTCCCAATACCTGTTGCTTTTATTCAAGTCTTAGGTAACAATCCATATACCTTAATCAACCAGTAACCAATAGACGTTAAGAAGTCTGTTCTCAGACTTGCTCCTCATGAGGGGAGTAAAAGTAGGGGATGTAGAAAATATAAAGTGTGGGTCAAGGAGAATGTGCGTGGCCCTCAGATCTTGACAAAATGAGGCTGTACATAAAAAGGAGAGGAAGGTTTCACAAAAGTTCAATGATTCCAGGGAAATGTTACCCGGGTGACTTCTCAAGATAATGGCCAACTGTAGAGCCAGATCACGGTCTTCAGCGTGCTGAAGACCCACCCGTTTCTTACCTTTGCGGCATTTGAGAGTTGCGAGCAGGCATCTCTAATAAGGACAAGTCTTAGGGGGTTGGGTTAAAGTTGAGCTGGCTCCAAAACAGGATTAATGCATGTCTTAACCCAAGATAACCTTCTAATTTTAAATACACCCCACAGGGCTATACCACATACCCATTCCAACTCCAAAAAACTGAAAACCCACATTCACATCAAGAGGAGATATTGGGGGCATTGTACAAAGCAATGTGTACCCTGAGAGACAGAAGATGAATTAAGATACATAGATTCCCTAAGCTCTTCTATGCCAGAAAACTTCTGACTTGACAGTCAAGTATTTAGCTCAAGAACTCAAGGTGAAAGTCAGCTTCATGGAGGCAGGCAGCCCTCCTAACTGAACTGTAGGGGTGTGGGGTCTGACCTGAGGAAAACTGGCACTTACATCAGAAGTTTGTGATCTTTCTTGGAGCTGAGATCTACACTGGCCTCTGCTTTGGCTCTATCCATTTTGATTAGAGCTATAAATACCCTCAGGGCTCAGTGCCTTAACTCCCTGCACAGGAAGAGAACTGGAGATGTAGAGAGTAAGTCTGTTTCCCCCCCTTTCTAAGTCTGCTTGTGTCCTTGGAATGTCATTCCACTAAGGACATTTCCACAAGGTTGTAAAGACCCAGGCCGATCTATCTAATGAGACAAGTGGGTGGGTGGAAGTAAATTGAACAGTGGGGAAAGAAGAAATATTAGTACTGTGAAAACAAGGTACAATTCCAACACCTCAAAACTCTCAGCAGTTAAAAAAAGGTAAGATATAACGATCCTCAAGAATAACACATGCCAGCCTTGAAGCTTTTGCTCTGTGAAGGATACAGCCTCATAGGCCTAGGCGGCCTTTGCCCTAATTTACTCCAAAGGGGATGTTTATTTGGTTAGTAGGAAATGTTCATCAAGTGAACTTTTTGGAGACAGCTGCAGATACATGAATAAAGGTGAAACTCGCATTAAAAACCTTATATTTAAAAAAAAGGTAATTTTGAGATTAACTTCATTTACACTGTGGACAATTATTGTTAATTCCTGAAATTTCCCCACAGATAAGATCTTTTATCCTACCACCTCGTTCCATATCCAAGTAGTACCCCCTTTCCCAGCAGAGTTCTTTGATAGTAAATAATAAAAGAGCCCTCGTTTTAAGACAGCTCTCCAAAGACCAAACCAGAAAAGATGCTGAAGGAAAGGTTAAATTCAACAAAATGGTAAAAAGGGGTGCACTGTTCAACACTTTCAGGACCACTCTTTGATTAAACTGAGTTTTTCTTTTCAGAAAGTACCTATAAAAAGTAAAAGACCACATTTGAAGGGGAGGGAGAAATATGAAAATGGTGAAAGGCCATGCTGTGAAAAAGGTACTTAGTTTATAATACCTGCAGTGTTCTCCGCCGGGGCCGTGTCCAGAGAGGCACAAGACACTCACCTCACCAAATGGCAATGACAGCAGCTGAAAAGGGTGGGGTGGGGTGCTGGACTGGGACTACCCTCACTCCTAAGTGGGTCCCTCTACCTTCCTGGCACTCATGGAGAACACTGCTGTTACAAACAGACCAAAACAAGGAGCTTCAAATGCAAGACTTACAGAGTAAAAACTGACGGGTTACGTCAAAGTCACGAAAGTACACCTGACCGTACCTCATCTCAAAAGAACAAGACTTTAAGGTCTCAACTTATAACATGTAAAATGTTGCTCAGAATAAATCGTATCAATCTAACAACGTATTTGGATGCAGAACGTGTATTTACCTATATACGCTCTCTCTTGCTCCCTCGTCAGTCCGGGGGGGATGACCGTAGGCATTCCCGGAATCACCGTCTTCTGTTCCATTGTATCCTGGTTCCAGCGGCTCCTCTTCCGCTTCTTACTTGGGAAGTCTGAAGGCAGATAAAGTCCATCAAATGCAAATATAAACCAGCAAACTAATTACCAACAGGCAGTTCAGGATACTTATGATACTAGACACGACCTCGGCAGACTGGGAAACTGAGAACTCGACCTAAAATGTATATGGCAAAAAAATGAACACACACCCGAGAATTCAGAGACACACGGCCACCACAAGGGTACCTGGCTCTGGATACGAAAAGGTAACATTTCACATTTATAATACGTATCCAAAAAAACCGTGAAGTATGTAAACAAGCAAACACATCTTTCAGATATGCGACATCAACCATGAGTGTTTTAAAAGCCCCAGGGGAGACAAGGTATACTGAATAATCATACCTTGGTAAAGCAAGATTGGGGAAACTGCTGATTCTTCTCACCTCCACTCCCCACCAGTCACCTTTCTAAATGGGCCGAACACAACCAAACCTAGAATTTACTAAATGAAAAAGCCCAGTTCTTCAACAAGATCACTTTTTTCTTCAGAAATTTAGCCAAGATAAGGATTCAATTTTCCTGGCCAACTAGACACTTAACATCTGAACTCCTAGAGGGTGTATCAAAGTCCGACAAAAAAAAAAAAAGCTATACAACAGCAGCCAAATCCTCCTCCTCTGATACAAAGGTATAAACTCCATACACATTGGTACACGTAAGTCAGTTCTACTTCCCAGGGGAAAGCCCCAATAACTAAGGGGAGGCATACCAGACTTCTCTAAGATAAATGGAGATTAGGAAAAAATTCCTTCCTCCCAGACCCAACCACAGTCTAAAAATTTTCGACCTCTTCTTTCACTGTAGTGAAAACCTCGCCCTACTATAGAAAGAAAAACTACTCTTGCTCCTTTTCTGCCTTTTGAACTTCTCTAGAACCAGGAAGGAGGGGCTCCACATTATCAGCTGACCCTTTCATGCCCTCCTGACATGCACACCCAATACCCCGTCCACCAAATCAACCTACTCGACACCGCTCTCCTATACCAGGGTCTAGAATACGACAGACACACCCCCCCCCGCCCCCGACCAGATTATAGTCGGGCCACAAAGCCCGGCCGCCACACTGCGCCTGCGCACAGCAACCCTCCGCTCCCCCCCCCCCCTTCCAGCGCGCGTGCGCACTCGGGGCCCGAGAACCGGGCCGCGCGCCCCGTGGCGCCTCCGCCCGGGGCCTCCCCGTGCGCGCGCGCGCCCCTGCCGCGTGCAGCCTCCGTCGCCGCCGCCGCGCGCCCCTCAGGCGGCCGGGCCCGTCCGCGCGACGCCTCTCGCGCTCTCTCGGCCCGACTCACCTCCTCCGCCGCCGGCCGGGCCCGGCTGCTGGTCCTGACGGGGCGGTTGGGGTGGCGGCGGCTGCGGCGGCGACACGCGCTGGTAGAGCGGCGGCGGAGGGGGAGGCTGCGGCGGCGGGTACGAGGAGCCCGGGGAGGGCGGCGGCGGCGGCGGCTGCTGGGGAGGCGGGGGCGGCGGCGGTGGCGGCGGCGGCAGCGCCGCGAAGGGGAAGGCCGCGGTCAGGGCCCCCACCGAGCCCACGGGCGGGGGCGGCGGCGGCCCGGGCACCAGGAGCCCCGCCCCAGGCCCGGGAGCAGGCGGTGGCCCCGGCTCGAAGCCCCCTTTGGGCCCGGAAAGGGGGGGAAGGCCGGGGGGGCCCAGCTTACCCAGCGGCGTGGCGTTCGCTCCGGTCGCCATGGCGCCCCCGGGGACCGGCACCGGCGGCTCCTTTTAGGCGGCGGTGGCGGCTTCCTTTCCACGAACCTTCCGGGGGGAGGGGACCCGACTGCGCTGCCGCGGAGCGCGTCCTCTCACGCGGCGGGCGGCGGCGGCGCGAGACGCACAAAGAGGGAGGAGAGAGGGCGCCGCGGGGGCGGGCCGGGGGCGACGGGTCCGAGGCCTGGATTGGGCCGAGCCGAGGCAAGGGGGTCGAAATCGGCGGCCTCCAATTGGTGGAGCCTTAGCCCTCCTCGATGCACGCTGGGATTGGCCGGACCGTTAGGCCAGGCGAAGAAATGGCGGCCGAGCCTGGCGAGCTGGGAGGTGTCGCAGCGCGCACTTCATTTGTTACTGCGCGAGCTGAGCTCGGAGTCCAGAAAGGAGGGGAGAGGGTGGGGTAAACTCTGTGACGTAGGGGCAAAGGGCTTTCTCATTGGTTGAAGTTGGTTGAGTCAATCATTCTCAGTTGCGTCGTAGTGTCGTGGGATTGGCTGTCGCTTGTTCGATTCTTTTTCTACTCCCCTCCCACGGGGAGCAGCTTCGCTGGGATTAAGCGAGAGGTCGCGGCTGTACCCCGGCTGAACGAGATTTGCCGCCGGGGAGGAGTGGAGCAGGCGCGCGCATGCGTAGACGGGGCAAAGCTATCTCTCCGCCCTACGCTTCAGGGTCGACCCCGGGGTCCGGCGCGGAAGCCCTAAGTGACGTCAATTCTCGATTCCCATGGTAACCCGGAACCGAGGGACGGGGAAGGGGCCGGCGCGCGCCCGTAAACCGGATCCGTTGACGCGCCTCAGGTAAAAAGGGACTTCCTGTTTTCTTAAAAAAAAAAAAAAAAGAAAACGTATAAAATAGTCTTTTTGAAGGATCAAAGCAGTATCTGGGCGTATGGAAGAACACGTAATCTTAGGCGGAAAACAATATAAAGTCAATTCCAAGATTAATTTACAAACACATTGCATTTCCATTAGAATCTCAACTGGGTTGGGGGTCGATTACATCATCTTAAAATATAATTTTGAAAATAGTGGGGAAACTTGAAAACGAGGTTGAAGAGGAACTTGCTTTTCAGACAATAGGAACAGCACACAAGACAGGGTAACGAAACTGATTTTGTTGTAGGAAAGACAGATTAGTGCTACAGAATAGAGACTGGAAATAGATTGATTCCCCATATGTAAGTAGACTCAGTAAAGAAAAAATTTAGCTAACAGATTGTGTAGGGTCCTAAATTAAACAATAAAACAGACCTAGAATACAATACAGGCGACTACCACGGTCATCTAAAGGTAGAGACTTTTAGGGAAACAAAAACTCAGACCAATAAAAGATACAGTTGATCACCAAAGAAATTAAAACTGATGAAAGTCAACAAACAGTTACACATTAGGAAGATATACTTGCCATACATGATAAAGAGCTAATAAGCAAAGAAGTCTCAAAAACTAATTACAAAATAAGACAAAAACAATAGAAAATGAGCAAAGATTGTAATAGGCAAGTCTCAGAAGAGCAAATCCAAATAGCAAAAAAAAAAAAAAAAAAGGAAAAGGCACCAGTACCCACCCTCTGCAGGAAAATGCAAATTAAGGTGATAAGGAGGAATCTCTTTATATAACCATCAAAATAGCAAACAACCAATGTGCTAACACTACTGAGAATTTATTTTTTGGAAAGCATTCGTTATCTATTAAAATTGTACTCCTTTCAAGAAAAATTAAAAATAAGCCTTTTTAATGTATCAGTCCCACTCCTGGGAATCTGCCCCAAAACAAGGCGTGTGATTATATAATGTAACGTGTTCATGGTCTTCTACTGCATTTACTGCAGCACTGTCTGTAATAGTGAAAACCTGGAAACAAAGTGAGTTTCTTTTAATAAGTGAAGGGTTCAATAAACTGGAATCCCTAACCTATTTTAACAGGCAGACTTGAAAATCAGTTAATCCATACCAACTGATTTAGAGGGACGTCTGTGCTGTTACTAAATAAGAAAAGCAGAGATATATTACATGATCTTGTTTTTGTAAAACCCTGTATATGTGTGCATGTGCCTGTCCGCGTTTGATTACGCGAGGACAGAGAAAGCTATAGAAGGGTATACGCAGCATGTTATTAGTGAAGACGTTGGAGAGGAAAACAGGTTACCTGGAAATTGTTCCATACGTTTCAAGAACTCAACGTATTTTTAAAATATGCCTCATGGGGGGCGCCTGGGTGGCTCAGTTGGTTAAGCGTCTGCCTTCGGCTCAGGTCATGATCCCAGGGTCCTGGGATGGAGCCCCGCGTTGGGCTCCCTGCTCAGCGGGAAACCTGCTTCTCCCTCTCCCACTCCCCCGGCTTGTGTTCCCTCTCTCACCGTGTCTCTCTTTAAAAAAAATATATGCTTCTTGGGACACCTGGGTGGCTCAGTCATTAAGCGTCTGCCTTTGGCTCAGGTCATAGTCCCAGGGTCCTGGGATCGAGCCCCGCATCGGGCTCCCTGCTCCGCGGGAAGCCTGCTTTTCCCTCTCCCACTCCCCCTGCTTGTGTTCCCTCTCTCACTGTCAAATAAATAAAATCTTAAAAAAAAAAAAAAAAAAGACTTTAATAAAATCTTGGTGCACCTGGGTGGCTCAGTGGGTTACGTGTCCAACTCTTGATTTCGGCTCAGGTCATGATCTCAGGGCCATGTGATCAAACCCCCCCCCCCGCCCCCCTCCCCACTGGGCTCTGCTCTCAGCAGGGAGTCTGCTTGAGGCTTCTCTCTCCCTCTGCTCCTCCCCCTGCTTTACAAGTTTTTCACTCTCAATAAACAAATAAATAAAAATCTTAACTAATATTACACTATATGTTAACTAGAATTTAAGTTAAAAATTGGAAAAAAAACATTGCAATAAAAATAAACTGCTTCATTCTTTTTAAAAATTTATGACAATCCCATTTTTTAAACATATAACTATAAACATAAATGCATTGATAGGAAAACACCAAATTTCTTTTTTTTTTTTTTAAGATTTATTTATTTGAGAAAGAGTGAGCAGGGGGAGGACCAGAGGGGGAGAGAGAATCCTGAAGCAGACTCTCCACATAGTATGGAGCCCGACATGGGGGTCGATCCCAGGACCCTGGGATCATGACCTGAGTGGAAATCAAGAGTCGGATGCTTAACCAACTACACCACCCTGGTGCCCCAGAAAAACCACCAAATTTCTAATGGTGGTGGGATCTCAGCTAATTTTCTACTTTTTTTCTCCTATTTCTATATGTTCTATATTCTACTTTAATTTTCTTATACTGAGAAAGTATTAATAAAAATGAAGCTAATATGGACAAGAAGAAAAAATATAAGCTGTGTAAATCCTCTGTTTGAAAATGAAAGAAAGTTAATTTCTTCGGTAAATACAAATTCTCTGGAGGAAGAGAGAAAAGAGTCATTCCATGTGTGAGCAGCTGTTGAGTGCAAGACAGGTTGGATACCAGAGTAAATGAAACACAGTTCCTACCTTCCAGAAAATCAGTCTAATAAAGGAGAAAGACAAATGCACAAATGAAAATGTACTTTTTTTTTAAGATTTTATTTATTGGATGCAGAGAGAGAGTGAGCACAAGTAGGGGGAGTGGCAGGCAGAGGCAGAGGGAGAAGCAGGCTCCCCACAGAGAAGGGGGAGCCCGATGTGGAACCGGGATCATCACCTGAGCCAAAGGCAGTCGCTTAACCAACTGAACCACCCAGGTGCCCTGAAAGTGTACTATTTTTTTTAAGATTATTTTTTTAAGTAATCTCTACAACCCTCATGGGCCTCAAACCTACAACCCCAAGGTCAAGAGTCGCATGCTCTACTGGCTAAGCCAGCATTATAATGATGCTCCTGGGGCGCCTGGGTGGCTCAGTTGTTCAGCGTCTGCCTTGGGCTCAGGTCATGAACCCAGGGTCCTGGGATCAAGCCCCGCATCAGGCTCCCTGCTCCGCGGGAAGCCTGCTTCTCCTTCTTCCACTCCCCCCTGCTTGTGTTCCCTCTCTTGCTGTGTCTCTCTCTGTCAAATAAAATCTTAAAAAATAATAATAATAATTATGATGCTACCATACTGATCTTGGTAAAGGCTACAACTCCGTCTGACGTCTGCTGGGCCAGTCCTTCTCACTGCCCTCTAGTCATTTCAGTTGCATTTCCTCTTTTATTTTTTTTTAAGATTTTAATTATTTAAGAGAGCGAGAGAGCACAAGGAGGGGGGAGGGGAAGAGAGAGAGGGAGAAACAGACTCTCCCACTGAGCAGGGAGCCTGATGTGGGGCTTGATCCCAGGACCCTGGGATCATTACTTGAACCAAAGGCAGACGCTCAACACCTGAGCCACCCAGGCGCCCTGTGATCAATTTTTATGTGTTCCAAGGGCAAATTTAAGAGCTAAGAGTTTAGATGTTGGCTACTCCAGGCACTGTTTTGGGTTTTCTACATAGAGTAGTAGTTTATTTCATCTTCACAACCACCTTCGGAGATGGTTATTATCTCTAATTTATAGATGAGAAAACAGGCACCGAGAGGTTAAGTCAACCAGCCCAAGGTCGCACAGTCTACCAGTATAGTCTACCAGTCCAAGACTCCTGTTTGGTCAGAACGGGATTGGAATACCGTCCACGCCACTTTCTGGCCGAGGACCATCAGGCTAACTCTTCCCAGTTTTGAGGCAAGTTGGAGCCTTACAGACCCAGGCCAGCCATCCACCAGCTGGCAACTAGGGAAGTAATTTAATCTCTCCATGCCTTAGTTTCTTTGTCTGCAGAGTGCAGACATTGACACTACCCTTACAGGGTACTGTGCTCCTTCACTGAGATCAGAGAGCACTGTTGGTTTGAATAGGATACCTCTTGAGTTGCAGGGGCAAGAACTACACACAGATTTCAGACACAGATGCCTCCAGATTTTCTACAAGGCTGCAGTACAATAAAAAAATAATATATATTGCTTTGTCCCAAGATCCTGGCACAGAGCTTCAAATACCTTTAGGATTTCCTGAGTGATAAGACACTCCTTCCTTGGGCGCCTGGGTGGCTCAGTCGGTTAAGTGTCTGCCTTCGGCTCAGGTCATGATCTCAGGGTCCTGGGATCGAGTCCTGCATCGGGCTCCCCGCTCAGCCAGGGAGTCTGCTTCTCACTCTGCCTCTGTCTGCCGCTCTGCCTACTTGTGCTCTCTCTGTCAAATAAAATCTTAGAAAAAAAAGACTGTCCTTCCTTATTCATAACAGGCCCCTTTGGACCATACCAGACTTTAAGCTAACAGGTGACACATTGCCATCTCCGAGAGCCCTGGGATAGCTTCAGGGTGCTGGCTGATCAGAAAAACCAGCCAACTTCCAGCCCCACTTCTGGGGAGGAGAAGGGAGCTGGAGAGTGCATTCAGTCACATGGCCAGTGATTTCATCAACCATGACTGTATAATAAAACCTCAATTTAAAACTCTGAACAGGGGGGCGCCTGGGTGGCTCAGTCGTTAGGCGTCTGCCTTCAGCTCAGGTCATGATCCCAGGGACCTGGGATCGAGCCCCACATCGGACTCCCCTGCTTGGCGGGAAGCCCGCTTCTCCCTCTCTCACTACACTGCTTGTGTTCCTGCTCTGTCTCTCTCTCTGTCAAATAAATAAAATTTTAAAAAATAAAATAAAAAAACTCTGAACAGGGGCTCCGGGGTGGCTCAGTTAAGCATCTGCCTTTAGCTCAGGTCATGATCTCAAGGTCCTGGGATCAAGCCCCACATTGGGCTCCCGACTCAGCAGGAGAGTCTGCTTCTCCACTTCCCTCTGCCTCTTACCCCCATTCGTGCTCTCTCTCAAATAAAAAAATAAAATATTTAAAAAAAATAAAAACTCTGAGCAATGAGGTTTGAAGAGCTTCTCTTCAACATACTGATGTAACAGGAGCTGGTACATACCCTGACTCCGCAGGGTCATAATAAGCTCTTGGGCTCAGGACCCTTCCACACCTTACTGCATTTCTTCATCTAGCTAGTCATTTGTGTTCTCTGCAATAAAACAGTAGTCATAAATGTAGTGCTTTCCTGAGTTGTGTGTGTCCTCCTGGCAAATATTTGAACCTGAAGGGGCATTGTGGGAACCCTGAATTTGCAACCAGGTTGGACAGAGGTGTGGGTAACCTGGAGACCCAGGACTTAAGGCTGAACTCCTTAACCTGTGGGGTCTTCACCAACTCAGGGTAATTCATGTCAGAATTGAATCGAATTGTAGGACGTCCAGTTGGTGTCAGAGAATTGTCGCTGGAATGTAAAAGGTAAAAAGTTCCAGCCCTTCGTACTAATCTTTGGTATTTTCGGTCTTTTAACTCTGTATCTTATAGTTCAGAAACCCCAGCCCTTGGTGAGATTGATTGGTAGTATCATGTAGCTAGCTGACACTATAGAAGGAGCAAGTCCATGGCTGTTTGCCTCTGTGTCCACCCTTTGGAGAGCCCCACCTGCAATTCCATTACCTGAATTAGGAATAATATCTACCATGGAGTGAGGGATTCACTGTGCACTAAGAACTTTTCATAATTTTGTCTTTCCTGGAAAATGAGGTTTCTTTACCACTTCCTATTATTAAAGGTAATTTGAACCGGGGGGAGATAGGTAGTGGAATTTGTGACTTAGGCACAGACTAGAAATAACAGCATAATAGGTGCGTGCAGATTACTTATCTGATAAGGGACTTGTATCCAGACTCTCAAAAACAACAAGAAGACAACCTTACTTCTTTAAAAGGAGCCAAAGATTTGAACACTCTTCTCTTTTTTCTTCCTTTTTTTAAAAAGACTTTATTTTTTTTTAAATATTTTATTTATTCATTTATTTAAGAGAGAGAATGAGATAGCGAGAGTACATGAGAGGGGGGGAGGGTCAGAGGGAGAAGCAGACTCCCTGTTCAGCAGGGAGCCGGATGCGGGACTCGATCCCAGGACTCCAGGATCATGACCTGAGCCGAAGGCAGTCGCTTAACCAACTGAGCCACCCAGGCACCCAAAGACTTTATTTTTAAGTACTCTCTACACCCAATGTGGGGCTCAGACTCACAGCCCTGAGATCAAGAGTCACATGGTCTGCCAACTGAGCCAGCCAGGCGCCCCTGAACAGACTCTTTTCCAAAGAAGTCCTATAGATGGTAAATAAGGACAGGAAAAGATGCTCAACATCAGTCATGAATGAAATGCAAATGAAAACCACCATGAGGGGCGCCTGGGTGGCTCAGTCGTTAAGCGTCCGCCTTCAGCTCAGGTCATGAGCCCAGGGTGCTGGGATTGAGTCCTGCATCGGGCTCCCTGCTCCGTGGGAAGCCTCTCTCTCGCCGTGTCTCTCTCTTGTCAAATAAATAAATAAAATCTTAAAAAAAAAAAAAACCCACCATGAGATTCTACCACACATCTGTTTGAGGGGCTAAAACGAACCAAGACCGACCATACTGAGTGTTGCCGAGGAAGTGGAGAGGTTAGAACTCTCCCTATCTTGCTGCTGGGAATGCAAAATGAAAATGGTACAACCACTCTGGAACAGTTTTGCAGTTTCTTTTTCTCTTTTAAAAGATTTTACTTATTTCACAGAGACGAGACACAGGGAGAGAGGGAATACAAGCAGGGGGAGTGGGAGAGGGAGAAACAGGCTTCCCGCGGAGCAGGGAGCCCGATGCGGGGCTCAATCCCAGGACCCCGGGATCATGACCTGAGCCGAAGGCGGCCACCTAATGACTGAGCCACCCAGGCACCCAGTTTCACAGGTTCTTAAAAAGTTCATCAACACTCACCACACGATCCAGGCCTTGTACTCCGAAGTATTTATCCAAGAGAAATGAAAGTATATGTCCACACACAAGACACACATACATGAATGTTCACAGCAGTTTTATTTGTAATAGTCCAAAACTGGAAATAGCCCAAATGTCCAACAGGTGACTAGCCAAACAAACTGTGGTACATCTATGAAATGGAATAGTACTTGGAAATGAAAAAGAACGGCTATGAATACATGCAACATGGGTGAATCTCAGATAATCTGCTCAAAGAGGCAGAGAAAAAGTGCATACTGTACGATTCTATATAAGTTCTGAAAAATGCAAATTGATCTATAGTGATGGAAAGCAGTTCAGTGGGTACTAAGGAGGAACAGGAGGGCATGATTACAAAGGGGCAGGGGAGATGGGGTGGGGGTGGTTTCCCATGTGTAACGTGTCACTATCAGTACATTTTCAACACATGCAGTGTATTGGATGCCAATTTTCCTTCAATAAAGCTGTTTTTTTAAGATTTCATTTTTATTAAAGATTTATTTCCGTGAGAGAGAAAGAGAGTGTGCTCATGCGTGCAGAGGGGAGGGGCAGAGAGGAAGAGAGAGAAACTCAAGCGGATTCCATGCTGAGCAGAGCCTGACCCGACCCAGGGCTCAGTCTCACGACCCTGAGATCACAACCTGAGCCCAAACCAGGAGTCGACGCTTAACCAACTATGCCACCCATAGTTGTGCCCTTTTTAAGATTTTTTTCTAATGTCCTTTTTTTTTTTTTTTAAGATTTATTTGCCAGAGAGAGAGTACACAAGCAGGGGGAGCGGCAGGCAGAGGGAGAAGCAGGGTCCCCCCTGAGCAAGGACCCCGGGATCATGACCTGAGCCGAAGGCAGATGCTAACTGACTAAGCCACCCAGGCGCACCTCAGTTTTTATTTTTAAGTAATCTCTACACCCAATGTGGGGCTCAAACTCACAACCCTGAAATCAAGAGTTGCATACTCTTCTGACTGAGCCAGCCAGTCCCCCTCAATAAAGCTGTCTTAAAAAACAACAGAAGAGGGCACCTGGGTGGCTCAGTTGGTTAAGCAACTGCCTTCGGCTCAGGTCATGATCCTGGAGTCCCGGGATCGAGTCCCGCATCGGGCTCCCTGCTCAGCAGGGAGTCTGCTTTTCCCTCTGACCCTCTTCCCTCTCATGCTCTCTATCTCTCATTCTCTCTCTCTCTCAGATGAATAAATAAAATCTTTAAAAAAAAAAAAAAAACAACAGAAGAAACTAGAGAGAGAGATCTGCCCGTAGTTCTACTCACAATGCTGATTTCATAACCTAGGAAAGGATTATCCTGGCTTTTTTTTTTTAACCCATTACAAGGTTTTATTTTTTGAGTGATTATATTTAAACTTACATTTTATTACATAGTATTTGACACATACAAAAGGATGTGTGGCACCTTGTCTGAGTCAGGGACTGTCATACCTCAAATGCCCACGAACCCACCACCCAACCTGAGAACCAAGATTTGACCAAAACCCTTGCAAACTCCTGGGGTCCTTCCTCATCGCTCCTCCACTCTCCTCTCCGAGACCATCGTCTTGAATTTTGTTCTTTTTCTTCCCCTGATCGAATAAGGTTTTATCACATGTGCCTGTCTCACCCAGACAATAAATGGTTTCCTTTTGCTGGTTTTTTTGAGCTTTTGAAAATGCGACCGTACTGTGTGTAGTTTCATGTGATTTGCTGTTTTGAGTTCAGTATTCAATCTCTGAGGCTCCTCCGTGTTGTTGCATTTTGTATATTACAGGATTTTCAATCCTCCCCGTGGCCCTGCAGGCCGATTTAGGATTTGCTATACGGGGAAAACACAGCTCAGCATTTGACAGTAGCTCTCACAAGAACAAACACGGCCACTCTGACGCAGCAATGTCGCTTCCAGAAAGTCACCCTGCAGGACACTTGAATGGCCAGAGTGGCATGGGCGTGGTATTTATTGCACAAGGATATTTATTGCAGTGTCCCTCGTAATATCGAAGTCATAGAAACACAGTTACATCAGTAGGGATCTAATCGCAGTGAGTGAACAGGAGTTGCGGGAAAGTTATACAATGGAACACCACTAGCTATGAAAACAAGGGGAGGGGAGCACTGATGATGGAAAGCTCTCCAGGACAGATTTTAAAAGGGTAAGAGCAGAACAGTGTGGAATGTGTTACCGCACATTTAAAAAAGGGGAGAAGAATAAATCATACGGAACTGCTTAAATACTTCCAGAAGGGTTCAGAAGTAACTGAGACCTAGGTGGGACACTTTTCATTGTATCCATTTTGTATTCTTTTAAAAAATAGCAGGCCTTGGACAAGGGCTACCTATTTAAAAATACATAAAATAACACTTTCAGTCTTTTCAGTGCAAATTCCCAGCTTCCTGGTCTTTCTTTGGCTTGTAGCCAGCCTGTGCTGCCAGTGAATATTTTATCAGAAGCCCTTGCTTTCCCCCCCCCCCCCCCCCCGACCCCCCACTTTTTGGCATGTTACACTCTCAACTCCCCCAAAGCCCCTTTGCCGACCCGGGTGGCAGCCACGGGAGGGGCAACCTGCCACAAGGTGGCGCTCTTTGCGGGCCGCTGCTTTGTAGGAGGGAAGGTCGTCCTCTCCCTGGCACCTGGGGCGAGGGTCAGGGGCCTCTTCTGAGTGGGAGCTCACCTCCCCGCCCCCGGCACTCCTCAACTTAGTCCTACACCTCCACCAGGAAATCTGGAAAATGGGAAGTTAGGAATCATATCATGTCACTCCACCATTTGGTCCATCAAACGTCCTCCAGGCAGGTGCAGACTTCGAGAACTTGGGAGGTGCCTGTCACCCTCTTTTGGGTCTCAGGGAGAGGGCAGGTGTGAGTGCCAATGTACAGCTCTCTCTCCCTCCCCGTCTGACAATCTATTTCAGCCAAAAAACCTTAGGAGTCAGAGCAGTCAGGGCTCTGCGGGGGCGGCGGACAAGGGGACAACAGAAGAACCGGGGATGGCCGGGGCCCCTGGCAGGGGCAGTAGGGACTGGGCCGCTGCAGGCTCTTCACCTAAGCTGCCATCTGTCCACCACCCACCCACCCATTTGCATCCATTTATCAAATACCAACAACCCACCAGGTGGAGAGAAATTCTTAATTCAAACAGTTGCCTTGAATATCAGAAGAAAGGTAACTGGGCCACATTCGAGACCTGACCCCTGGGCCTTTGCTCAAGCTCTTCCCCCAGACCCAGGGCCTTCCCACCCTATGCAGCCATGTGTGTGCACCCGACCTGTGTGTGCACCTGACCTCTCCTTTAAGGCTAGCAGTCATCCTACCTCTTTGGCCTCACCTGCCCAAAGGCTCTGGTCCAGAGCAGCCTGGTCAGCGCCTGGGGCAATGGAGGGGGGGGCTCCCTGGCCTGAGGATATGGAGCCCTCTAAGAGGGAAAAGTGCAAGAATGACAATGCAAAGCAAAAGGTCAGCCGCGGGCAGACAGACGTACCCTCGAGATGCAGGCTCCAGCAAGGATCGCTGCCTTCACTGGGGGCTGGTCCACATCTTGGTACTGACCCGTCTGTGAGCCCAGGGTCTGGCACTGAGGAGGCTGTCTGGGAATACTTGTTAAATGGACACAGGCTAATCTTCCCAGAGTCTAGCCTGATGACGGAGCCCATACTCTGCCGTCTTGGCCTGATGGAGCACACTGATACCTAGGCAGCAGCTGGGAGGCAGGGAGGCAGCCCCAGGCTTGGGCAGGGGACACAGGTCATAGCAGGCTGTGTCCACAGACCAAAGCCTCACTGGCACTGGGTGGCGCAGCCAGTGGCTGGCCCCTCCTAGGCCCTGGCTGCCTGGTGAGACCCTGAACAGGGCAGGGGTGCCCTGGATGAGAGTCCCTTTGTTCAGCTTGGCCTCCCCCCCATCTGCATGGTTCCTTGGCCACAAAAGAGCCTCACACTTCAAAGCTGAGGGCCCATCCTGAGCAGGAGAGCCCGGGAAGACAGTGCCCCTGAGATGTCTTTGGGCCTCTCCATCAGCTCTGCCAGGCTCCCCCATCACCTGAACACTGGGCCCCCCCCCCCTTCCCTGGTGCCACAGAGAGATGTGCTGGAGGGAAGGAGGGAGATGAGACAGTGGGCTCAGCTCCCCCGGACAAAGAGGGATCAGTGGAGTAAAATCAAACCAGCTTTTAATACCAATATAGTCTCTCTTTTAAATACCATGTTCCCCAGGACAGGGTGCAGGGGCAGGCTCTTGGCAGGAAGAATGGAAAGGAAATGTGGAACAAAATGGAACGGGTCACCTGGGCCTGCCCCCACCCTGCCCGGGGGCCCTTGCCGCAGGGCCTGAGCTGCCCACAGGGGAGGGGGAGGTGACAGCAGCTTCCTCTGGTCCAGTTTTGTGGGGGGCCTGGGGTGGGCTTCCCCCCACCCCCAGCCTGCAACACTCTTCTCAGGATTATTTCTGCCCTTCAGACCAGCAGAGCCTGGGCTCCTCTGACCTGGGAGGGGCCCCTTTTGCCTAAAAGGGAATGCAGCTAAGGCCTGGGGGCAGCGTAGGGGGGGATGCCCCTGGCCACGCCCGGCCCTCTCAGTAACTGCTCTGGTGGCCTGTGAGGATGTAGAGGTTGCTGTGAGCCCCTGGGTTGTCAGTGGGAATGCTCTCGAGGATGATATCCCTGGAGGGGAGAGAGAACCGGAGGTGAGGCGGGCAGGGAAGACCTGTGGGCACATCCATATGGCCTCAGGGGCTTCTGAAGGGGCGGTCGGGGCACCGCGTCCTACCTGTGGGCCCCAAGCACTCGGAAGATCCTTGTCTCGTCTGTGATCTCCTGGGTCACCTGGGAAGAAAAGGGGCACTGAGGCCACCCCAGTGGCTCCTCTCCCAGGAGGTGGCGCCCACCAGGCCAGGGGCAGCGAGGGTCCAGAGTTCCACTCACCTCGTTGGTGTCCAAGCTACGGCCTTGCATCCCATGGCTCCAGAAGGCCAGCACACTGTCTTGCAGACACACTAGGAGGCATCAGGCTGCCTCAGCCCTGCACCTGCCCTGAGGATGCTGGCGCCCGCAGCCACACCCTGGGCCCAGGTCTGGGCCAACGAGGTCCTCACAGACCGCAGGTGACAGGTGTGTCACCTCTTGAGAGGGGCTGGGCACCTGCCTCCTTGTCCCACTGCCCGCCCCGCCCCGGGCCACATCACATGCTCTGGGCTGGGGACCTTCCCGCCCCCACCCCCATCCAGCTCACTCACCCACAGTCTCAATGGGAAAGTCAAAGGTCAGCACGGGCGCCAGTGTGGCCGTGGGCTCACCCAGCAGGTTGACCATCCTCACGCAGCCTGTACAGGGAGAGGGCTGGTGGGTGCAAATGGGGTGGTTCCCTTCTGGGGAGGCAGACCCACACGCACATGGCTTCCCTCAGCCTCCCCTCAGCCCCTCCACTGCCCTGAGCCCTGACCTCAGGGGCACTCACGGTCAAAGCAGACTAGGACTGTGTCCCTGTCCACCTGGATCACCTGCTGGGCGGTGCCCGGGAGCCCCTCTGCAGGCAGACAAGGGAGACACGGCCTGGCTGAGCCCCGAGAGGAAGACCTGGGGGGCCGGCTACAGCCAGCCGTCCCCACAAGCGCCTTTCAGCCCCACAGCGGTCCGAATGATTCCCGCACAGCGCAGCTGGGGCAACTGAGGCTCAGAGCGGCTGAGTGAGCCGCCTGCAGGCGCACAGAGAGGCAGAGGTGAGTCCCAGGGAGCCGTGGGAGGGCAGGGTTTCTGGAGCCGGGAGAAGCACCACGTGCGACTCCACCACTGTGTGACCACAAGGCTCTGAGCCTCAGTTCCCTCACGTGTAACCCAGGCAGGACGATGCCGACCTTGCGGGGCTGTCGTGAGGAGTAAGAATGAAGGCCTGTGTGGGAGGCCCCTGGCTCAGGGCCTGGGGCACAGCTGGGCCTTAGTCCAGTGCACCCGTCCTTCTTGACCCACGGCCACTCGCTCTGCTCCCGAGCTGTCCCGACCCAGTGTCCTGCTTCCCTGCTCAGAATGAAGGCCCCCGGGCCCACCCTGTCCAGTTTGCAGCACCCTAACAAAATCTTTTAGAGAAGCCCCGCTGAAGAGGGCTGGGAGCCAACAGCTGTGGTGAACAGAGTCCCCTGCCCTCCCCCTCTCTGTCACACACACACACACACACACACACACACACACACACACACACACACA
>NW_027397113.1:6255699-6261050 GCF_003265705.2 Callorhinus ursinus | reverse complement strand
ACACACACACACACACACACACACACACACACACACACACACACACAGCCCTCTGGCTCACCAGGCGGTATGAGGACGTCAGGCGTAAGACCAGCCTCCAGGGGCAGGACGTGGAATAGGACTCGGCAGCCCGGCCCCTCGGGGCCCTCCGCCCCCACGCACACCTGCGGCAGCTCCTTGCCGTCCAGCACCAGGGGCTCCAGCATCCCCGCGGGGCTGGGCAAGGGGCTGGAGAAGTTCTGGGGGCAGCAGGGGTGCTCAGGCCTCCATTTCTCCCCCCAGGCCCACTGCCACCATCCAGGGCCCCCCCCCCCGGCTCCGCCCCTGGCCACCCCGCACCTTCAGCAGCAGGAACTTCTGTAGTGGCTCGTACCACTGCAGCAGGAGCAGGCTGGCAGGCAGGGCAGCCAGCAGGAAGGTGCTGCCCGTGTAGGGGTTCCGCACTGCAAGAGAGGCAGGCGGTGGGGACCTGGCCGCGCCCGTGACCCCAGCACCCCCACGCCCGGCTCTTACCCACACGACACTGCAGGCAGCCTTTGGTATCTGGAATCTTGGCGGACAGGGCAAAGCGCCTGCAGGGGTGACGACCGGGGCGCGTGTCATGGGTGCCATCCATGGTCAAGGCCCCAAAGAGCCCTGAGATGGGCACTATCCCCTTCCCTGCCTGATGGGGGAGAGCCTGAGGCTCCAGCACCCACCTCCACAGCCTGCGGCCCAGGGGTGTGGGCACAGAAGTACCTTTCCCTGTGCCACTTTGGGCAGCTCACTTAACCTGCCCCTGCCTCAGTTGCCTCATCTGGAGAATGGGGGCAACCGTGGCACCGACCCCGTAGTGAGGAGAAGGGCTTCCGGCAGAGCCCGGCACGCTGCGTGCACTCACGCAGGGCTAGCTTCTCCCATTCCAAATGATGGCTGCCCGCCTACTGTCCGTCACTGAAAATCCTTCTGAGGCAAAGGCAAGGTCTAAAAGCAGACGTGAATGAAGAAACAAGGGCACGGAGGGGGCAGGAGCGGCTTCAGCCCCGCGAGCACTCACGGCAGCCCCCCCTCCGCCTGCCACATGGCACACGTCACAGAAGGGCAGGCGGGGCCCAGGAAGATTAAGACTTGCAAAAAAACCACGAACAAACAGCCTGCCCTGCCCTCGCTGAAGTGACACCACAGGGAGCCGGCCGGTGGCTGGCTTCGGTGGCAGGGGGAAAGTGGGTAATGTCCTTGCTTTGGTTACTGGCTGTCCCCCAAGCCCTCAAGGGACCTCCTGAGCCTGTTTCCTCCTCTGGGGAGCAGGGTTACATGTCCGGAGGCCTGCCACCCCCTCCCCGCAACCCGGGGCCGTCTGCCCCTGTCTCCTCTCTCCCTTTGTTTTGTCCACTCGCGCCCCCAACTGGCCTCTAGATGGGGCAGAAGCAGGTATTTTTGTATCTGTTTTTTTCTCCAAACAATTCTGGCTCTCTGCTTTTTATGTGCAAGGTGGACAGCGTGACTCCGTGACTTTCCGCACACACACCCGAGCTGGGGCTCTGACAGGCCTGTTTCCTGCAGGTCCTGGGACAAAGCAGAGGTTTGCTCGGGCACCGAGCTCAGGAAGCCCCAGGGCTGCAGGGCTCCAGATGCGGTACATGAGGAGCCCGCCGCAGGAAGGGCCTGGGCCCACAGCTCTCCAGCTGGGGTAGCCACTGGCCTGACCCCCCCCACCGCCCCTACCAGCCCCCACCACCGCCCTGGGCAGGGCAACATCTAAGCCTACTGCCCAGACCCCTCCTCGAATTCAGCCACACCTAGCCCACGGTCGATGGAGGTCCCACTTGCACATCTCAGACTCAATGTGACAACACTGAATTCTGCTCCACCCATACCTGATGACAGATCTATCCTTCCTGCTGCCCAGGCCAAAAACCCTGGAGTCATCGACTCCTCCTTCGCTCCCATCTACCAACTGCCAGGAAATCCTACTGGTTCAACTTGCAAAAGAAAACCAGAATTCAGCTGCTTTTCATCTCCTTCACTACTACCCTGGCCCACGCCGCCATCACCTCCCACCTGATGGTTACAAGAACCTCCTGACAGGTTTCCCTGCTTTCCCCTCACCCTTTCAGTCTGTTCTCAACACAGAGGCGACAGGGATGATGCCCTCAAAACCTCAGTCCATGTCACTTTCCCCCCGGATATCAACAAGGCTTGCTCTAAGTCTTTACTCAAACAGCACCGTCTCAGAAAGGTCCTTCCCGACCACCGTGTTTAAAACCACCATCCAGGCCCCACCCCTCCTGGTCCTTCTCCCCACGCTTTAATTTACGTACCACGGTCCCCTCGGCACCTCACCACAGAATACCCTTTTTATGTTGGTTGTTGTCTGTCTCTCGTGACAAGAAAGCCTGGAGACTACGAGGGACTCTTTAGTTCACAGAGGCCCCCAGGCACGTACTAGGTACTGAGGAGATACTCTCTGAATGACTGAACAAGGGACTCTATCTGGACAACTCCCCCCCTCCCCGCTGACGCCTCATAAAACACACGACGGGATCTGCTCCCCCAAGGTCTCCCAGTCCCTCCCTTCTCCCTCCTGCTCACTCTGGTCAGGCCCCAGATCCTCTCAACCCCACTTCCTGAATACGGCTCAAGTCCGTTCATCTCTCACCACCCTGTAGCTAAACGCCCACCGCTTCAGGTGGCTACACTGGCCTCCTTCCCAGGTGCCCTCTCACCAGCCTCCCCCTCCAAGTCTTTGTGACCACTCTCAGCACAGCCAGCCAGCAGATGCCTCTAGTCTTCATCTGTCTCTCTTGACGCCCCAGCTCTAGGGGACGGCACGTGACCCAGGCCTGCCCCCCGCCCCCACCAAGCTCCTCATGCCGCGACCACAGTGACAGGCTCAGAGTGGGCAGGGACTTAAGCTAGACCATGAGAAATGGCCCCCGGGGTTTGTGGGAATTACTTGGAAGCAGAGGTTCTAGTACCACAAGCCTGTTAGCTAATGGAACGCTGGCCTGGAACCACTGCCCCCCCTCCCTGGACAGGAAAGCCTACCTGAGAACGAAGGTGATAGGGGAAAGCAAAGCCAAGAGATTCCTGATGAAGCCATTTAAGCCTGGATCCAGCTGGGCCTAAAGCTAACCCTACTCCTGAACTTGCAGTTACACGAACCACTAAATTCCCTTTTCTGCTAGTCAATCACTTGCATCGCCTGCAATAGGAAGAGTCCCGACTGACATACTGAGGGATCCTTCTAAAATGCTCCCAGCACTGGGGCACCTGGGTGGCTCGGTCGTTAAGTGTCGGCCTTCGACTCAGGTCAGGATCCCAGGGTCCTGGGATCGAGCCCCGCCTCGGGCTCCCTGCTCCGCGGGAAGCCTGCTTCTCCCTCTCCCACTCCCCCTGCTTGTGTTCCCTCTCTCCATGCGTCTCTGTCAAATAACCCAGCACTGCTGCCAGTTGAACAAAACCCAGATCCTGGGCCTGGCATCAAAGGAAGGGCTCTGCCACTCATGCGTCTTCCCCTCAGGCTGCTCCGCCCTCTTCCCCCAGGCCAAATGCCTTACATCTCCCCAGATCACCCACAAGAATTTGCTGGTGCTCTTCCCCTTGCTGGAATGCCAACCCCAAATTCATCTGCCCGGAAGCCCACTGTGCACTTGCCAACCCCACGCCCTCAGGCAGCCAGCCTCTCAGAGGCCTCTGCGCCCCACCCCCCCACCCCGAACCCCCTGCTCTCCCCCAGGCTCACTTCAGGGCCAGGTCCTGACTGTCAAGGATGCATTTGATCTGCTGTCTCCAAGCCCAGCTTAGGACCAGGCCTACAGCTAGCGCTCAGTACCCTCACGACCAAAACTGCCTCACTACGGTCTCCTTGCTTACCTATGGGCCCAGTGGCCCAGGACGGGGGCTACCAAAGCTCCGACAGATGAGGAAAGTAGGTTCAGAGAGTCAAAGCCACGTCTGAGATCACAAGCCCAGTCACAGGCGGCCATATTCCAACCCCGGCTTGGCCCCTCTGCCTGCCCCCTTCCCACCCCGCTGCACGTCCAGGCTCCCCCAGGGTCCCTGACCTGGGGATGATGCGCTGCGTGAGGCGGTTGGTGGGGAGGGAGAGGGGAACCTGTTGCTGGAGTCTTCGCTGCTCAAACAGGCCTGGGAGGTCATGGGCCCAGATGTGCGTGGATTTCCCTGCCAGGGAGGGAGAGAGGGGCTCAGAGAGTGTGGGCCGGTGGGATGCAGGCCCTGGCCCCCCGCCTGCCCCAACCTGTACCTGAGAGTGACAGCAGCACATTATTCACGCAGTAGAGCCAGGTGCAGCGGTGTGAAATCAGCTGGAGGCCACAGAGTGGTTGATGGACAGGGAGTCAGCACACCAAGCCCCCCAGGAGCCTCCCCACTCCAAAGCCAGCCGGGCCTCACCTTCTCCAGTGTATCTTCATGCAGTTCATGCAGGTTGAGGGTGTAGATGCCTTCCTCGGCCCCCACCACCAGGAACTGGTCTGCGGGGGTGGGAGGGTGGGGGGGTTTACGGGGTCAGAGGTCAGCCACACCCCCTGGCCCAAGCTGGGGATTCCGGGCTCCTGCTTCCTCCCTGCCCCGCCTACCCCGGGTGACAGGGTGAATCCAGGTGACAGCAGCGTGGATCCGCAGGGGGCAGCCATTGAAGACCTTGGAGAAGCAGGCACCCATCTGGGGAGAAGGCAAGAGGCCAGCGAGGAAGACAGAGGCGGGGGAAGGCAGTAGGTTGGGGTGGGCAGCAGGAGGGCAGGGCTGTGGGACAAACACTTACATGCACTTTGGGGGTTGGGGGAAGCCCGTGACAGGACGATCTCTGGAAGGGTGGGAAAGAGTCAGGGCTGAGGTGGCACCCCCAGCCTCCCATCTTCCCAGCCCCTCTGGAGCAACCCCTCACCTCCGGATCCTCCCTGTGCTTCATGGTGGCCCAGGCGGTGGGGAGCAGTGGGGGGCTGTTAGGGCCTGGGGGAGGTGGAGGTGGGGCACCTGCAGGCACAGACAGGCTGTGAATTCCAGCTCTAGCCCCCCCCCCCCCGCTCCTGCCTCCTGGTCCCCCAAGCCTGGACTCACCTAGGGGGCTGGATAGAGGGTCTTCAGCTGGAGGCTCAGGGGGGGAGAGCCCCAAGAATGCGGCCCGCTTGATGGTTCCTATAGTATCGTCTGGAGAGTCCAGCTCCTGGCAGGAGGGTCAGGGGACTGAGCCTGGCTGTCAGCAGGACCCCATAACCTGGCCCTACCCCAACCGCAGCCTCTGCAGCCCTCTCCCACTCCCTGCTCCAACTTCCCTGCACTCCATACCTGGAGTTCTGAGGCTGGCCGGATGGTCAGGCTCCTGTGGGGACAAACCAGAGGAATATGAG
>NW_027397113.1:6175504-6250699 GCF_003265705.2 Callorhinus ursinus | reverse complement strand
CACACACAGCACCCCCACCGGATCCACACACACAGCACCCCCACCGGATCCACACACACAGCACCCCCAGCCAAGTCCATATACACAGCCCCCCACCCAGATCCACATGCACTGCCCCCACCAGATACTCACACAGCCCCCCCCACACACACACACAACCTCCCGAGCAGACTCACACTGGATCTCCGAGGGGGTCCTCTCGGCCGGGCCGTGCTGTCCCCGGGAGTGAATGGTGTCTGGAAACATGTCATAAGTCTAGGAAAGAACACAAACACGAACGGTTGACACACACCCGGCACTCGCCTTCCGCCAGGTATCATTGGAAGTGCTTTACCCACACTTTGTTTTTACAACAACTCTCTGAGATTATTTTAAGATTAAAGATGAGAAAACCAGCACAGAGAAGCAAATAACTGGTCAAAGACCACACAGAAACCAGAAGAAGGCTAAGCTAGCGTCAGGTCAGCTTAAGCCAAGCACAGGAATTTATCAAGTGAGGGGTACGGGGGCGGGGGGAGCAAGATGGGCCCAGGAAAGATCTCTAATGGGTGGGCTCGCCTGGAGGAAAGCTCCCAGTGCTGGAAATACGCAAGTTAAAGGAACCTGATCCATATCACCTCTGCATTCCTTACCTCCTGGCCAGGCCAAGATCCATTCCTCAGCTCCCCTCACTTACCTCCAGGTCACAGTCCTCTGGGGAGGGGGTTCCCAGGTGGGGGTCATTGGCTTTGTCCAACAGCTGTGTGAGGAGAGCCCGAGGGAGGTGCTGGGCTGTGAATGGATGCTAGAGGATTGGGGGGGAGGGGCACAGGTTGGTTCCCGGCCTCCAGGCCCCTGCTTGCAAACACCTAGGCTCCTGCCCTGCCCCCATCTCCCACCTGCAGAAGCTTCTCCGCTGTCGGCCTCTTCTTGGGGTTCTTGGTCAAGGCCAGCTTGAGGAAGTGGTGGAAATGCTGGGTCCTAGTGGGCACAGGAACCCCCGCCCCCAGACCCAGGTTAGCCCTCATGTGGGGCATCCTGCGAGCTCCAGAGGAGGGAGTCTGCTTCAGGAAGGAGCCAGACCAAAGCCAAGGGCAGCTGGCCTAAGCAATCCTGCTGTTGGGGCACAGCAGCTCCTCTATCATAACCATCTGCCCTTCCTCCCTGCCCACACCAGTCCCCAGGCCGAGGGGCAGGGCTCAGGCCCCTCCCACAGATGGTCCACAAAGGCTGAGAGTGCGGGGCTCCTCAGGTTGCACCCTGGGAGTTGGCAGAAGGTTCTCCACCCCCATGGAGACTGCTGGAAAGGAGGCCCCAGTGGGGGATGTAGGCCCTCACCAGCGAGTCTTGTCTCTCAGCCTGGGTGGCTGGAAGCTACTCTTCGACATGAGCATCAGGGCCCTGTGGAGAGCACGAGGTCAGGGGACAAGGTCAGCAGTGCCCTGGAGGTCAGGCAAGGGGCAGATAAGTGTTCAGCGGACCTCATGGGGTGCAGGTGGAATAGAGGGGGCTGCAGCTCGCCCAGCTCGATGGCGGTGATGCCCAGGGCCCAGACATCACAGAGCTCGTTGTAGCCTCCTTTGCGTTCCACAGCGGCCACCTCTGGGGCCATCCTAGAGAGGGGGTCACAGATGGGATGGCCAGGTGCCCGACCTGTGCCCCCCCCTCCCCCCTCAGCCCAAGGCACAGCCTCACCAGTATGGAGTCCCAATGAAAGACCTCCTCTTAGCCACAGATGCCGTCAGCTCACCTGATACCCCAAAGTCAGCTGCAGGGAGAAAGAGCTGCTCCCACCCGCCCTCTGGCTACCACTCCCCACCCACCTCCAGGGCTGAGGCTCGGAATGCACCTGAAGGGTTCAGAGAGCAGGCGGCCCAGGTTCAGCCACAACTGCCACACGTTCAAGGCAAGGCCAGGGCCCCCTCCGGGAGGGGTCGACTACCTTCTATCCCTGACCAAGTGTGTAGTCCCAGGTTAGACTCCATACAGACCCAACCACATCCAACTTCTAGCAGGGAAGGAGAACGCTTCCACTTTCTCAATGGGGAAACTGAGGGTTAAGTGGTAAAGTGACTTGCTCAAGGACACCCAGCACTTAAAGGCAGACCCTAAGACTCCATAAGCTCCCACGGAACCCTCACCCTGATTGTGTCCCCGGGGTACTGACCCAGCTTGACATCTCCCTGGAGGGTGAGGAGAAGATTGGCTCCCTGTGGGAATGGAGGAGAGAGAATCCCATCTGGCGCCCCCAAGAGCCTCCTCCTCCCTCCCAGGATGTCCTCGGCCACACCCCTACCTTGATGTCTCTGTGGATCTTCCCCTGAGAATGTAAGTGGTGCAGCCCCTGGGGACAAAGAGGAGCTCCTCAGAACAGCCACCCAGGACTATCTCCCCTTTCCTGAGCCCCCTCTAGCAACTGGGGCCCCCCACCCAAGCAGCTTCCTCCTCCCCTCTCCCCAAACAGGAAGTGACTGAGCCAAGAGGGAAATGTGCTGCTTCCGGCAACAGGGCTGGGGCCCCTTCCCCCCCAGGACCCACAGCCCCTCAGGCCAGCCCTGCCTGAGGCACTCCACCCACCCCCCCGACACACACACACACACACACACACACACACACACACACACACACACACACACACACACAGGCACGCACTGGCCAGGCCAGCTGGGCTCCCTGAACCACAGCTCCTGGGGACTGGGGGTGTGAACAGCCGTACGGGCCCAGCTACCTTCAGTGCCTCTCGGCAGACATAGGCAATCTGCCGTTCCTCCAGGGGCCCGGTGGCTGAAACGGAAGGGGTGAAGACTGGCATGGAGGTCAGGAGGATATGCTGACCTTCCCAGGCCACCCTGTGTGGGGGGAAGCAGCAGGCACCGGTAGATGAAAGAGGTGTTGGCCACATCCCCTCCCTGCACAGCCTGGGATAGAGCCCAGAGAAGGACACCAATGTCTCAAGGTCACACAGCCAGTGAGGAGTGGAGAAGGGCCCAAGCCCAGGACCTCAGCTCTCCTCTCCTGCCCCATGCTGGGGAAGGGTGGGTTGGGAAAAGGCTGTGGCCCTCTGGGGCCTGGAGTCCTGGCCCTCACCGTGGTAAATCTCCTGCAGGGACCCCCCTCCGCAGAACTCCATGCAGATCCACAATCGGTCATTCCTGGGGGGGGGGCACAGAACTGGGGTGGGCACATGGCAGGGCCACATGGGGGCTGCCTGGGGGTAGGCAAGGGGATGAAGCAGCCTCACCTGAGGTAGCTGCCAATGTAGGCCACCACATTGGGGTGACGGCACTCACGCAGGATGGTGATTTCCTGCTGGAGGGAGCTGGTGTCGTCCCCTGGGGAGCACAGGGCATCATGGAGGGGGTGCATAGGGATTGCTCTCAGTGCCCCATCTGCAAAATGGGCACATCCGCGCCAGAAAGATCCCAAGTGACAATACCCTGGGGCCTTCCTCTCAGGGGGCCAACTCTCAGCGCCCGTCCGGCGCTGTGCCCTCCCTCCAGCGCAGAGGCCCTGGCCCCGGGCCCTCACCTGGGTCTAGCTTGACTATCTTGACCGCGGCCAGTTCGGACGTGACCGTGTCGCGGGCCTGCAGGGGCGGAGGAGGTGAAGTAGGATGAGGAGGGGCGGGGCTGGGGGCTGGATGCGCGGTAGGGCGCAGAGCCGGCACCCTCCCCGCCGCTCTCCCGCGCGTCCGGCCGCCTGGCGCACCTTGTAGACGTCGCCATAGGTCCCGGCCCCCACACGCTGCAGCAGCTCGAAGCGGTCGCGCGGATCCTGCAGCGACACGTCCCGCAGCAGCGCCATTGCCCGGCGCCGGGCGGGCCGGCGGGCGGGCGGTCGTGAGCTGAGGAGCCGCGGAGCCGGCGCGGGGCGGCGCGGGGCGGGGCGGGGCGGGGCAGGACCGCCGGGGCGGGCGCGGGTGGCTCCGAGGCCGCGGAGGCGGGGCCGGGGCCCGGGGCGGGGCCAGGAGGGGGATGCCCCGCCGCCCGGCCGGGAGGAGGCGCCCGCGGGACAGGCCCTCGGCGGGGAGGGGAAGCCCCGAGGCCGGGCGGAGCCGACCCGGCAGAGGCCGTTTGGCCAGCCACCCGTTCCCTGCGCCCTACAGGTGGAGAGCCCGAAGGCCAGAAAGCAGGGGTAAGAGGGGGCCCCTCTCCCTCGTCCTGCCCACCTCTCCCGCAATTTCCCCGATGAAACACGGACGTGTATTTTTTTTTTTTTACAAAATGTATTCATCTTCCTTGGAACTGAAAAATAAATCTATGTACAAAACAGGAAGAGATCAGGCTCCCCTCACCCACTCGCAAACCCCTGCAGATTTCCTCCGGAGTCCCCTGAGACGGGCTGGACCTCGGGGAGGTTCCCAGAAGGTCGGAAAGAGGTCTGCTCTGATCTGGGGCCAGTTTGGTCAGGAAGGGGGCGGGGCTCAGGATTCACAGGCCGGAGACTGCGTTTCGTGTCCCAGACTCGCAGGACAGAGAAGGGAAGAAGCTAGGATTTCCCCAAACTCTGGAAGTTTAAGTTCTTTGGGGTAGGGTGCTTGGATTCCCAAGGGATGGAATTCTGAAGTGCGAAAATGTACTCCTAGGGGTTGAGCGGAGTCCCAGGTTCCCGGGTTGGAGACGGGACCTGTGCTTCCGGGGTGTAGGGCGAAACCTCAGCCCCACGGGCCCGGGAGCAACCGTGAGCAGCCCCGGTCTGGCCCAAGGTTAGAGCCTCGGTTCTGAGGTGGGGCCCTGTTTCCAGTGCTTGGACCTTTAAAGATTAATGATGGCGCTCAAAATGAGGTTTCCATTGGCCGGCTGGGCTTCTGGGGCATGGGACCTAAATTCAATGACCGACAGAGCCCTGGAGTAGCCTGTACTCCAGCAACTTGCAGCCTGGGTTCCGGGTTGGGGTGGGGCCTGGAGGAGGGGCTTAGGCCCCCTTGGCCCAGGGGAGGGGCTTAGGCTCGAGGGGCGGGCGGGGGAGTGGGGGTGACTGGGGTGGCGCCCTCCTCCCCGCACCACAAGGGCTGACAGGTAGTTCAGAGGCCCTTGCGCTGGCGCTTGAGAAAGGAAAGAGTGTAGTCGCTAGGTGTGGACACCTTCTGCTTCTTCATCTGCACTTGAGACTGCGCCGTGAGCTGCAGCTTGATGGCGCTCGAGTTGATCTTGGTGGCCACCAGCAGCTCCTTCATGCCCTTCATCTTCTCGCTCTGGAAAGTGAGCACCGGACCCTCCGGTGGCGGCGACGCTGCGGGTGCTGGCGCCGGAGCCGTGCTGCCTCCTTCAGGGCCTCGCGCAGTGCCGGGGACGGTCCCTGGGGGCTTCCGAGGGGGTCCCGACATCGCCCCCTGGCCTCCGCCAGGGCCCTTGTCCAGCGCCGGCTTCTTAGGCGGCGGCGGCTCCTCGGGCTTGGACTCACGCCGCGGGCCTCGCCGCCGTCCCTCCCGGGCTTCCTCGCCCCACAGCTCCTCGGCCTCGGCCGCCTCGGCCTCGCGGCTCACAATGCGCACCTTCTGCCGCACCTGGACAGGGAGGAAAAGTGGAGGAGAGGCTGCAGGCCGGCGGCTGGAACCCCAGGACCAGCCTCGGCCGCCGCGTCCCAGGGCCTCAGTCTTATCTGCACTCAAAGGGGACAAGCCAACACTCTTCAGGACCACAAAGGTTCTGCCTCGGCAGCTGCCATCACCCCCTGGCCCCCCCCCCAAGCCACCCTGCACAGCTGCCCCTCACCTGCCCCTCAAAGCGGCCTAGGGACTGCACGAGGAAGGTGGCCCAGCCCACGTGCAGCACTGGGGTGGGGCTGCCCTCTTCCCACTTGCAGATGCCGTCATAGAACCGCAGCAGGTGGGCGAAGCACTCTGGGTCCTGGAGGGCAGAACCCTGGCTCTGGGTCCCCTGGGCAAGAGGAAATGAGGGCGCAGGTTAGAACCCCCCCCCCATCACAGGGCACAGTCCAAGCCCCTTGCCTAGGCAGACAGCCCTGGCTTCAAAAGAGGTGAGCACAGCGGCGCCTGGGTGGCTCAGTCGGTTGAGCGACTGCCTTCGGCTCAGGTCATGATCCTGGAGTCCCAGGATCGAGTCCCGCACTGGGCTCCCTGCTCAGCGGGGAGTCTGCTTCTCCCTCTGACCCTCCTGCCTCTCATGCTCTATCTCACTCTCTCTCAAATAAGTAAATAAAAATATTAAAAAAAAAAAAAGAGGTGAGCACAGGGGAAAAGATCGCTTAGAACCTCTTTCCTTTTATAAAACCAGTCCTTAGCCAGGACTTGGGGGGAAAGCAGAAGCCATCTCTTACCTACACCCCACCCCCTCAACTGAATGAGGGGTATGCACCATGAGAGAGATGGGCTTCCACCCCCTTTACCTGAAGGCACAGGGTAGAAACCCCTAAAATAGCCTCAGCTCCCTCAGAGCCAGGCCGGGGACCCCCTACTGCAGCAGAGAATGTAGCTCTCTGCGCAGAACCACCTTCCCCCGGCAGGCCCCAGTCCTGCACAGTAGCCCCCAGTCCTACACAGCAGTCCCTGTGTCCTGGGATGGGGAGCCCTGCTGGGGGCGGGGGTGGGGTGGGCAAGGTGAACACAGGCTGCAGCTCCAGCTCTTCACCTGGGTCTGCTCCCCTGGCCGCTCCTCGCCGGCCTCCAGCAGGCTAGCTGCCTCCTTCAGCAAGTTGGGGATGACATCATTGGCTACTTCAAAGAACTCCTTGTAGATCTCCTCGTCTTCACGGCAGTAGTTGTAGCTGTGAGAGCAGTAGGGCACTGTGAGGTCTGGGCCATGGCAGGGATCCCCAGGGACCTGGTGAGCGGGTGGGGTCTTCACTTGGAAATGATGGGTCTGAGCAAGGGGGGCGGCGTGGGGCAAGGCATGCGGATTCTACTGCTGGATGTCAGTGGTTGGAAACTGGGAGGCCAGGGGAACCAGGGAAAGGTGTGAGGCCCTCATCAAGGGGTCCCAACCTCCTGCGTGATGGTGGCCTTGGCTGCCTAGGGACTGGATGGAAAGGGGATAGGGCTAGGGACCTAGGCCTCACGCCTGGATGAGGGTGGTTGGGAATTAGGTAGAATGGGAAGAAAGGCCGGCCTGAGGCCCTAGTGGGGGGATCCTCACTCCTGGATGACAGTGGCCGTGTCAGCCCAGGCCTGGAGGGCTTCGCGCACATTGCGGTTGCGGCAGTGGTAGCCAGCCAGGTACATGTAGGGGTAGATGTGCTCATCCCGGTAGTAGGTCTTGGCTGAGGCAATGCCCTGGGGATAGAGCAGAGGGACCTCAGGGAGCAGCCCCAGTGGCCCTGGATGGCACAAATCCAACTGGGTCACACCCATGAGGCGCAGTAGGCAGATCCCAGCGGGTCCTGCCTCCAATCTCACCTCCACTCCCGTCTATCCTCTCTGCCAGGTGCTCCTCCCCAGGGTCTGCACAACTCCCTGCTGAGGCCTGGGCCATGCTGCAGGGGGCAGGGACCCCCAGAGAACAAGGGCTAGGAAAGGGAAGGGACCCATCCTCCAAGCTTGGGGCATATCCATTTCCCTGGCTTTCTGACACACTCCTACCCAAACACCAAAGCCTTCTAAGCCCATCCCAATGTCCCTCCTACCCCACCCCCCACAAACTTAACAACCCCTCCTCAGTGCTCCCGCCACATGTGACCTCTGTTATACTCTAGGACAGTAAGAGGCAACAGAAAAAGCAGGGCTGAGGGGACAAATTCAGGCCCCACCCCTCCCAGGCTGGGGAACCCAGAACATCCCTCTTCAGACAGCCCGGACTACACTGAACATGCATATGCTAAATACAAAATGGGAAATGGAAGGGCAATACCCCCCAATACACACAAAGTTCCTCTCTCCTCACCTGCCCCCTCCCAGTCCCCAGGTAGAAGGGGACCCCAGCTACTGTTGGGCCTCCCTTCTGTACCCTCCTGAGATGTCCCCACCTTGTGGTAGAGGGTGAGGGGGTCTGGCCGGCCAGGGGTGGGCTCCAGTTCCTCCAGATCTGCCAGGTTCCCCAGTGCCATGGGGTACCTAGGAAAGGGTCATGAGTCCAGGCTGCCCCCCCAGCCCCGAGGCCCAGCCTGGCCACTTCCCCCTACTGACCTTTCCAGATGTCCCAGGTCGTAGAGCAGCCAGAGCAGCTTCTGGGGGGGGCCGAAGGAGAGAGATATGAGCTGGGGGGAGGTGAGGAGGGTCTCAGTCTACCAGGCAGATGTGAGTGGCATACCAGCAGGGACCTCCCACCAGGTGGGTGGGGCCAAAATTCAGGAACCAGCCCCTTATGGGAGTCAAAGCCCTTTTGCATCTCAATTCTACTTTCCCAAGAACCCTGGGAAAGGCCAGGCCAAGAATGAGTAACCCCTGTTACCAAAGGGGAAGCTGAAGCTCAGGAAGGGAAAGTGCCCCCGCCCATGGTCCCACAGGCACCTCTCACCTGCTGCAGCTGCAGCAGCTCCAGGGAGTCGGTGTGCAGGTCAATGGAAGGGTTGATGGCACACACCATAAATGCCACCTCCATCTTTCGGTCACAGCGCATGTATGATCCTTTCAGGTACAGCCAGCTCTTGGGAGAGGACAAGACCAGATGTCTCAGGATGGCCCCACCTGTGCCTGCTCCAGGGAATGACAGCCAGGAAAGGGGCACTCCCCCTTCTCGGCACAGGAAGGTGGTGCCAGGAAGAGGGGAGGTGGCTCAGACTGGAAGAGGAGAGTGTGAAATGCACAAGGTAGTGGGAGGGGGCATACCCGCTCAGCCACACCCGCGTTGACTGTCTGGCCCCTGCGATCTTCGTTGCCCTTGCCATGCCAAGTGACCTCAGCTGTCTGTTCTCCGTTGGGCCCAAACACTACCCAGGCGTGGTCCTCAGACAGGGCCAGGTGGACATCCCGGAGACCCAGAGCCTGGCAGGCCCCCACCACGGCAAAGGCCACACCAGAGCTGTCCAGTTTAGTGCCTGTGGACGGGAAGGGCATGGAAGAGAGTCCTCTGAGCACTGACCTGGGGAAAGGGGCCAGGTGGTGATGGGCCATGCTCCCTCCCACCCTCACCTCCAAGCCTGTACCCAAACCTTAGATGCTCCTGCCCATCAACGCTCAATCCCTTTCCTCCTATGTGTTCGAAGCCTCTCCCTCCCCCTTGACGTGCTGCAGCAAAAGACCTTCTTGGCTCTTCCACAGCTCCACCCAGCCTTTGACCCTGTCCCTTCTCTTTCTCTGCAACCGTACTGTTTTATTGTGCCTATTAGGTTATAACAGGGACAGCAAAAATGGGACCCTCTGGCCAACACTCTTCACACACCCACTGGTAGATACTCCTAATTTATCTCTGTACTCTTTTCCTGCTAGGCGCAGAAGCAGCCTGATTCCTTCTCAACGTGGCTCTCCAGGACCTGACTGCCAGTCAACTGGGCTTGGAGCAAAGAAGAAAGTTCTTTGCAAACCCTGAGTCTTAAGCTCCTTGACACGAAGCCCCTCCCTCATCCGTTCACTTTCATTTAAGTGTCTCAAATGTAGCCAGATTTTGGCTCCTCTCTCCCCAGATGTGCTCCTGCCTTTAGTGCTTCATACTGGGCTGAGGGTCTCCTGTAGCTGCTCAATGGCAGGGATGGGGGTGCTGAGGAGGCAGAGTCAAGTGACTGAGGTGCAGGCCCAGCCCTGCCATTCTGTGCCTTTGGCATGTCACTTCCCTTCTCTGTGCTTCAGTTTCCCTAGCTGCAAAGAGGGTAATAACACTTGCCCCACTTCACAAGGCTTGCAGGTCTTAAAGGGCTCTGCAAACCATACAGTGTTGTGAAGAGGTGGGCCAAGGTTCCCAGGTGAGACAGGATTCTCCCCCTTTGCCACCTGTCAGGCTCCAACCTGTGATGAAGCTGAAGAGGGATTGGATGTGGGCCCGATCCTTGAAGTAGGAGCGGCTGAGGCTGTTCCAGATGACATCGGAGACCTTCTTCACCAGTTCTCGGCTGGAGACACCCCCCTCTCGCGGGTAGAGAGACAGGTCGACGGCGCCACGGATCTGGGCGGTGAAGCGGGCATACAGCGCGGCGATGATGGATAGGTCGGCCACAGGGAAGTAGGTAAGCCCGCCGGGTGGGTCGGGCGCGGGGCTGGGCTGGAAGGTGAGCTCGGGCACATTGGTGGGGATGACGCGGTTGACAGCTAGGAAATGCTCCACGAAGCCCAGTACCAAGGATAGGAGCACCAGGTCCGGTTCCTCTCGGCCCAGCTCGGCAGCAAACAGGCGCACCACGTCGTCGATGGAGCGCAGCGGGAACAGCGTCTTCTGAGCGGCCTTCAGCCCCATGGCGGCGGGCCTCGGCCTGCGGGCGAGCCGGAGGAGGGTCGGGCGGGCACGACCGGGGAGCCCCCTCCCAGGCTCGGCTAAGGTTCTACACGCCTATTCCCTACATTCTCTTGCTTCCCCGCCCCCCTGGCCCTCCGCTCATCTGTTCCCCCTCTTCCGTCGGAGACCCCTCAGCCGAGGCTGTAAGGGCCTCCTCGTCCCCCACAACCCCAGGGGCCGCGGCCCCGATGGGGGTCCGCCTCTAGGACCCCGCTGGGGAACCCTCCATGGCCGCTCCGCCCCCTCTCTACGACCGTACCCCCGGACACCTAGAGTCCATCTGGAAGGCGCCCCTAGGCCATGCCCCCCAAATCCCAAGGAGAGTCCTGGCCTGGGTCCCCCGCGCCCACCTCCGCGCTTACATCCCACACAAGGCACCGCGGCGCCCGCCGCCTGGAGCCTGCTGGGAAATGGAGTTCCGCCCCTTGGGCAGCACTGCCTGCCGGGAAGTGCAGTCCCGGGCCCTCTCCTGCCCTTGCCGCGTCTTGAAATGGCGGTCGGCCGACTGTCCGCGGTGGCTGATGGGAGTGGTAGTCCGCTGCTCTGGGCTCCCCGGCGGTAGGTGAAGAGTGGAGGCTGCACCACCTTCCTGAGATCCTCGGGGATTGGTCACGCCATTTCACGCCCCCCAGGTAGGCCGTGAACCGCGGTGCATTCAGGGAGATGTAGTCCGGGGAGTGACCCAGACATTCCTCAGGCGGTCCCTGCGCTTAGGCTGTCACGTGAGGTCAAGATGTGAGGAAAACTGGGGCGCCTGGGTGGCTCAGTCGTTAAGCGTCTGCCTTGGCTGAGGTCATGATCCCAGGTCTTGGGCTCCGTGCTCCTCGGGAAACCTGTTTCTCCCTCTCCCTCTGCCTCTGCTGTGTTCCCTTTCTCACTGTGTCTCTGTCAAATAAATAAATAAAATCTTAAAAAAAAAATGTGAAGAAAAGGGTACTTTCAAACACTGCCAGAGTACTGTAAGTGCGTTCAAACACTTGAATTGGATATTTATCAGTATCCGTTAACATGTAAACGTGTCTGCTGTATGTCTAGCAATTCTTCCCTAGTTCTGCTCTTGAGAAAATTTAATATATGTGCAAAGATGAACATCTGAAGAATCATTATAGTTATTTGTAATAGGGTAAGAGCATGTTGTTGGAGGGAAAAAAGCTCCAGAACGATATGTATGGTAAGATACTATCTATATTAAGAGCATTTTATTTTTTTAAAAAGAGGCTTTTTTTAAAAAAAGATTTTATTTATTCATTTGCCAGAGAAAATACAAGCTTGGGAGCGGCAGGCATAGGGAGAAGCAGGCTCCCCACTCAGTGGGGAGCCTGATGTGGGGCTCTATCCCAGGACCCCGGGATCATGACCTGAGCTGAAGGCAGATGCTTAACCGACTGAGCCACCCAGGCGCCCCTATTAAGAGCATTTCAAAACTTCAAAATAATACTAAATAATTTCTACAGAATCATCCATTCACCTTCCTTATTCATTCAACAAACAGATTTTTGGTGCCTGTGGGCCAGGCACTCAGTCCTAGGCACTGGATATATAGCAGTGAGTAAAGTATCAAATTTCTGCCCTTCTTCACGTCTGTGGGTATTTTCCCCCCAATCCATAAGCCTAGTCTAATCATGAGAAAACATCTGGCAAGCCCAAACTGAGGAACATTCTACCAAACACTTGACCAGTACTCTTCAAAAGTGTCAAGGTCATAAAAGATGAGGAAAAACAGAAACTTTTGCAGATTAAAACAGAGTAAGAAGACAGGACAACTAAATGCAACATGGTGTTCTGGGTTGAATTCTGGGACAGAAAAAGGACATTAGTAGAAAAAAATGGTCAATAGGGTGGCTGACCGTCATAGCCAGGACTGAGGGGACTTCGAGTATGGGACTTTTAGTCTTAACACCAAACTAGTCAGGGCACCTGGGAACCCTCCTTGTGAAATTCAAATAAAGTCTGTGGCTTCGTTCATAGTTTTCATCAGTTAGGTTTGATAAATGTATCACTATTAGGTCAGATGTTAACATTAGGGGAACCTGGGCGAAGAGTATATGGGGGACGAGATCACCAATGACCTAGTTCTGGGGTACTTCTTCGCAGAGAGATGAGGAGACCAGGAGGAATGAGCAAATGAGACTGCCGGAGAGACAGGAAGAGAACCAGACGAGCAGTTGTGCAGAAGAGGATGGACCAGCGAGACAGGGGTGTTACTGATGGTGTCAGACGCTGTTCGTAGGTCAGCAAACTGAGCATGGAAGACTGACTGGATTTGGTTCAGGGGAATGCCTGGTGACCACATTAAGAGCAGTTTGGGAGCAAAAGCCGGAAGTTCCTTGGCTCAAGAAAAATGAGAGGAAAGAAATTGGAGACAGTGCTAATACTCAACTCTTTCAGGGAGCTTTGCGGCAAAGACAGGAGGAAAATAAGATGGCAGCTGGTGGGTGGGTGGGGGAGGGGAAAGGTCAAAGGAGGTGGTGGTGGTTAATAGGGGAGAACTGCAGGGCTGATGGCCTTGAACGCGCGGAGGGAGTGGGAGTTCCTGAGTGGCAGCTTTGGCCTTTGTTAGGAGCATGAACGGTTTCTCTGCAATAATTGGAGAGAAGGCAGACTACATGGGAACATGTCCTGGTACTTTAATTTTTTCAGTGAAAACAGGAAACCCAGTTGGTTGTCTCTTTTCCTCCACACCTTTGCTCAGATGTCACCTTCTCAGTGAGGCTGACCCAGACCTGACCAGCTTACTTGAGATCACACTCTGGGGGGCGCCTGGGTGGCTCAGTCGGTTAAGCATCTCTTTCTTTTTCTTTTTTTTTTTTTTTAAGATTTTATTTACTTATTCATGAGAGACAGAGAAAGAGAGAGAGAGGCAGAGGGAGAAGTGGGCTCCCAAGGAGCAGGGAACCCGATGCGGGGCTCGATCCCAGGACCCTGGGATCACGACCAGAGCCGAAGGCAGACGCTTAACCATCTGAGCCACCCAGGCTCCTCTCTTTCTTTTTTTTTTAAAGATTTTTTATTTATTTGACAGAGAGAGACACAGAGAGAGAGGGAACACAAGCAGGGGGAGTGGGTGAGGGAGAAGCAGGCTTCCGGCTGAGCAGGGAGCCCGATCAGGGGCTCGATCCCAGGACCCTAGGATCCTGACCCGAGCCGAAGGCAGACGCTTAACAAATGAGCCACCCAGGCGCCCCAAGCATCTGACTCTTGATTTTGGCTCCGGTCATGATCTCAGGGTCCTGGGATTGAAGCCCCCCTCCTCCCCTGGGCTCTGCACTCAGGAGGGAGTCCGCTTGTCCTTCTGCCCCTCCCCCCATGCTCTTTCTCTCTCAAATAAATAAAATCTTAAAAAAAAAAAAGATCATACTCTCCAACACAAAATTCTCCTTCAGTCCCTCCACCCTGCTCTACTTTTCTCCCCCCTAAATTACTCACACCTTCTAGAAGAGAGTTTCTCAACCATGTTACTATTGACATTTGGGGCTGGATAATTGTAGTTGGGGACCGCCCTCTGTGCTGTAGGATGTTTAGCAGCATCCTTGGCTTCTACCAACCAGATGCCAGTAGCACTTCTTCCCCCGTTGTGACAACTAGTAATGTCTCCAGACATTGCCAAATGTCCCCTGAGGGGGAGGGGGGCCAAAATTACCCCCAATTGAGCATATTATATAACCATTCCAGCATGTTATATAACTTACTTATTTGTTTATTGTTTGTCTCCTACCACCAAAATATAAGCTCCACAAGGACAAGATATTGTCTGTTTTGTTTATTGATGTGTCCCATATGCCCAGAATAGAGTCTGGCATATAATTGGTCTTCAGCAAAGATTTGCTGAGTAAATAGATGCATTATGCAAAAGAGTAACTATAGTGATTGACCTGGAATTTATGCTGCGTGAGGAGAGACGTAAGGACACATGAGGGATGAGGGACAGCAAAAGTGTGGCAAAATCCGTGGATTGTAGGTTCCGGTGGGGTCAAAAGTTTACCGGAGTTGGGGTGATAGAGCTGGACAGATAGGCGTGTTGGTTAGAGATGCTTGAGATAGGGATGCTTGGGACTGAGATTACGGGGAGAGAGCTGTTGTTATTGGCAATGAAAAGACCTAGCCCAGTACTTCCAGTAGAAATATAACACGAGCTATATATATAACTTTAAAATTCCTAGTAGCTATTGGGGCGCCTGGGTGGCTCAGTCGTTGGGTGTCTGCCTTCGGCTCAGGTCACGATCCCGGGGTCCTGGGATCGAGCCCCGCATCGGGCTCCCTGCTCCGCGGGAAGCCTGCTTCTCCCTCTGCCTGCTACTCTCCCTGCTTGTGTACTCTTCTCTCTCTTTTGCTCTATCCCTGGCAAATAAACAAATAAAATCTTAAAAAAAAAATAACGTCTGAAACGTTATTTCAACTTGTAATCGGTATAAAAATTATTAATGATAATTTATATATATATTTCCACACTAAGTTTTTGAAATCTGCTATGTATTTTATACTCAGAGCACATCTCATTTCAGGCTAGTCACTTGTCAGCGGCTCCACAGCCCATGGAATTGGTGGCTCTCGTGCAGGTCTGGAGCAGCTTTCCAGGATGGCTACAGGAGTGTGTGGCTTGGGCAGAGTGGAAGACACGGTCACGGGACCCAGGGCTGGATCATCTGTTTGTTATAGCACAGTCTCTAAGAATTAAAACCGGAGCAGGAGGGAGAGAGTGACAGGAAGCCAGGAGCTAGAAATGGTCAAAAAAGGAGCGATCCATGGGTTGGGAGATGTCAGAAATAAACTGGAGTGCACGCCAACTTGAGTTTTTGAAAGGAGGGAGGAGGATGTCTGTAAGCATCAATGAGAATCATGGAGAGCACCTACCCCACCTCCAGGCCCAGTGATAGAAGGTGGGGGGCAGTAGTGACCTCAGGGTTCCTGCTAGAGCAGGGGGTTAAGGACCATCTACAAAAGGGGTAAGGACATGGGGGATCTTGCCGAAGACAGACCAGGAGCCCGGAGGGCACCGTCAGAGCTATTAGGAGCTGAGCATAGAGATGAGGTCAGAAAAGGGGACGGCCAGAGTATGGAGAACCTAGGACGCCTGAGTCCCTTGCCGTGAAGCTGAGGGTGAGGGAACCTGCCAAGAGTAAGGAAGGCCTTGAAGCTCTGACTTGATTCCCGCTGATGGAAGCAAGGAAGCTGCAGGAGGGTGACCCCTCTTGATGTCTGGCTTATATGGCAACACATAGACATAAACTCATCTTATGGGGGGAGGGAAGAGAGTCACAGGGGAATTCACCCTCTAATTTACCTCTCCTCTAATTGCCTCTCCCCCCTACTTGAGTTCTTGTTCACTCTGCTCTCTCTTTCTCCCTCTCAAATAAACAAACAAATAATAGGGAAAAAAGACCAAAAGAAAAGATTTTTATTTATTTGAGAGAGAGTGAGCATGCACACATGAGCAGAAGTAGGGGGGGTTGCAGAGAGAGGAGAAGTAGACTCCCTACTGAGCAGGGAGCCCACCGTGGGGGCCCCATCCCAGGACCCTGAGATCATGACCTGAGCCCAAGGCAGATGCTTACCAACTGAGCCACCCAGGTGCCCCAGCTACGTAATATTCTTGACAAAAACGTTAATGGGGAAACCACCAGAAAAATGTAAATTGCAGTCCATTCAACAAAATAACAAGCCTGGACCCTTAAAAAATGTTAATATCATGGAGACAACAAAAACGGGAGGCGAAAAGAATTGTTCCAGGCTAATGGAGACTAGAGAGCCTAGACCAAATGCAACATTTGATCCATAATTAGATACCCGATTTTTAAAAAATGGTATAAAGAACATTTTGGACACAGTTGTACCATGAACTGGGCAGCTTAAACAACAGAAAAAAATAGAAATGTCTTGTCTCCCCATCTGGCGTTTGGAAGGCTGAGGTCAGG
The DNA here is from genome assembly GCF_003265705.2 of Callorhinus ursinus. NCBI lineage: Eukaryota > Metazoa > Chordata > Mammalia > Carnivora > Otariidae > Callorhinus > Callorhinus ursinus. Next base: position 6,234,489 of record NW_027397113.1, on the reverse strand, counting down.
GTGTCAGTGGGGCTGATTCCCTCTGAGGCCATGAGGAAGAATCTGGTTCAGACCTCTCCCCAGCTGCTGGGGGTTTGCTGACAATCTTTGGTGGTCCATGGCTTGCAGGAGCATCACCCCGATCTCTGCCTAAAGCTTCACATGGTCTTCTCCCCGAGTGTGTGTCTCTGCATCCAAGTTTCCCCCTTCTTTAATTAAAAAAAATTGGGGGGGTGCCTGGGTGGTTCAGTTGGTTAAGCGTCTGACTTCGGCTCGGGCCTTGATCTCAGGGTCCTGGGATCGAGCCCCGCGTCAGGCTCCGAGCTCAGCACAGAGTCACCTTGTCCCTCTGCCCCTCCCCGTTTGTACTCTGTCTCTCGAATAAGTAAAATCTTAAAAAAAAAAAGGTAAAAAAAAAGTTTTTAAAGTAAACTCTAACCCCCATGTGAGGCATGAACTCACAACCCCAAGATCAAGAATCACACGTTCTATTGACTGAGCCAGCCAGGCGCACCCAAGTTTCCCCTTTGTAAAAGGAACCGGTCACATTGGATCAGAGCCCACCTTAATGAACTCATTTTAACTATTTCTGCAATGGTTCTCTTTCTTAGTAAGGTTATACACTGAGCTATTTGGGGTTAGGACTTCAACAAACAAATTTGGGGGGATCACAGTATATCCCATAACAGATTGTCATTAAATAATATTGTTGCATCAGTGTTAAATCTCTTGAGACAGTAACAGTAACTTCCGGTGGCTCCTTATTTATTTATTTTTTGCCAGAGAGAGAGAGAGAGAGAGAGAGAGAGAGAGAGAGAGAGCACAAGGAGGGGGAGTCGCAGGCAGTGGGAGAAGCAGGCTCCCCGCTGAGCAAGGAGCCCGACGAGGGACTGGGGCCCTGGGATCATGACCTGAGCCAAAGGCAGAGGCTTAACCGACTGAGCCACCCAGGCGTCCCCACCTTTCTTTGGATCTACTTATTTAGAGAGAGAGCGCAATGGGGGAGGGGAGGGCAGAGAATCTCAAGCAGACTCCCTGCTGAGCACGGAGCTAGACCCTATGCTCGAGCCCAGGACCCCGAGATCATGACCCAAGCCGAAATTAAGAGTCGGACACTTAACCAACTGAGCCACCCAGGCGCTGCACAGTCGCTCCTTATTCTTAAGGGATGCCCAGTGAAGTATTTAGGTGCTCAGTTCAAGACGTCTGCAACTTACTTTCAAATGGTAGCAGGATACACGCTATGTACCCATGCAGGTATTGACAGATATGGAGGCAAGGCAGAGGCAGCAAAATGTTAACAGTTGGTGAGTATAGGTGGAGAATCCAAGGAGTTCTTATTTTCTCGATCATTCTGTAGGTTTGAAATTTGTCCACATAAAACATTGGGAGAAAATTAATTATATTTCTTTATTTTTAAGATTTTATTTTTAAGTAACCTCTACGCCCAGCATGGGGCTTGAACTCATAACCCCGAGATCAAGAGTCGCCTGCGTCACTGACTGAGCCAACCAGGTGCCCTGGGAGAAAATTAATTTTTTAAAAATGTGGAAATCTTTTGGCTAAATCATTGCTGGGTATCCGGGAAGCAGCATTTCCCCAACTTGGAGAGGATGGCTGCGGGCCTTAGCTTGCAAGAGGTCTCGGTGTCCCTGCCCCCTCTCTGGGGTTCTCCATCTCAGCGGGTGGAAGCAAACATTTCCAGAATGGGCTGAAGGCATTTTACACTCATTGCACCAAAGTCTCGCCAGAACCTCCCGTGAAGTGGGTTTTAGGATCCCCCATTTACAGATGGGAAAACGGAGGCTTAGAGAGGTCAGATAACTTGTTCATGAGTGCACAGCTAGACTAGAATTCAGGTTGTGTGACTCTCGAGGCTGGAATTCCCTGGGCACCCTCCAACTCCCATCCCCAAGCAGATGTGACACTGGGGTCCCTTTCCTGGTACTTTCCCCAGTTTAGGGCTGGCCATGAGTCTCAGGGCATAGCCCTCAGCTCCCCAGGCCTGCCCCGGTTCCAGGGTCACAGGCTGTACCCTCCTTCCTCACGCGCCTCTTGGGTCCTGTCAGTCAGGGAGCCTTGAGCTAAGAACCAATGAGAGTCCTCCCACGCCTACCAGCCTGGGTGGGGCAACAGGGTGCTGGCACCCCTGGTGTGCCCTACAGATCCCGTTCTACCTTGCTCCACCCAGCTCCGTGCCCCCAAGGCTGCGCTGTTTCCGCTGTTCCTGGAGCTGCAGGGAACAGGCTCTAGTGTCCTTTGGCTGCTGCTTGTGTTTGGACGAAGGGAGGCGGGAGGTGGAGGGAGGGAGTCGAGGGAGGTATGAGGAATTTATTCCTGGGCTGGCTGCCTTTCTGCTCGACCACAGCCAAGTCCTACTGAGAGCCACAGTGACTATCAGGGGACACCACTGCCTCTTCCTGCCTGTGGGGGCTAACAGCTTCCCACCCGCTAGGGCTCAGGAGCACCGCCTCTCCTTGGTGGGCTCTATGACCACTGCCCACACTTTTGTAAACCGTCCCTTTGCTGTTGAACTGTCCTCACCCCCATTTGCATGTGTCATATGACTCCTGAAAGTATGGGGAAAACAACTCAGTCTGTAACTGTCCCTGACATCCCTGTTCCTCCCTCCATCTCTGATCTTCCCCCTCCCCCCGCCCCCATTTTCTGAGCCCCACGAGGACAGATCCAGGCAGGGAGGCCAGCAGCTTAAAAAGTCGTCTTTATTGGTTTCTTACTGCCTCACAGAGCATCAGGGTCAATCCCTCCTGGGAATATGGCGTTTGAAGAGATAAATACTTATTTTGCCCCCAACTTGTCAGAAGAGGGAAGTTTAATAAAAATAGTAATATAATAATAATAATGACTATGATCAATAATAAAACGCCCCCTATGATCCCCTAATACACAGGTGGTTGAAGCTTTGAGAAGAAGGACCACCCCCCTTTCTGGGAGGGGCCAGAATGTGCCTGGAGACCCTCCAGCGGCCCCCATCAGGTGCCATCTCCCACCACGTAGCCTTTATAAATACCCTCCCCATCCCATCCCTGTCTAGGAATGATCTCCCCCATGGGCGGATTAGATGCAAGGTCAGTTGGTTCTCAGGGCCCCTCTCTGTTCCCAACCCCGCCAAGCTCCTCCCCAGAGAGAGAGGGCCCCTATCAGTAGTGCTCTCCTCCCGGGGGCCCCCCTTGGCTCTCTGCTCTTCACTGCTCCTCCTTTATCCCCCTCCTCCTCTGGATGCCTCTTCCCTCCTGCCTCTCCCACTTCCTTCCCTGCCCCTTCCCTCTCCTACTTCCTTCACCTACATCCTCCTTCACTTACTTGCTCCTTGTCTATCCTCCTTTCCTTTGAAAAAAAAAATATATATATATATTTTTTTTTATTTTGTAAGTAATCTCTACACCCAACGTGGGGTTGAACTCACAACCCTGAGATCAAGAGCCACATGGTCTCCTGACTGAGCCAGCCAGGGGCCCCACTCTCCTCTCCTTTGGATCAGACCCTGCCTTTCCTACCTTGACCCTGAGCGGAGACCGCGATATGCCCCAACTTGGCCTCACCTAGAGGCTAGACGGTCCACAGCCAAGAGACCCCACGTTGTTCCCAGGGACCCAGTCCTTCTCCATCCCTCATCCCAACTCTTGCTTGCAGGCCTTCTGAGGCTTGGCACTGGAAAGGAGAGCTTTGGCACAATCGCCCCTGGACTCCAGGGCAGATGGGCCCCCAGGGCAGAAAGGGGGCCATCCTATTCCCAGTAGCTAGCACAGACAGGGGCTGGGAGCAGAGGGGAAAGGCCGGATAAGGGCTGGGAGTCAGGGCCCCCAGGTCCTGGGTACCCAGACCAGCCTCCGAGTCGCTCTCCAACCCAGGCCCTCCCTGAGTCCGAATTTCCACACATCCCGGGCCAGCCGGAGCATGGCATTCCTCAAGCTCTTTGCTCGTTTCTGTCTCTCGGTCCTGGGATCGGGGTGGGCCCTGCCAGAGGGTGTCAAGGGGAGCCCTCTGACTCAGGGGCTGGGGGGAGGCTCCGGGGCCGTTCTGACACCTGGAGGGGAAACAGAAGGAAGGACTCTTTCCTCACCAGACCAGTGCCCCCCAGGGGCCTTCCCAGGACCCATCACCTCCTGCATCCAGACCCTTGGAGGAGGCCAGATGTGAGGTGGGAGTGGGGCTGTAGGAGAAACACCCTGGGAACTCCTACTCAACCCTGGAGCCCAAATCAAAGTCCCTTTGTTCATTTACTCTATTCTTCCTCAGTCAACAGACACGCTTTACTCTGGGCAGGCAGAAGACAAACCTGACCTTCGCTATCAGGGAGCCCACAGTTGAGGGAGGAGGACTGGCTTCGGAGGAAGACCATAGCACAGAAGGACTGACAAGGAGGGGTGGAGGGAGCAGGGCATGGGCCCTAGGGAGGCTGGTGGCTGCCAGGCAACCAGGTGATTTTTGGAAAGGGTGCTATTAGTGCAGAGCTTTGAAGGTGGCCTGGATGTTAATGAAAGGGCCTTCAAAGAGGGTGGACGTCAGGGACAAGAGCCGGAAGGTGTGAAAGAATATGGCAAATCCCAGAGCTCTGAGCGGCCTGGTGCGGCTCCACTGGGGGTGGCAATGGAGAAGTGGCCTGAGGGTGAATGGGAGCCTTCCCAGCTCCTCTTATGTCTTCCCCTGTCCCCAGCCAGAGTGGACTCTCCTCTGATCCTTCCACCTCAGGTTGGGCCTCTAAAGAGTTGCCCTTCTGTGGCACTCTCCCCATGTGTCAGGCACCCTGCTGAAATCATCATCACCTCATACGGTTACCACTTCTAGAATAATCTCAAATAATAACCTCATTTATAAGTGAAAGAAGCTGGACATCTCGCCCAGGGCCACACTCCTGGGACAGTCAGGGCCAAGATTCCCACCTAGGCCGACCTGCCTCCAGGCCTCTGTTGGGGCCCACTGTGGGGAGAGTCTGCTTCTCGTAGGATCCAGGGCAGGGATGGGCTCAGCTTGTTCTCTGGCTTCAGGTCCCAGCACAGGGTCTAGCACAGAACAGAACTACCTGTGCTTTTACATGGGAGGGGAAAACCCCCATCAGCTCACCTGTATCAGGGAGTCTGCGGGGCTCAGAGATCCCTGGGGGCAGGACACGGACTCGCTGGACAGAGATGTCCAAGGCTTCCTCTTCACTGCTCCAGGAGCAGGATGGGGGGGGGCGGGGGAGACACAAAAATCCAAGGTCAAATATGAGGGGTCCAAAGGGCGTGGAAACTTTGGGGAGGGAAATGGGAGGCAGTGGAAGCAGCGGGGTTGTCCTTACCGGCGTCCGCGTCTCCAGCGAGCCCGTCGCTGCCCACGGAGGCTGGGCGGCGCGAAGCCTCCGAGAAGCTATGGGGACGCTGGGGGCCGAAGCCGCGGGTACCTCGGCCCTTCCCTTCTGGAGCCTGTTGGGGGACAATGCAGAAGGGCTGGGGCCGGGCGGCGCACCATCCCAGGGCAAATGAACCGCAGTGGGGCCCCCAGCCTGGACGTGCTGAGGCCCCGGGTCCGAGGTAAGCAGAGGGCTGCGATCGGCTCAGGCGCGTCAGGAAGGCCCGTGATTGGCTGAGCCTCACTAGGGAAGCTCGTGATTGGCCCCGGAGAACTCACCCGGGGCAGGTCCCTGGCGCTGGGCTTCCCGTCCGTGGGGCCCACGTGCACCAGGTGGTTGAAGTTGGTGGGCGGTGAGATGAGCTTGGAGCGCACAAAGGGGTCCTTCAGCATCTCCCTGCGGGTGGAGGGAATATGGGGGGGAGGGGCGGCGCAAGAGATCTCCTCGGCCCTCTCCCGAAACGCCCCCGCCCCTGGAACCGGCCGGGGCTTCGCCCCGCCCCCAAGCCTGGGGGGGGGCCCCGCCCAGCCGCCGCGTCGCGCACGCGCACCTGCGCCGCTGCTGCCGCTGCTCCTCAGACACTCGGAAGAAGAAGTGGCGCTTGCTCTTGGTGCGGAGCAGCTGGCGCCGGCTGTTGTCAGTGAGGTCGGGGATGTCGAACTCGTCCTTCTCTGTGGGAGTAGCAGAGAGCCGGACGGTGCTCCCAAGTCCCCAGGGCCCGTCCGCTGGAGCTCAGGGTCACACATCCACACGTGAACGCACACACTCCGCACTCGCTTGCACACGCACGTCCTCACCTGCCAGCCGGTTCCTGAGGTAGGTCAGGCGGACCTTCTCCGTGCCAAAGAGGAACAGGGAGCCCTCCGGGTTTAGGGGTCGCACCTGAGGCAGCAGGCACAGAGGTCAGCCGTGCTCCCCGACTGCACCCCGGTCCAGGGCCAGGGGTCTGGGCAGGCCCTCACCTTCTTGAGTGGCACCGTCTGGACCCATTCTGCTTTCCTTACATCAAACACATCGATGGAGTTCTCGCTGAACACTGTCAGGTAGGGGGCTGCATAACCTGCGGGGCAGGAGACCGCGCACGTCAGGCACCTCTGGGGGCTTGTTTCCTCGGCTGTGGCCTGGGGAACACCCCCCTGTGTCCTCCGCCCTACAGTAACTTCCACGCCCAACCAGAGGTCCTTCTGAAGACTCCAGGTTGCCCCACCCAAGGTCCATAAGGAATCAGAGATTACAGCCATGGAGCACTCGCTCCCTATCTGGCATGCCAGGCAAAGTTCCAACCACTTGGCAGACTTTTTCCTCCTTCACTTCTTAAACAACTCTGGGCAGGTCGTATTATCACCCCTAACTTACAGGTGACAGAATGGAACCCCAGAGCTAAGTAAGGGCCACGGTCACCCAGTGGTGAGTGAGAGCTGGGAATTAGCCCTGGGCAGTCTGATTCCAACTCCCACAGACGAAGTCTGGGCTGCACCCAACCCACAGGCCCAACCCCAGAAGAGCCACTGCTTATGAAGGGAGCTCTGTCCCTGTCTTCTAGCCTGGACACCATCTCACAGTTACCTCCTCCACTGCCCTGTTCATTCGTTCATTCACTCATTAATTCCTCCAAACACTCATAGCCCCTAAGGTGTGCTTCCCTGGGCTGGGTGCAGGATGGGATGAAGAAACCAGCCCCAGCCCATTCCGTAGGCCCCCACTGTACCAAACCAGTCATTAGAAGAAAGTGCGAAAAGCAGTAGGGCAGACAGAGGTCTGCACACAGAGGTGGGGGAGCAAAAAGGAACAAAGGACCAGCAATGGGGGAAGGCAGGGCAGGGAGCGTGAAAGCAGTAATGACAATGGCAGAAATCATGGTGGTCATTTGCGGAGAGCCTACCAGCTCCAGGCCCGGAGCTGGCACTGCGGCTGGGCTTGGTTAAGAGTTTGCCAGGTACAGGAAGAACAGTTCAGGCAGGCGGGGGAAGAGCATGAGCAGAGGCCTGGGAGAGGAAGATCTGGGGCAGCCCACTGAGGGCAGAGCAGGGGGTGGTCAGGCAGGAGGACCCTCCACAGCCTGGCCCTCTGCAGGCCTTACCCCAGCCCGTGGGCACTGCTGGCCACAGCAACTCGTGGATGCGAGACTTGCGGCCGGCGCTGTCCACATAAACCCCCGCAGTGGTGAAGAGCAGCAGGAACTCACTAAGGCTGAGCTCCACGGCGCCCAGTGCCTCGCCCAGGCCCCCGCGGGACGGTGGCAGCTCCTCAGGCACCAGACCGGCCCCTAGCGCTAAGGGCGCAGCCTCGTTGAGCAGCGGGTAGAGGGCGAAGGCACCGGCGGCTCCCACGCACAGCCGGTCGCCCAGCAGCCCCAGGCTCTGCACAGGTGCGGGTGCCTGCAGCTCTCGGATGCGGCGCTGCCAGGGCCCTGGGCCTGGGCCCAGCTGGTAGCAGAGCACCTGGCGCTTGACGGCTACACAGAGAACGGGGGTGCGGGCCTGCAGGATGCGCCCGGCTGCCAGCACCTGGCAGCCTCGAGACTCGGGGATCTTGGCACCCACCACCTCCGTGCTCTCCAGCTTGGCCAGGGCGAAGAGGCGCACGCTGGGGCCACGGCCGCACAGCACAACCAGAAGGCCCGCCACAGGGCTCACAGCCAGCCGCTGCACCCGCCGGCACTCGCCCACCTGGAAGATGTCTTCGGGGTTGGCAAAGGAGAGTGTCACCAGCATGTGGGTGAAGAACAGCCCCGTGCCCATCCTCCTCTGGCCCCTGGGGCTGACCCCCACCCAGCTCCACCCTGGCCTGTACCATTGCTATGCAGGTGGATCACAAACAGCCCGTCCTCGGTGCCCAGAGCAAGCCGGTCCTGGTCTAGTAGGGGGAGGGAGAGAATCAGGGGTCAGGGAGCCCATCTGGCAGCCGGAGACGAGGCACCCTCCCTGTCCTTGCTGAGCCTCAGTTCCTCCTGAGGACATGGGGATGGCAATCACAGCTCTCCAGGGCAGGGGCTGGCTCAGGGCCGCGGCCAGCTGCCCGGGGAAGCCAGGAGGCACTGCTCCCTCACTTCCTCATGGAGGTTCCGCTGAGCGCCAGGCTCCTGGACAAACATAGCAACTCCACAGGAGGTGGTGTGAGGCTCCCCTGTGGTCTCCCTGCTGCCAGTAAGAAAGCCGGGACGGGAGCCCTCATTCGTCTCTTGCTAAAAGCCTTTGCTCTTTTTACTCACAAGATTCTTTGAGAAAAAGCAGAAACTGAGGCACAGAGAAATGGAGTGGCAGAAGCCAAGCCCCCGGCCCCCCGGCTCAGGCTGCCCACACAGCCATGCCCAGGGGAGGGTGACGTCCATACTGTGGAGCGTCCGCAGCTCATGGCTGTAGGGACTGGGCAGGGACCCTCCCAACAGGCCCAGACTTCTCCCCGGAGCCCGCCCAGGGCGATGCCCCTCAGCATGCGGCTCACCGATGATGGCGGCGCAGAGCGCGTGGGGCAGCAGCGGCAGCCCATTGTCATAGGCTTCCTTCAGTGTGTACACCGGCCTCGGCCTTGGCCGCGTGTCCAGCAGCAGCCGCTGCAGCTCGCCCAGCACCTGCAGCCAGCGCTCCCGCTCGGCCTCGCTCTCGGCCAGCAGCAGCACGGTGCACACGGCGGGGGGCACGGTCAGCTGGGAGGCTGTCACCTGTGGGCAGGGACCCAGGCTGCAGGGCTGTGGGTCGACAGCCGGCCATCCCCTCCCTCCGCCCCAGTTGATGCCTCTTAGCACCAGGTGAGCGGCCAGGTGCAGGGCCAGAAGCTGTCTTATAGCAGGTGATTCGCCAGACAGGACGGTCAGACCGTCACACCAACAAGGCCACAACCCAGAGCCAGTGCCGTGGTCGGGGAGGGACAGGGCATCGTGGGAACACACAGCCCCAGGCCGACAGTGAAAGATGACCTCCCCGGGGAAGAGACATTTCTGCCGGAGCCCAGGGGGTGAGTGGAGTAACCAGGAATGGTCCAGGCTAAGGAGAGGCTCGGGGGCGGCCTGAGCCGAGCAGAGCAAACAGGATGGGAAGGGTCCGTGGTTATAGGGCACTTTTGGAACTGGAGAAAGCGAGCCGTGTTCCAAGCAGAGAGAGGCTCCAGAGGGAGGCCAGGGAGGCCCACAGGGTCAGAAATATGAGGCCTCAAGGCCACGGTCAGGAGCACCCTGCGGGTGATGGGAAGCCACAGAAGGATCCTAAATGAGCAGAACATGGCCAGCTTCACAAACGGAAAGCACACTGCACTGTGGGATGGAGGGTACCGCAGCCATCCTTGTGGAGGTGGCGCAGGGGTGGGGTGGGGTGGGGGTGGAGAGGGCAGCCACGGAGAAGGACACAGAGAAGGGTGGCTGGAGCAGGGCTGCACGGAGGCGGATGGTGGCCCGGCCCAGCCTGCCCGGCACTCACCCTAAAGATGCGGGGCAGGTCCCTGGACTGGGCGTGGATAACATCAGAGGCCAGGACCGGGGTGGCTGAGAACTGGGGGTCCCTGGGGAGGTCCATGGAGTTGGTCAGAGGTCACAGGGCCCCTGGCCGCCTCCCCCCACCACCATAGCCCTTCGCCCCTGCCAGGCACCCACCTCAGATCCAGGGCCTGCAGCAGGGCCCCACTGGCCGGGCTGAGCCGTGGGTCAGGGGCGTCAAACAGGAGCAGGCGGGAGTCACTGAGGGCTGCGAACACGCGCTGCCAGCCGCGCCGGACACCCGAGGGCCGCGGCACCTGCAGGGGGGCGGGGGGGGGGTAAGGAAAGCATGGGAGGGCCCGCTGGGCTCGGCCCCGCCCGTGCCGGCCACCCCCGCCCCCTCCCCGGCCAGCTGCCCCCTCCCCGGCCAGCCACCCGCTCACCGACAGGAAGCCCTCGTAGGCCGTGCCCGTGCCCGTTTCGGGGTGCACTCCCAGGGCTGCGCGGAGGAGGTCAGGGGGCACGGGGCAGGGCGGGGCCTGGGGGGCACACGCTGAGTGACAGAAGTAGCCACAGGCTGTGGGGAAATCAGGAGAAGCCGGTGGTGTGACGCTGGGTGGGGACAGCCCAGAACCAGGACTCTGAACTCTCACCAATTTTCCCATCACGTGAGAAGAGACAAAACAAGAGAGCAAAATGGAGCAGCGGAAACGAGCCGCGGAAAGTCAGGGCATGTCAAGATCAGGGCCGTCTCATTCCTTCCACCCAGGGACGGGAGGGGGGCGTGAAGGTGGGGGGGGGGCCTCACCGTCACAGCCCAGGCCCTGGCGGCCCAGGCCCAGCATCAGCGAAGTGCAGCGGAGACACTTGGTAGGGGATGGGAAGCTCCGGGGCCGCAGCACGTGTGAGCCAGGCTGGGAAGGTGGGACAGCCCGTTACCCTCGCCTGACCGTGGCCTCCCAGGGCCCTGCATCCCACCCCCAAGGCCAACCTGAGGGGTCAGGTGGGATGGGGGAATGGGCCCGTGGCAGTGTGAACCCAGCCCCAGTGAGTCTGTCACAGCGCTCAAACTCAACTGCCACCGTCCCCCGTGGGCTCTACCAGCCATCATGCCCGTGGAGGGACCCAAGCAGGTCCTCGGAGACCTGGCAGAATGGCTTGGTGCCCCCAGCCTCCTCCACCCCTCCAGGTGCTGACCTTTGCAGGAGGACCTTCTGCAGGGGCAGTGGGAGCAGCAGGTGCTTTGGGGAGCACGGCCTGAGGGGAGGCAAGCAAACAGGTGAGGAGGGCACAGGCAGCCGGTGGGGCCCAGCCCCCCAGACATGGGACTCCCGCCTGTCCTCACCCCCAGGCGCAGGCTGCGGCGGCCCTCTGGCCTCAGCTCTGGCTCCACACCAGGCCTCAGGGCCTCCCCTGAGAGGCCAGGGTCCTTGGTGGAATCCTTCTGGGGAGTGAGATGGGGTGGGGGGTAGGGGGGAGTCAAGGCCCCTGTGCTTCTCCCCAGGACTCCTCCCAACCAGCCTGCATGCACAGTTCTTACCTCTGAGCTCCGGAGGGACAGGAAGGGAATCAGGGAGTTCGAGGGCTTAGAGTCTGCAAACAGAGAGCACAGGTCACTGGGGGTGGGTCCCTGGCCCAGGCCTAACACTCGTTCCTGAGGAACTGGGGGCCAGCAGGAGCCTCAGTTTCCACCTCGGTGAAATGGAGCAATGACTGCAGGCCGTGGTGGGCTCCGTAAGTGCCAGGCAACAGTGGGGTAAGCAGCAGAGTCTGGAACGAGCTCTTGTCTCCACAGTCCTGCAAGGCCATTGTGGGCCCCCCCTTGGTCCCCACGAAGCTTGAGCGGGGGTCTCGCTCCCAGACAGGCAGGCAGACGAGCACTTACCCGCTGGGCCGCGGGCCGCTAGTCCCTCCCGCAGCGCAGCCAGTTCCTGCTGCAGGCCCTGGTTCTGCTTCTCGGCCTCCTGCAGGCGGCTGGGGGAGCGAGAGCTCGTCAGAGCCCCCCACAGAGGTCTGGAGCCCCCTTTGCAGGGCCTGCCCGTGCTCTCACCTCTCGGCCTGCAGCTGGGCCTCTTGCATCTGTGTCAGCCGCTCCTGCAGGCTCTGCTTCGCCCGGATCTCAGCCTCCAGGGCCGACTGCAGCTCCAGCCTGGCAGAGGCCTCCATCTTCTGCAGCCGCCGGGCCTTCCACTGGTGGTCCTGGTGGCCAGGGGGCGTCCAGGTAAGACGCCCCCCAGGGCCTGGGCTGCCTCAGAGGCCCCTCCCACCCGAGCGCACTGCCGTCCATGCCACCTGGCCAGACTCAAAGCTCTAGACTGGCCACTGACCCACTGTGAGCTCAGGCAGTCACTGACCTTCCACGAGCTTGGTGTCCCCGCCTGCCAAGTGAGGCTCCTGGCACGCCCGCCCCCCAGGGTGTTTGCAGGGGCTCACCAGCGGCCGGGGAGGGAGCGTCTGGGTGCCCACGTTCCGCAAGGACTCCAGCTCCTCAGCCATCTTGGTGGCCAGGGCCTGCAGGTAGCCTCTTGAGACCTTCTCATCATTCACCCTGATTGGGAAGGCGGCTCAGGGTCCTGGCCTGGACCCCCGGCCCTGCCTGGGCCCAGCCCCTCCCCGCTAGCCCCTCGGCCCCCACCAGCTGAGGATGTCTGCGATCTGGGCCTCCCAGTTGCTCTCCGTCTCCCGCCGTTCGCCCTCCAGCTGCTGCTTGCTCTGTTGCTCCCGCTCCAGCTCTTCCACCAGCTGGGGGCCAGGCGGGAAGAGGGGTCAGTCCCCAGGGGCCCCCACATGCCCCGGAGCCCCATCCGTGTCCACCCTAGTTTACCCACCATAGCTCGCCTGCCAGCTGTGGGTGCCACTGGGCTGGGGCGACCGCCTGCTCTGGGACCCTGGCAGCTCGGACCATCCACCCGGCCAGCTCCCCACCCCTGTCCCACTGCCTGTAGTTCTGTCCGCCCTCCGTCCGCCATGCTCACCCGCTCCTGCTCCAGGCTCAGCCGCCGGTTCTCTTCCTGTAGCCGGCACAGAGCCTCCTCCTTCCCACTCAGCCTGGGGAAGAGAGGATGACTCGATGACTCCCAGCACAGGCCCTCCTCCAGTCCCCCACCCCGGCAGCCCAACTCACCCGCGGCCCCGGGCCTGCTCCAGCTGCACACGCAGGGCAGCCACCTCCTTCCTCAGCTGCGCTTCCTGAGGCCCGCCCTCAGGCAGCCCCGTGCCATTGGTCTCAGAGGCTGTGTGGATGGTCTTGAGGATACAGAGAGCGATCAGAGCAGGGGCCTGAGGAGCTATGGCCCACTCCACTCCAGGGACCCAGGTGGGGCCCTCAGGGCCCTGAGTAGGTCGGGCCAAAGGAAGTGTCCCTTGGAAGAGGGTAAGACCTCACTACCTTGACCCGGAAAGATTCCTTCTCAAGACTTCGCTCCCTCTGTCTCTGGAGCTGTGTCACCTCCCGGCAGAGGGCAGCCACCTGGGCCTGCAACTGTGACGAGGCGTGGGGGCAGCCACTGCTGACCGTGTCCACCCCAAGCCACTCCCCCGCCTTGCTACAGACTCTGGGGCCTGCCGGCCACAGCAGGAATGCAGGCAGTGAACCTCCAGCCGCCGCCCCCCCCCCCCCCCCCCCCCAAACGCATCCCCTGGCTCGGGCCTCAGTCAGCCACAGTGGGGCCGCAGAGGCACGTGGTGTTGCCAGCACCGAGGCCTGAGCTCCCTAGGCTTCCTCCAGCCACCCTGGGGGGCCACGAGGGCAGGGCTCTGCCGCTGTCCCCACCTGCCCCCATCACTCACCCTTCTGCTGTTGTCCTGGGCTTCCTCCAGCTGGGAGCTCAGGGCCTGGGTCTGGCTGGCTGTGGCTGCCTCTCTCTCCTGGGCGTCCTGCAGCCTCTGGAGCAGGTCCTCCTGCCGCTCCCGGGCTCTGCGGAGCTCCTGTGCCTGCCCCCGCAGCCCTGCCTGAGCCTCAGCCAGCTCCTGGGCGGCCCGAGAGGAGGCGGGGAGGGCAAAGCCTGGAGTCAGCGCACGGACCCCCTTAGCGTGGAGCCCTGGGCCGCGCCCCCACCTCACCAGGCCCTCACCCGGACGAGCCGGTCTCGCTCCTGCCGTAGGTTGCAGTCCTGGCCCAGGCTACCACCGGAATCCATCTGGGCCTTGCTGTCCCTTGGTGTCTCTGCCAGGAATCGTCACTGAGGCCCACACGTCCTGATAGCCTCAGCCAGACACTCTGCATGCAGTGGCTCACAGAACCCCCACCACAGGCTGGGAAGTGGGTCTCCTTGGCCCATTTTTTACGCGTAGGCTCAGAGAGTTTAAAATACTTCTCTGAGATCACACCTCATATACAGAGTCAGGGCGGGACTGGAATCCAGGTTGGACTCAGGTGTGCTGGGGAAAGCCGCTCAGCCTCCAGGGCAAGCATGGGGGAAAGAGGTGGGGTGGCGTGGGGGGGGGGGGGGGGGGGGATACCTGACAGCCTGCCCTGTAGGGTCTGCACTTCCTTCCGTAGGCGCTCCAGCTCCCGGTGGTCTGAGGAGACCTGCAGGGCCTCTGCGGAGCAGGGGCACCCGTTGGTGAGTAGCTAGTCCGGCAGTAGCTCCCGGGTCAGACCCACCCGGCCCGGCTGGGGAGCCCGTACCTTGGAGCTTCCGGCTCAGCTCCATCTTCTCCTGCTCCAGACAACGGAGCTGCTGCTCGAGGCCAGCCAGCTGCTCAGAGCTGCTCTCAGGGCCCGGGCTGGGGACAGCAGGGTGACCCGTGTTGGCAGAAAACCCTCCCCCCCAATAGCCCGCCATCTTCCTGCATCCAGTCGTCCGTTCATCCAAGAAACACCCTCTGTCCGCCAGCTCTGTACCCAGCCCCGGGCTCCGTGCCGGCAGAAACAGACCAGCCCGGACCAGACCCCAGCCCAGGGCTGTGCCCCAAGGTCCCCCAGACCCAGGTTCAAGCCCCAGCCCTGGCCCTTTTGAACAGTCACCTAACATATCTGAGGGACACCTCAGTTTCCTCACAGGCCCTCTCGCAGGGACTGGCACCAGGATGGGGTGATTTGGGCCAGCTAGCCCCATGCCCAGCACACAGGGGCGCTCGGGGTGCGGGTCAGACGCCTTTGCCTGCACCTCAGAGTGCCTCCTCATCTCAGTCTCAGGGCAGCCCCTCGAAGGAACTCGATCACCCGACCCAGTGTAAAATCGGCATAAAGAGGCATGAAGTGCAGCTCAGGGACTTGGAGGGGCCCACCCAACTCTAGGCCTCTGGTTCTGAGTCCAGGACACTCTCCGCCTGCGTGGAGGGTCCTCTAAGGGCCAGATGCTGGGATGGGACCCCTGGGGGGCATAGGCAGGGCTCCACCAGAACTTGAGGACATGGGAGATGTCTTCCCGAGGGCTCAGAGCATACTCCCGGAGCACCTGTCACGTGCAGGCACCAGGTAGGCCATTCAGCCTCTCTCCCGGGGTCCCAGCGGGCCACGTTCCCAGTGTCCTCCAGGCCAGGCCTCCCTCTAGGTACGTGAGGACGAGACTCACCTGCCCGAGGTGTAGGTGAAGCCCACGAATGGCAGGTGGTGGCCGGAGAAGGCTCCGTGGGAGGGTGGTGGGAGGGTCCCCTGCAGAAGGAGGAGAAGGAGTGTCACACTCAACAGGCAGGCCTGGCTCCAGGCTGAGGCTCAAGACCCAGGGGACTCCCTTGGGACTGGGAGTGCCGACCTCCTCCTGCTCAGAGGGAACCGAGAAGGGTGACGTGGCCCCCACCTAAACAGACCACGATTCCCATAAGTCTTTACGGCCACGGCCTCCCAGGTGCCGCTAGAGTCTTCTCCCTTACAAGACCTCTGGTTAACAGGATGATACTTGAGGTCCGAGGACCTTCAGCCGTTACAACCCACCGTGGCACGGGTGAACCCGCTCAGGTGAACCATAACGCCCGTGAGCCTCTGGAGTGCGAGGGCCTCATCCTCCACCCAGCAGCTGCTCTGGAGAACTTCTGGGGGCTTCCCACAGCCAGCAAGGGTCAAGGCAGTGGGACCCACTACTCACCGGATGGTTGAGGGTGTCGTCGTCCACGTCGAAGTTGGAAGTGTCCACGGGCCCACGAAGCTCAGGGATGTAGGGAGCAGTGCTGGTTGCCAGTCGCTCCCAGTCCACGCCTTCAAAGAAGGGGTGGTTCCGGAAGTCGTCCAGCCCCCCGCGACCCAGCCGCCCCTCCTGGCGGCACAGCAACTGGCGGATCAGGTCCCGGGCAGTGGCCGGCACGTCAGGCACGTCCGAGGGAAACTGCAGATGGTCCTGCGGGCCAGGGGGAGGGAGGGGTGCAGGTGGGCGCCCAGGACCCCACCCTCACCTGCGGGCGTCCCAGCCGTGGGGGCTCAGGACTCCTGCTGCCCTCCCAGAGCCCCAGAGCCTGGCAGCCAGACCTCATGGTTCATGATCTTGCCGTAGGTTTCCACCAGGGATTCAGCATAGAAGGGCGTCTCCCCGAAGAGCAGCTCGTAGGCACAGACGCCCAGGGACCACCAGTCACACTGTGGGCCGTAGTGGCCTTTGCCTTCCTCCATGGCCTGCAGGATCTCAGGGGAGATGTAGTCCGGCGTCCCTACTGCCACTGACGAATCCACCTGGTGGGGGAAGGGAGGTGAGGATGCCATGAGGACAGCCTTGGGCTTGGCTAGGCCTGATGGCCCCTCACCAGAGCCCCTGGTCTGGCCCTGACACCACCACCCCTCCCCCCCTCAGGCTTAGCCGGCCTGCTGACCCCACCTGGGGCCTCGACTCAGTCCTTCCTTCCCCTGGAAGCTCTCTGGGCCGGGTGCCCCTGCCCTCACCCTGGGGCCTTACCATACCACTGTTGTTGAGACGGAGGCACGAGCCGAAGTCAGCCAAGCGGATGTGACCGTTCATGTCCAGTAGGACATTGTCCGGCTTGACATCCCTGGGGGAGCGCAGGGGAAGAGGGGCTTGACATCAACCGCGTGTGTAGGTGTGTGTTCAGGCACATGCCTGGATGTGAGTTACGTAGGCACATGCAAACCCCAGCGCGTATCTGCTCACACGTATTCCCGTGAGCACACAAGAACGGTGTGTATGCATGCATACGGTGGGGGGGCCGGTGGGGGGGGGTGGAGGCTGCTGGCGAGGGCTCCTGGCTCTCAAGAAGGAAGAAGGTGGTTAGATGGGGAAAAGCCGACCCGTAAGGATGATCTCTGGCAGCAGCAGGGCACGCTGTGGGGGATGCAGGGGTCAGACTTCCCGGGTGCACACCGCTAGCTGAGTCACCTCGAGCCAGGTGCTTACCTAGGCTAAGCCCTGACTTTCTCACCTGTAAAGTGGGGACAAGGGCAGCCCCCATCACATAAGGTTTTTAGCATGAGGATTCAAAGGCGTCATGTGTACGAAGCACCCAGCATAGGGCTTGGCATGTGGGGGTGCTCAGCAACTGTCAGCTGTCCCCAGGGCAGTCAGCAGGTGGGTTGGGGGCCCTACCTGTGGACGTAGCCCAGCTGGTGCAAAGAGTGGATGGCCAGCACCATCTCAGCCAGGTAGAACTGGGCCAGCTCGGGCGGGAGGCGGTCCTCAAAGCGGCTCAGCAGAGTGAGGAGGTCCCCACCCGCATAGTAGTCCATCACCAGGTACTGGATGGTGGTGGAAAGGGGGATGGGCAAGAATCAGACAGGGAGGGTAGGGGGGTACCTGTCCCAGGGCCCTGCCTCCTGCCCACCTCCCCATGGTCCTGAGGGGCTCTGGGAAGGCGAGAGTGTCTCCCAGCAGCTCTAGGGTCGCCAGCTTCCAGCCAGAGCTCAGGCAGGGGCTCCAGGCCCAGCAGCTGGTGGGGAGTGGAAGCCTCGTGGTTCCCCCAGGAGGGGTCTCTCTCTCCTCAGACCCAGCATCTCCTTTGTCCCCAGGCAACACCCTGCAACCTTGCCGAGTCTCCTCACCAGGTACTCGTCATCTTGGAAGGCATAATGCAGAGCGGTCACCCAGCGGCTGTCCCCCTTCACCAGAACGTCCCGCTCCTCCCGGAAACAGGCAGTCTGCAGCAGGTTTGGGGAGCGGGGGAAGCGTGGGATCAGGGCCCAGGAAACCCTCCTCCCCAGCTCACGGGATGAAGAATAAGTAAATCTAGGAGCTGGGACCGAGGTTGCCTGTGTGAGCCAGGGCCTGTGCTCTCTGGCTCTGGGCCTCAGTGTCACCATAAGGAAGATGGGAACTATGCTAGCTTCTAAGAAAGGCTTATCGTGGGGGAAGCAACGGGGGAGGTTGGCAGTTGTTGGGGTGGGTCCTCTGCGGGCTCCGCAGCCTCACCTGCCCCATCCCCAGCGTGCCCTGTATGCCCCAGGGCCAGCACACCCGCCCCCGCCCCCTGCCCCTTGGTAGGGTGCCCAAGTCCCATCGGACCCCAAACTGACCTCCGCCCTCTTCAGCATCTCCCACTTGTGCAGCATTTTCATGGCAAAAATCTGCCCACTGTCCCTCTGCCTCACCACGGCGACCTGAGGCCACAGGGAGCCCCGGGGTCAGCTCTGCCCAGGTGCGAACCCCGTCTTCCCACCTACCCCATGCCTTTTGCTCACCTCCCCGAAGGCCCCTCGGCCGATCACCTTCAAGATCTCGAAGTCATCTCTCTGTAGCCTTAGCTCTTTCACCTTCGCTACGAAGGGGCTGGCTGAGGGGCACAGAGTGGGGCTCAGGAAACCCACAGCGAGGGCCCTGGCTCCCTCTCTTGCCTGGGGAAAACAGGAGCTGCAACCCCCAGGAGGCCAGAGCAGGGATGGCCTCCCCAGGGGCAGCCTCTGGCCAAGTTGCTAAGAGGGACTGCAGACCCCTCATTCGTGAGTAGGAAGCACAGAAGGTGGGGTCTGGGCTTTGCCGACCAGCTGGCCCCCAGACCTCCTGAAATCCGCGGTTCCCTGGACCCACATCCCCAGACTCGAGGCATTCTCAGTCCCAGGGGCTGATGGAACTTGTAGTCCGTCCCAGTCTGGGGTTGACCCTGGCTGACCAGGTCACCCTGGGGAGGAAGGGGGTACCGTCCTCACCCTCAGCTCACAGTTCTTGGCGCCTAGCAGGACCAGGCCTGGGCCTGTCTTGGGAAACTGGACGGACAACATTCCTTGTCCCCAGTCTTCCTTGCCACTGGGAGCTGTGAGCCCTGGTCTTGGGACCCTACAGGCACGGAGGTACCTGGCTGGGAGTGAGGCCTGAGGCAGCCCCAGAGGACAAGTCACACAGTGGTTCCGCAGGGCTCTGGGAGGACAGGCTTTGTGCTCCCCATGTGGGGCCTTCTCAGTCTGGAGGCATAAATAGGTCTGCCCACGTTCTCACAAGACTTAAAAACGGAGCCAAAAAACCTTTCCTGGCGCCTGATGCTGGCACCTGAGGGAGCGAACACTCAAGATCTTCTCCAGGCCTGACCAGCCCTACAACTCTAGGCCCTGCCTCCCTCTCTGGACTTGGCTTTTATCTGGGCAAGAGCCTCCTCTCCCAGTCCCTGATACTCCCTTGAGGGGCATCTCCAGCCACTCCCAGGCCTTTTCCAGGCCCGGAGAAGCCACGAGCCTGGGGAGGGAATTGGAGCCTGGAAACTCAAGGAGGCAAGAATGACTGGTGGGGGGTTGGGGGCAGCTGCAGTCTGGCTCCCTGCCTCAGTTTCCCCCTGCCAGCAGGTAAACTCCCTGCCAGCTGGGCGGGTCTGTGGGTGGGACAGAGAGCTGCTCCACAGGTTTATCAGGCAGAACCCCCACAGCAAGGGTGGTGTGGAAACTTCTTTACAGAAATTAATTGTCTCCTTCCCAGGTCTGTGTGTGCCGCTGGGGAGGAGCAGCCCGAGGCTTCCAAGGGGGAACTAAGGCCAGCGTGGCTACCTATCAGCCAGACAGGAGCCAAAGCCTGGGGCCCATAGCCAGGAGGATCACGGTCCCCAGGACAGGCTGCCCAGTCCTCTGGCCTTGCCGCAGGGGACAGGGGCTCTGGGCAGGAGCAGGGACGAGGTGGGGCAGGAGCAGAGTGAGTCACTGCCCTGCTGGTTACCTCGGGAGATGTCAACAGACAGGCCCCCATGCTGGGGTCCCAGGCGGAGACGCTAGAGGCTGGCGGGGAGGAGCACATGTGTGTGCAAACACACACACACACACACACACACACACGTGTGCATGGGCGTCACAGCGGGTGATGACAACACGGTCAGATACACATGAGTAAGGTGCAGAAGTGACAGGGAGAGTGGCAGGCACCGGAGGCAGAGGCTTCCTGGCTGCCCTCACCCTGGAGGACAGGGCTGGGCTGGGGGCTAGCTCACTGGAATGTCTTGCAGGCCCCCAACCAGGCCAGGCCGGGCCTCGTGCCGGCCCAGAGCTAAGGAGTGCCAGGAACGCTAGTCACCCACTGGACAAACACCAGCCTCACCCCACCCTCCGGGCCGGGCCCCTATGCCCTCCCCGCCACGGTCTGGCCTGACATAACCAGGGAGGCCTGGGGCTCGTGCCAGGCCGGTGTCCACACCGGGTTGAGGGTTGCCCCAGGTCAGCCACTTCCGGTGACTCAGAGGAGTCCACCACGAAGGGGTGCAGACCCACCTCCAGCCAAGCCCCCCTCCCCGGCCCTGGGGAATAGACCTCAGGAAGCCTGGCCAGCGACCTGCACAGGGAAAGGAGCTGAGGTTAGTCCCTGTGTCCAGTTTGGGGTGGCCTTGTATGCCGAGAGATGGAAGTGTGTGTGTGTGGGAATGTCTGCAAGTGTGCAATCCCTGTGGATCTGGGAGTGGAAGTAGGCAAGTGTGTAACAGCCAGTGCAGTTGGGGTGGTGTTCAGGGTGAAGTGTGGGGCTCCCCAGGTCTCTCCTTGAGCTGTGAGTATCTCAGCGTGTCCGTGTGGTATGGGGGAGACTGAGAAAGTGGGTGTCGGTGCGGGAGACACACAGGGGTCTGCGTGTGTGCCTGTTTGTTCTCCAGGGTCATGAAGTATGATGTGTGAGCGAGGAATCCCGGACGTGACTCGGTAGCCCATGTACTGTGTACCTGAGTCTGAAGTCTACACTTGGGACCAAACTTGCGTTGTGTCTGTGTAAGTTGTGTGTTGTGTACACGCGCCAGCTTCTGTGAGCGGGAAGGAGTATGTGTGTGTCTGAGAGAGGGTAAGGTGTGCAGCTAACTGAGAGGGCCCAGGGGGTCGGGCGGCACGAATCAGGGCCGGTGCGGGCTCCGCGCGGGGAGCCCGTGGGGGTGCCGCTCCCTGCGGGAGAGTCTGTGGGCGCAGGGCGCGGGGGGGGATGGAGAGGGTCCCGGCACGGTGTCCCTCGGGCCGCCCCACCTTGGCCCCACCCCGGTCCCGCCCGGGTCACTCACCCCAGCTCAGGAACTGCGCCACGTTGCGCTCCCGCCGGAGGGGGGCGCTGCTGAGCTCGTGGTGCAGCCCCAGCAGCAGATCCAGGAGGCCGTCGAGCCCGGGGCCACCGCCGGCCTCGCCCCGCGCCAGCCGCTCCAGCGCGCGCAGCCGCCGCTCCATGGCTGCGGCCGGAGCCCCGCGCCCGGGCTAGAGCCGGGCCTCCCGCATGCCCGCCCGTCGGCCCGTCCGTCTGTAGGTCCGCGGGTCGTCCGCGAGTCCTCCCCCCACCCCTCCCGCCCTCCCCGCTGTCACCTTCCTCCGCTGCCGCCTGCGAGCCCACACCTGGGCGCCGCGCCCCGCCCTCTGCCCCGCCCCTCGACGGACGGGCAGGTGAGCGCCGGCCAATGGGAGACGCGACTGGAGGTGAAGGTGGGAGGGCGGAGGCGCGCGGGGGCGGGGCCAACCCTTGGCCAGGAAGTGGGGGGGCGGGCCCCGAAGAGTAAACTCCTGGCTGGGCTGGACAGGGGGGTCTTCCCGTAGGGGCCGGGAAGGCTGCCTGGATTTCCGCGCGGCCCCAGACGCAGCCGTACCCGGCCCTTCGCCGGCCCCTAACCTAGGTAGGGGATGCCCGGGGCAGTTCGGCTTCCCTCGCCCCCCTGGGACAGCGACTGCCTCTCCCTCAGCTCAGGGAGAGGGGGCTGGAGACGCCCGCGGCCCCGGAGCCGGATGGGAGTTGTAGTCCCCTCAGTCCCCGGGATGCCCAAAGCGCTTGGCACCCCCCCCCCCGACTCCCAAGGGCTGGCGGGGAGAACCTCGGTAGTTTCAGATTTCATTCTATTTGGATCGTTACAGCCGACCTGGGAGACAGGTAGGTGAGGCGGGGATGGTTACACCCATTTGGCAGATGGACACACTGAGGCTTGAGAGGGACGAAGGTGAATGGAGAGGCTGAGGGTGAGGAGGCCCCGCAGCTAGACCCTGGAGTGGGGCTGGGTTGGCAACTCCACCACAGGCTTTTCAAGCCTAGGCGGGAGCAAGGCCTGCGGCCGGCCTGGGACATAAGGACCAAGAAGAGGTGGAAGCTGGGCTGGAGGAGGTGGGCGAGCGGAGGGACTGATTCTATCCAGTGGCATTTCTGATTTTTGCCCAGCTGGAGACAGCTGGGCTGGACCGGACGCCATGGGACTGTGGGTCTGTCCAAGAGGCGGGAACAAGGGGTGGGGCATTTTAGTGGCTTTAGACAACAAATTCTTCCATTAAAAGATCTCTTTGGGGTTTTGCCTGCCCCCTCCGACGGGGACCTCCTCGAGGCCAGACAGGGTCATTGCCAGCGTTGGCGGAGGAGGCGCTCTGTGAATGTCCGCGGAGCTCAACTGAGCCTCTCTGGCAGTACGCAGGGGACTTTCTGTCAGGCCTCCACTATGCTGTCCTCTGAGACCTGCCCTGTGGCTTCCCTGTGCCCACCGTCAGCGAAGTGGGGAAATGGAGTCAGGCTGTCTCACTCACTTCCGGCAGGGAGTGGAAGCAGGAGTTCTGGTGTGCTCTCACCTGAAGCATTCTGGGTCCTCCTAATGGGGCAGGGTTGGGGTGGGGCCCACAGGAAGATTCCCTCCCACTACAGGCCACAGGGGGGCGCCAGAGACCAGAGGAGGGCCAGGTGCTCAGGCCAAGTCCAAGTGCCCATCTCCTAAGGAACTCTAGGGTAGGGAAGGTGTCCTGGGTGGGAAGATGGGCCATTCCTCACTGCCCCTCTTGGCCACCCTGATTCCCTGCCCCCCAGCCGGCCACAGCCCCCAGGGGTCAGCAGTCACGGGCCAACCAGTGAGGCCTCTGGGTCCTGGATCACTCCAAGTGTGACCTCTGGCAAGTCCCTAGCCTCTCTGAATGCTGTTCTCAGACAAGGCTATCCTCTTGCTGAGAAGACTCCACCCCCACGGGGGGGCCT
Organism: Callorhinus ursinus; assembly: GCF_003265705.2. Lineage (NCBI taxonomy): Eukaryota > Metazoa > Chordata > Mammalia > Carnivora > Otariidae > Callorhinus > Callorhinus ursinus. The sequence continues at coordinate 6,211,496 of NW_027397113.1, read as the reverse complement.
GGCTGGCTCAGCCCACCTTATGGTGACCTGAATGCCTGGAATTCCTGCCTTTTACTGGGGGCTCCCCCACTAAAAACCATCACAACACAAGCCCCCCGGCTGAATCCGTCCGTAGAGCCTGGGACTCTTGATCTTGGGGTTTTAAGTTCAAGCCCCAGGGTATAGAGGTTACTTAAGAAAATTAAAAATCTTAAAAAGAAAAAAAGATTCCGGGCGCTTGGGTCGCTCAGTTGGTTAAGCGTCTGCCTTCGGCTCAGGTCATGATCTCAGGGTCCTGGGATCGAGTCCCACATCAGGCTCCTTGGTCAGTGGAGAGTCTGCTTCTCCCTCTGCCCCTCCCTCCCCCTCTTGTGCTCTCTCGCAAAAATAAATAAATAAAATCTTAAAAAAAAGAAAAGAAAAAAGATGCCATCTGCACGTAGGACGGCAGAAAGGAAACTGAGTCACAGGCAGCAAAAGCTGAGTACTGCTGAGGTCTGCTTGGACTCAGAAGGGACTGGCACTTGGCACTCCCCACCCATCCGGTGCTTGATTCTATTTGGTCCTGTATTTGTTTTGTTTTGTTTTGTTTTTATTAAAGATATTTTTTTTGTTTATTTGACACAGAGAGAGAGAGACACAGCGAGAGAGGGAACACAAGCAGGGGGAGTGGGAGAGGGAGAAGCAGGCTTCCCGCGGAGCAGGGAGCCCGATGCGGGGCTCGATCCCAGGTCCACTGAGATCATGACCCGAGCCGAAGGCAGACGCTTAACGACTGAGCCACCCAGGCGCCCCCTGTTTTCGTTTCTGTCACATCCTTGTTCCAAGCCTCAGTTTCCTTGTCTGTAAAGGGGGTTGGGTGCCCTGCCCACTCCTGTGCGGCCTCAAGGTCAGAAAGCCTCTCAGGACTCAGTCGGTGCCTGAACTCCTGCTCCAGCCTCCACAAGCAGCCCGTCCTCCAGCCCTGACGGCAGAAAGTTCTTGCGCACAGCACTGCTGTGCCTCAGTAGATCTGTTCTCTGAGCTTGTGTGAGCCAGACCTGTAGGGCCACAGGTCCTTGCTCCAGGGAGCCCTGGGTGGGACGAGGATCCTGGCCCAGGCCAGCGGGTGCTCACTGGGTGAGTCTGAGCAGGGGACCGCCACCACCTCCCTCGTCCCCACTGGCCTCTCGGTGACTGCTTGTGGGAGGCCCACCCAGCTGCAGGGGCTCCTGCTCCCCCATAACCTCTTCCCTCCTCTGAGTCCCTTTGGTATGGAGGTGCTGGCACCATCTCTCACCCAGCCCTGTAGGGAGCAGATCACCTGGATAACACCTTACATTCCATTCCTATGGTGCTGCTTCTGAGCATTTCAAAGTGACTGCAGATCTGTTATCTTCAGGAGGAGGGGGTTATTATTTCCTTCTCTTAATAGAGTAATACTTTGAGGCCGTGGAGGTGGGAAGTGGGCGGTGCCAGCTTGCCTCCTGACCCAGGCTGCAGGTGTCTGCCAGTACCTGGCAGCAGGAGGGCAGCGTGTCGTGCCCAGATGCTGGCGACAGGGGTGAGGACATAGTCCTCGAGGACATAGTCCACAGTGGACTTGACATAGACTTCTGTCAAGGTCCTTAGATGGCGAGACCCAGGCCTAGCAGGGGAGAGAGGCTGGCCCAGATAAGGGGGCCCCAAGTAAGTGACAGGGAACTCAGCTTCTCCCGCCCCCAGACCATAGCCCTCTGAGTCTGCGAGGGGACCAGAAGCAAGCCAGGCTCCAGGGTCTCTTGCATCCATGGCCACATCTTAAGCCTCCCCAGCCTGGTCTGTGGCTCCCCTTTCCCCCAAGGTCGAGCAAGATGCAGCCCCAGTGGCCGAGGCTGAGCCCCTCCCAGCCCTGCTTGGGAAGCCACTCTTAGCGAATGGTCCTGCAGGGCTAACTAGGGTGCCAGACTGCCCTTGCCCTTGCCCTTGGCCACAGCAGAAGCAGTGACCCACTTCTGCCCCAGAGAGCCAGGGAAAACCAAGACGCTAGCTGCGGCCTCATCCAGCCCTGCTTACTGTTGTTGACCAGGCATTGGCCTTGGGCAAGTCACTTCCTCTCTCTCTCTGGGCCACTGTCTCTGTGCACAAGGGAGAACTGCCCAGCTCGGGCGTGAGAGGCAAATGGTCCACAGGATGGCCACCAACGGTTGCTGGAGCTTGTTTGTCTAGTTAGAGTGTGGGGTTGAGGGGGGGTGGTAAGTCGGGGGGTTCCCTGTGTCCTGCTGCTCAGGCACTTGGGTTTTATCGCCCTGTCTATTGGGGTGGCTTTCCGGGGAAGGACTGATAGAGATGGTAGGGTTGAGGGCCCCCACTCCCCAAGCTAGTCTTGGCAGCCCCGCATGCCTGCTCCCCCGCCCTCCCCAACACACCAGGGGTGTGTCCTTTGAAAAGTCCAAAGCTCCAAATGGGTGGACATATGGTGATTTCATCATCCTGGTTTTTCTTCCAAAACCCTTCTCTGTGCTGCTCCAACACGCTATAGGGGCTCCCACGCTCCACACAGCGGCTGCAGCCCCACGTGGTTTTATAATTACCAATCCCTCTGGGTGCACAGGAAGCCAGGCCCTCAACCCCCTTGGCCACCACCCCTCTGGCCCATGGGCGCCACCCAGTCTGCGAGCTGCTTCAGGGAAGGGTGGGTCCTGCCTGCTTTGTTCTGGGAGTTGGGTGCGGTGCTGGGCTCCCTGCACCAATCCTTACCACCCTCCTGACCAACCACGGTGGGCCTCTGGAGCTGGGCACCCCAGGGGCCTTCCCTCTGTGAAGCTGGGGTCCCTGCATTTGGCACACGAAGAAAACAGCCTCGGGAAGAGAGAGGCTAAGTCCTAACAAGTGGCCCAGCTGGGATTCTAACCACCCCTGCCTGGCCTGAGGCCTGCCTTCTGGGTACTTGCTCAGCTGGGGTGTTTCGAATGCAGAGGGGCAGCGGTCTAGGGAGGCAGGGAGGAGGAAGGGATGGGGGGCCAGCCCTCAGGAGGGTGGCCACATCTGAACCTAGAAGACCCCCCACCAACTATAAAACACAGACCAGGGACAGGAGCTCTGAAGCAGCAGGGGGGCAGACACCTGCCGAGGGCCTCTCCTTCAAGCCTCAGATGGGCATCCATTTCCTGGGGCAGCACCCCCATGCTGAGGTTTCCTGGGGCAGCAGCCCTATGCTGAGAGTGCAGGCCTCGGCTGGAAGGGGCAGAGCGGGCCAGCAGCGCCTCTCACCCACATTCCGTAAGAATTCCAAAGTTGGGTCTTCCTTCTCTAACAGCTTGAATGAGCATGCTCTACCTCTTGGGTGACCCCTGGAAATTGAGGACTGTCCCAAGCCTTCAAGGCCCTGGGCTGGAGTGACCTCGTTGGACCTTCAGTGTGGGGTTCTCAAACCTGAGTCTTTAGCACAGACTTTGGGGACACAGCGAGCTTCCCCGCCCCCCCCCTTTAAGATTTTGTCAGAGAGAGAGAGCACAAGCAGGGGGAGCAGCAGGCAGAGGGAGAGGGAGAAGCAGGCTCCCCGCTGAGCAGGGAGCCGGACATGGGGCTCAATCCCGCAGACCCTGGGATCATGGCCTGAGCCGAAGGCTGACCCACCCAGGCGCCCCTCAAGCTTTTCCTTTTTAAAGGCTGCTTTCGAGAGCCCGTGTTCTGGAGTCGGGCAGACTGGGTTTGAGTCTCCCAGCTCTCCCAAGTCTCCACTCCCTGGCTGTGAAATGGGGAAAAGTGACCTCCTAGGTCTTGGAGGTCAAGGCAAACCTTCTGAGTGGTAACGGGAGAGCTGGTGGGCCCCCCCACTAGCTGGGCCACTGGCCATCAGACCAGGCGCCTGCCACACGAGCTGCGGCACACAACCTGGCCCTCCAAAGCCACGGGCACCTCTTTGTGCTCTGCCGTTTGCCACACATGGGCCAGCCTGGACCAGTCTCCACCCAGACTGCACCTCGAGTATTCTACCTTCCAGGGCGTATCAGCTTCCGATTTGCCACCCTTCCCTCCCCTCCGCTGGAACCAACAGTCCCCGGACCCTCGCAGGCCCCACCCTTCCCAATTGTGTTTTTGTCGGTGCTGGTGTGCCTCTAGGCCTGTCTCCAAGTCACCCTGGGGCTAGCGTGGAGCACACTAAACCCTTGTCTACTTGACCCCTCCTGGTGCCCCCCATCTGCCCGAGGCAAGGGAGGGGGCCCAGGTTGGAGAAGATGTGAAGGTGGGAGAATGTGGGTACCTTCTCCCCCAGCCCCTGGGGGGCCAGCCTAGCCTGTCCCCAGAAGTTCTCCTGACTTTACCCCTTCCCACTCCCCGAGAAGGCAGTGGCTGCCACCCAGCTGAACATCGCAGGGCAGGGACCACCACCGCACCCCGGCAGGCTTGCCCATCGGTCTCTGCCGGCACCTCGGCCTTCCACATGCTCTGCCAGTGTCCCAACAGGCGCTGTGTGGGGCAGGTCCCTGGAAGTGACAACTAAGCACTGAAAGCTTCAGCACAATTAAACCTTCTTTTAATGCAAGAAAAAAAAAGCGGTCTTTGGTTGCTTTTTCTTCCCACAGGCAAGTGGGGATGAGCCAGGACACCTCACAGTGACTTCCCAACCAGGAGGCTGCCTCCACCCTCACCTAATACTGCACACAATGCTGGGCCGAAGCCGGCCGCAGGTAACGCAAACGCCGCAGAGGCCCGGGGAGCAGCCCTGGAGGGCGGCGGGCGGGGGGGCTGGTGGTGCCAGAAGAGGTCCACCGGAGTCCCTGAGACCTACCCTGGGAGTGCCTGGTGGGAAGCGTGCTCCCCCCACCGCGGTTCCAGCAGGGAGCCGGTGAGTGGAGTGCATCCCGGCCCTCCGAGGCTGTGCTGGGTCCCGGCCCCCCCCGAGGCTGTGCTGGGAGAGCCCGGCCAAGGCAAAGCTGATGGGGCAGCCTGCCCTGGCTGCTCACTGCCTCCAGTCCCTCGTACCTCAGCCTGGAGGGAGGTTATTCGAAGGGCATCCAAGACGTCCGCTGCCCCGCTTTGCTCAATAGGAGGAGAGAGCTTCCACGGGGAATGAACGGCGGTGCAAGGAGAGAAGGGTCGGGGTTGTCCCTGGTCTCTGCTGTCTGGACACTAGGCCTGGGCTGGAGCACCAAGCCAGGCCAGACTCATGAGGGCCCACCACCCATCCAAGGTGGGGGAGGAGGTACACCAGAATGTTCCAGGGGGTGAAAGGGAGAAGCAGAACACAAACCGTGGCGTCACCGACAGGGTGTGCTCTGCACATCCAACAGCTCCTGGGTGGAGCTGCCCCCTAGTTGGAGTGTGAGAAAGCAGACAAAAATCACAGCTTCTGAGCAAGAGCTTGGGAAGTTACTGGGAAAGTCGGTCAAGTATGAAAGGTGTCACTTTACAGAACAAAACTAGCTTATGTTTTTCTGGGAGATGTTCTCACATCCCCCTCATCCCTTGGACCTCATAAAAAAGGGAGCTGGGCTTGCTTCTGTGACTGTCAAGCTGGGGGGTGGGGGTGCGATGTGAGAGCAAAGAGCAGGGCCCGTGCATGGGGGCCACCGGGGAGGGCAAGGCGGAAGGCACCAGAACCAGCTTAATCCAGGAGCAGGGCGAGGGGGCAGAGCTGGACAGGGAAGGAGCCAGTGGCTCAGTGAAGCAGTACTCAGCTCAGAAACAAACTGGAATCCTGGGGTTCCTGTCTACACACGGCAGCTGCCGGGGGGGGGGGGGAGGGGGGGGGGGCGGGGGGGGCCCGTGGTTTACCGCAAGGGTGGAGGGGGGGGGGGGGGCGGACAGGGGCAAGAAAGAACGCTGCCTCTAACGTTATATATTAAAAATATCCATAGTTCTTGTGCACAAAGTTCCATCATTCACATACAAGTGTATCGCCCACCTCCCTGCTGGGCCCGCGAACGGCCTGAAAAGAAAGATGGCGGTTTTCCTTTGTAAGAGCTGAGGCAACTCTGCTCAGTCTTTCCGGCCCCTCGCCGCCCCCTAGTGGGCCCGGCCGGGCGGGGCGGGGCGGTCACTCGTGCCTCCGCTTGGACGGCGGGATCAGGTGCGGGGGCAGGTCGGCGGGTAGCTCGTGGCCCTCCAGCTTGACTTTGATGAGGTGGTTGGCCAGGGCAAACTCCTCGTCATCCAGCAGCCCGTCCTTATCCACGTCGGCCAGCTTCCAGATCTTCCCCAGCACGGTGTTGGGCAGCTTGGACTTCACCATCTCCTTCTTGGCATTGGCGCCCGTGATCTTGCCGTTGACAGGCGACAGCGTGTAGAAGATCTCATCGTAGGTGGGCTTGTCCTTGCCCACCACCCACTCCACGTCGTCGATGCCCTCGCCGGCCCCCTCGCCGTAGCCGTGCCCGAAGGGCCCGTTCATGGTGCCGTCGAAGGCGCCGCCCTTCACAGCCTGAGAGGGCATCAGGGACTCCTCCTGGCGCACCATCACCATCAGCCGGGCGATGTCGTTGGCCAGCATGTCGTCCACCGTGTCCAGCAGCTTGGGCTTCAAGGCCTGGAACTTGCTGAAGTCCTGAGTCTGCAGGAGCTCCTGTGGTGGGCAAGGGAGGGGGAAGGGCTGGGTCAGGTGTCCACAGACTCCAGGCAGAGTGGCCGGAGCAGGGGGTCCCGAGCCACAGAGCCGGCCCCAGGTCACGCCCCCACCGAGGCTTGCCCCTCGGCCTTGGCTCCCCAGTCTGTTTAGTGGAGATGGGAACAATTCCTTCCCTGAAGGGCTGGCGGGGGGGGGGGGGGAGGGGGGGGAGCCAGGATGGTGCTGGAGGGCCTGGCGCCCCGCCCTTTCCCCACCCCTGGGGGTGAGTCACCGCATTCCCCTCTGCGGTGTCATGGCCGCTGAAGTCAGGGGCTCCCAGCTGGGAGGCCCCATCCCAGGGAGGGCGACGAGCGGGGGACAGCCATACCTGCATCTTGCGGAGGCTCGGGAAGTCCCCGGGGGAGATCTGATGCTCCCGCTCGATCTTCTGATAGATCTCTCCCAAGTTGTTCACCAGCTCCTTCTTTTTGCTCTCTTTCCCGAACACGTTGGGCATCTCCTTCTTGAGGGAGCTGATGATGTAGGCGTGCACCTGGAGAACAGGAAGGGGCACCGTGTCGAGAGGGGGCCTGCGCCGGGCTGCCCCAGAAGACCAGGACCGTCACGTCACCGGGGACCGCCTGAAGCAGTCCAGGACCCATGCTCTCTGGGGCGCCAGGTGCAACCCCAGCTTCCTGTCCCGCGGCGGAGATGCAGAGCCCGCCATCCCACATGCGCACACCGGTGGCCGCCGACGTCGAGTTCTCAAAACCCCAACACAGCCCGAGTTCTGCTCAGTGTATCACCCGGACAGCTCGGCGTGAGTAAGGACGAGGAAAACCACATGAGGCTTCACCCAGATGTTCTGAAGTTTATCTGAGCTCAGTACCTTACTTCGATGTTTGCCAGCGAAGGGCGGCACACCCTTCACTTCCCCATGGCGGGCTGGTAATGCTGGGCACCCTCCAAGGCCACGGGCCCTCAGCGCCCTCTGCCTTGCCAAGTAACGTCTGGGCGTGGAGGGCTGCAGCCGGCCAGCCTCCCCCTCCTCCCCCCACTGCCAGCTCTGCGCCATCGAAGCCCCTCCCCCGGCCTGACCCTGTGTGCGAACGGCCCGAGGGCAGCAGGTCTGTCACAGAGCATGGCAGCGGCCCCTCTGCCCATCACGGGCCCGTGCAGGTTGGCACAGAAAGCCGTTCGCTCCAGGAAAAGGAAACAGCCTGGAACCGCAGGTGCGGGACGGGCCGAGATCGGAGGCCCTGGGGTTTTCCAGGCATGGTGACTCAGGGTGCCCGGAAGCCAGGCGGTTACACACCATTTCTGCAGATGAACGGGGAGCCCGCCCTTTGTTCTGTCCCCAAAGGAGGCTCCGCGAGGGCATAGGCAGCCCTGCTGGCAGCGGGGGTGGGGGGGTGCTGGCCAAGGAGGGAGCAGCACTGCCCTTCCCTGCAGCCTGGAACCGGGAGGCCAGGAGCCAGTGATGCGGGTTTTCTCACGGGGTCCCTCTCAGAACCAGCTCCCCACACTGGGAAGCTTCCAGAAGTGAGAGAGGTGGAAGACCCCAGAGCAGAGTCTGCAACCTCACTGTGCATACAGATCCCCAGACGGTTCAGGTGTGTGGGGTGGGGCCCGAGGGCTCGCGCTTCTAGCACGCTCCAGTACGGTCCACGAGCACTTTGGTAACCAGCGTGGAGACACAGACTGGGGTTAGAAAATGAGAGATCAGTTCTTTTTACTCAAGACGGTGAGCATCAAAATGCTACCTGACTTCAGACCTCGAGATGGGTGTGGGGCGGCCTGAGCCGCTGTGTGTGGCCCACAGCGGACTCGCAGAAGCCGGAGCTACGCTCGGGCGGCTGGCTCCCGGAGGCAGGAGCGAGGGCCGCAGGGCTCCTCCTGGCTCTCCCCGGAGGGGGCCTGCCACCTGCAGAGGAGGCGCCACTCCCCAGGCCTTTACTCGGGAGCCCGGGGTGACCGCTGCACCAGCCACAGGATGCCTTCCCTGAAGCCCTAGCCCCGCACCCACCCCCCCCACCCCCCCAGCCAGGAGGCAGCTGTGAACACCCCTGCCCTCCGCGGCCACTTCATCAGAGGAGCGGTGATGCACTGGGTCCCCGCTGAAGCCGAGCATGATCCACGCATGCGCACGGTGGCGGCCTGCGGACTTCTCCGCGCGGGCTCACGACGTGCGGTCGCGCTCAATCAGGGGGTGTTCTGCCCCTCTGCGTCTGAGGGGCCCGCTGGGGGCATGAGCCTTCTCTCCCAGGCCCAGCCACACCGGGTCTCCCTGAAGTACGTGGCCCGGAGCTGAGATTCCAAGCTCTTGAGCAATCCAGCCGCCGCCAGCAGGTACCAAGGGAGGGGCCGGATGGTTTACGAGACCTCTGGGGGCTGAGGCCGCCCAGGGTTCTCCCTCGGCCCACAGGCTTGCACCCCATCTCTCCACTAGCTCCTTCCTGTCCTGGCTTATGCGTCAGCACCCACCCGTGGCCTCCCAGTCGCCTGCTTCTGCGGCATCCCACGACAGGACAAATAACCGTGCCTGACTTCCCTTTACATGTGCCGCTTTCCCGGTACCACTGGTGCGCGCTGGAAGGGCAGGGACTGTGCGAGTCAGTCCCCCTGTGTCCCCAGCACCCCGCACATGCAGAGTGCTCAATCAACAGGCCTGGGAGGGGAAGCCGATGAGGACCGCACCCCCACTGGCTCCCCACTTCCCAGGCCACCCCTTGGCCCAGTGTTCCCTTCCCGCTTAACGTCGGCATGCATCAAGAAGACTCAGTTGAGCAAGGGCCACAACCCATGGGTGCACAGAGGACCCGTCCCCGTCTAGACACAGGGCAACATAGGTGTGGCTGTAGGTCTGTGCGGATGGGTCTCGGGCATCCCAAAAGCCATGGCAGATCAATCCTGGGGCCCCAAGTGCCAGTCCCAGCCCCCATGGGCCCTACCCAGCAGGGGGCCCTGCCCCCACCCCCAGTCTACCTTGGCCAGCCGTGCCCGCTTGATCAGGTCATTGAGCTTCCTGAGGGCAGCGTTTCGGGGCAGAGACTGGATGTCTTTGAAGAGGTCCTGCTCCTCCGCCTCAAAAAGCTTGCGATTGTCAGGGATGAGGAGCGGGTGGGACCAGAAGGAGCCGATGTATACCCTGACCACCTCGGGGGTGTTGATGATCTTCCCCAGGGACCACATGAGAGCCCCATAGACCCGCATCAGCTGCTGGGTCTCGATCTGGTCTGCTTTGTTCAGCACCACGCGGATCTTGTCCTCATGGTTCTTGAGGGCCTTGATGACCTCGGAGAACTCGTCAGAGATGTCCAGCTTGTGGGCATCGAAGAGCAGGATGATGCGGTCGACCCGCTCGGCGAACCACTCCAGGACGGCAGCGAAGTCGTAACCTGCAGGAAGAGTGGGGTGAGCTTGGGGGCACCGGGGGCCAGGCTGCTCTGAGAGCTCTCCTCCCTGACCCGACCTCGGACTTCTCAGCCTGGTGTCATTTAAATTTCCACCATGTGCCTCACGGGGCCAGCACAGCACCCCGAGGGCAGGGGCGTCAGGTCCCCCCTATTTCTGTACCCACCCGATACCCTCGCCCAGCAGCACCTGGCACGGAGAGGTGAGCCACAGATAAATAATGCACGAGAAGTCACAAAACCCAGGGGCGCCTGGTTGGCTCAGTCCATTAAGCGTGTGCCTGAGGCTCGGGTTATGATCCCGGGGTCCTAGGATTGAGCCCTGTGTCGGGCTCCCTCTCTCCGTGGGGAGGCCTGCTTCTCCCTCCTCCTCTACCGCCCCCGGCCCTGCTCATCCTCGCTCTCTCAAATAAATAAATAAAATCTTAAAAAAAAAAAAAAGAAGAAGAAGAAGAAGAAGTCATAAAATCTGGGCTCTAAAGTGGCTCAGACCAGGGCAAGAGTGAGGAGGCGGAGCCCAGCAGCGTGGTGAGAAGAACAGAGACTCGGGGGCTGCCGATGCCAGCTGGATGCCCTTACACGACAAGGACAGTAAGGAACAGCTGGGACACCTGCAGCTGCTACTCGTGGGGTGCTCGTGCTGGGCCCCCCTTCTCCAGGAACCTCACTTATTCTCCGCAACAGGGGTTGGCAAACTGCAGCTGGCCCATCACCTGTTCCGTAAATAAGAGTTGGTTTTGTTTTGGGTTTTTTTTAAATTTTATTTATTTATTTGACAGGGAGAGAGGGAAAGAGAGAGGGAACACAAGCAGGGGGAGCGGGAGAGGGAGAAGCAGGCTCTCCGCTGAGCAGGGGAGCCTGATGCGGGGCTTGATCCCAGGACCTTGCGATCATGACCCAAGCTGAAGGCAGATGCCTAACGACTGAGCCCCCCAGGCGCCCCCCGTAAATAAGAGTTTTAGCGGGATACGGCCACGCTCCTCCGTACCGTCTGTGCCTGCTCTTGTCCACAGCAGCAGAGTTCAGCCACGGCAGAGACCACAGGCCTGCAGGCCAAAAACATTAACTCTGACCCTTCAGAAAAACTTCCCTGGCCACTGCTCTACAACAAGCCTACGAAATGCTACACACCACCATGCCCTCTCTAGGCCTTAAATGCGTCTCTAAAACGAGGTAGCTGGACTAGATCACGTCTAGCTCTTAAGTGTAGGCTACGCGGTCTCCCAGCGTCCAGTGGAGGCCCCTTGGTGGGCGGGGCCATCAGCAGCAGAGACCACTCACTGTAGTTCTTCCCTTGACAACGGTCTCAGGGCCCCCCAGTTTAAGGGGCCCCCCAGTTTAAGACCGCATTTTCTAGCCTCTCCTGCGGCAGAAATGAACAAGGTCTATGAGACCTCTGTCCTTTTCTCCCTTCCTGAGGAATGAAATGCAGATGTGATAGCAGGGGCTGGAGCAACCACCTTGAGTTCAGAGATGAAAGCTGAACGTTCAGGATGGCATGGACTGTTATTTTCCACCCAACTAGCTGATATCTGGTTTAAGCCAATGGATTTTGGGGTCTCTCCAACAGCAGTTTAACCTAAATCCTATTTCACAGTCATGCCTCCTTTTAAAATGTTTCCACTTCTTCCACGGCCCCCAGAAGAAGTGAAGGTTCTATTTCTCATCTTTTATTTATTTATTTTTTAAGATTTCATTTACTTGAGACAGAGAGCACAAGCCAGAGGGAGAAGCAGACTCCCCGCTGAGCAGGGAGCCCGATGCCGGGCTCCATCCCAGGACCCTGGGATCATGACCTGAGCCGAAGGCAGATGCTCGACCTACTGAGCCACACAGGCGCCCCTATTTCTCATCTTTTAGGAATAAAGATGAGGAGACGTAGGAAGACCAGGTGACAACAATGGCCTAAGAGTCTTTGGGAAGCTTGGGTCGAAGCCCCCGAACTACCGTGTCCTCTCCGGCTGAGTCTGGGCAAGCCTCCTCGTCCCTGGGCTCCTCCTTGTTCTTCACCTGCTCCCCACAGGCCACCTCAAATACAGGCCGGGCCTCTTAAGAAGCACCCAATACGCCCCAGAGTGCAGTCAGCCTCCAAAAGTAAGCTGGAGAAGCTGCTCTCATAGAGAAGAGCCCGAGACCCTGCCCAGAAATGGGCCCACCAATCTCGTCCTGACAGCCTGCTCCTGGCTAGCATCCCTTGCAAAACATGCTCACGACCCTCTGACCAAAATGGGATTTAGCCACGCATGATCCAGACTGCAGGTTACAGAAAAGTTAACAGGTAGAGGGGGAGAACAACGAAAAAGGACAGAGTGAACTACCGCGCCGTGGGGGGGGGGGGGCAGCCCTCCCCACCCCTCCGGTAAGGAGCCCGCTGAGTGGGTCATCAGAGTGGTATTCGGCTGCTCCCAGTCCTGCCAAGCCTCCCGGACTGAAGGCAAGTCAGCAGCCGGGCTCCCCAAGAGGCTACCTCCACTCAGGCCAGAACCAGGCCCCCATCGCAAGGGCTCTAAGATAAACAGTTAACACTGGGGGTGCGCCAAGGGGTGAAGGTCTGCTTGGCGGGATAAACATTCTCGCCGCCAGGCCCCCCAGGTTCAAGTGTGCTTCAGAGCCGTCTGTGCGCCCGAAGCCACAGCGTTCCAAGCCTCTCCCCACACTTAAGCACTTGGAAAGAACACAGGCTCTTAAATAAGCCAGCCCTGGATTCGACTCCCGGCGCCGGCCGCTGACTGCGACCTGACCCGAAGTTCCGAACTCCTGAGTTACCATTTCTTCATCTGTAAAATTCCAAAAACAACTCCTCCTCCTCTGACCGTAGGGGGGGATTAGATCAGGTAACACAGGGGGCTCCCAGCACAGGCCTCACAGGCAGGAGGGGCCGAGGGGCTGGGGACAGTGGAACCAGTCAGGAACAGAGAGCCGCTGAAGTTCAGCCTGGTTCTGAGACCAGTGCCCAGCTTTCGTCCTGGGGGTGAGACACCGGAACCTCAGGAAAACCCCAGATTCACTGTTTCTGTTGACTTAGCACGGCAGCCTTGCGACGGCAGCAACAGGCAGTCTGTTCCCCCCACAGCACGCCAGGGAGACAGGGTGCTCCGATCAGAGGCAGCCCCTCAACCAGCCAGAGTTTCTAATGGGGGCGGGGCGGTGGGGGCTGGGCAGTAAGGTCCCGGTAAATGTGAACTTGAGCCTGGGCAGGGCAGCCATCGGCCTTCCCTAGGCCCAGGCAGAGGGTTGCAAACAGCCGGACCACCTACCACCCAACTGTCAGTGCTCAGAGAGTGGGAGACAGCCTGGAGCCAGCACCCAAGGCCGCCGGGTGCAGAGGACATGGCCACCGCCACCATCTCCCCCCTGGCCCCAAGAGCCACAGGACAGCATGCCCAGAGAGACACCCCCAGCAGAAACCGAAGACGGGAGGGCCGAGGAGCAGGCGAGGGAAGCGGGCAGGGAGCCTTTTATGGCTGCCTCTGGGAACGGCAGGTCAGCCCTGGAAAAGCAAGGCCTCAGGAATGAATGACAGTTCCCTCTCAGCAAAAATGAGGCCCAACTCGTCCCCTCGTCACACTGCCTGTCCTCAGACCACCGCACGCTGACGGAGCACAGATTCGCAGAGCTGGGGAGGCAGCGATGCCGGATGCAAGGTGCCTGGAATGGGAATGGGGGCGCCCGGATGGGCTGGGCTCCAGCCCAAGTTCGCTCTGGCCCCACAGTCAGGGCGGCGCACAGGGAGCTGAGCTCACCCCCCAGACTCCTCCCGAAGTGGCCTCACGCCCCCTCCTCCACTGGTGGGGGCCCAGGAGGACTCCCGGAAAGACAGAGAGAGGAGGGGGAGGGGTCCCCAGGGCAGAGCCGAGAACCCCAAGTACCCCCTCCTGCCCCGCCCGCAAACCCAGTTACCCGCCAACACCTCAAGTTGGAGCCAACAGAGCTCTAAGTTCTTTTTTTTTTTTTGCAGGTAAATGAAATTTCCTGTTTATTATGAAAAACGCTCCCACTTTTGGGGAGGGAGACATGGTGGCTGGCCAAGTACGTCCACGGGGTCACTAAAAGGGTCACGGCACGGGCGGTATGATGTCATCACAGGCGTATGACCGCACAGGCCCACCCAGCCCCCATCTGTCCACCAAATCCTCACTCTGGCCTGAGAGATGGTGTCTTGAAAGACGCCGAGGGCTGGACCTGCAGCAGCAGCTGCGAAGCCTCAATCGGGTCTGTGCCCGTGGCAGGGAGGCCGCGGCCACCACTCAGCCCGAAGCGGGGCGGCAGGGGACAAGCGAGCCGGCGCCCCCACCCTCAGCACTGCCCGAGGCGGTGAGCCTCCAGGTTTCCGGACCCACGAGGGGTCTGCCTCGGTGCCAGGATGCGTCTGGCCACTGAATCCACAGCGGGAGGAAAAGCCGGGGCCGTCTCTGCTACGGGACAAGCTCTAGCGCAGAAAGTTCTGGGACTTTGAGGACATTATAAACTAAGCCGGGCACAAAAGGACCAACACTACACGATTCCATGCATCCGAAGTCCGCAGAGACAGAAAGGAGAGCGGTGGGAGCCAGGGGCTGTGGGGAGGGGGATACGGGAGGAGTGGTTAGTGGCTTACGGCTTCCGTTTGGAAGATGGCAAAGTCTGAAAGGTGGACAGTGGAGACAGTCCCACGACACCACGAATGTACCTGATGCCACCAAACCGTGCACGTAGAAGGGTTACCGTGGTAAATCTCAGCGCACAGGCATGCACCGTCGTGGGGACGGGGGAAGAGGGGACAAAGAAGAGTCGCTTGTGCGCTAGGGCCACCCGGCCTCGGGAAGTAAGCACACGGGCCCCGTGGACAGGCCTCCGCTGTTCCCAGCCAGCCTCCTCCGGACCACTCGGGCTCCTCACCAGTCGGCCGGCCTGACAAGAGTCCCGCTCCCCACCACAGGCACAGAGGCGGAAGAGAGGAAGTTGTCACGGGTCCTCGCCCTCTCCTGACACCCTCCAAACACAGGTAGTTCCAGCAGCTGGTGGAAAAGCTGCTTCATACATTCCAAGTTTCTAGAACATCAACAATAGAGGGCTTGTCTGCAATCGACTTTTGTTTCCTGCCATTCAAGCTGTGTGGGCCTTGCTTATTTCTTGCCGTGGCTCCCACCATACACGTTTCCAACCGGTGCCGGGCCCGGGACAGGGGGGCACAGGAAGGCAAGACGAGGATTAAGGAGCTGAGAGAGGACCGACATGGCTGCCGCGCTTCCTCCAGCGGGCACACTCTTCAGCGAAGGACTTCCTTGGGGTGGCTCAGTGGCGAGGAGAAAGGGGCCTCCCCACTCCTAGGTATTTACCCGAGGGAAATTAAGAAACTGAAATCCACCTGTACGCAAATGTTTGTAGGAGCTTTATTCAAAATTGCCCCAAATTGGAAACCCAAAGGCTCTTCAGCAGGCAAATGGGTAAGACATGAGGGTACATACACGGAACGGGAGCAATGATGGGTCGATGCTCATGCTCTCGAATACAGAAAAAGCACACACTAAGTGGAGGACAGGCACGGAAGACTTGTATGGACATTCCGGAGAAGGCAAAACCTCAGGGATAAGTCTCAGGTCCGTGAGTTGCCGTGGACCGGAGGGGACTACAAAGGGGAACAGGGAACTTTCCAGGCTGATGGAAAGACTAGATTTGATCATGGCGGTGGTGGTTACGCAACTGCTTCCTAGAGCCATGCGCCTAACAAGGGCAAAGACCTCTGCAAATGTGACCGGGAGATGGGCAAAGGGCAGGGAAGGACAGATGGACTCTGGAACGAGGCCGGCACTTGAATCGGAACCCTCTCCTTGTCAACCAGCTGCATGACCCCAGCAGGCCACGGCCCCTGTCCGAGCCCGTTTCTTTGTCTGTAACGGGAGGGTGTTAAGTCTCTAACGTGCGGGGCTGCTGTGGGCAGCAAGGGAGTGCCTGGCACACTGTAAGCACTTGGTAAATGTTTGCTCTTATTTACACAGAGGAATTGTATTTCGGGCTCAAGGAGCGCAGATTCTGAGCGGTGCGTAGGCGACGACCACTTCTCACGCTCGAAGAATGCCTCGTACCACCAAATATAAATGGAACGTTCGCAAGCGCTCACACAGCTGCTCGAGCCGGCTGTCGACTCGCGGCCTCGGAACGCACAGGGGCCGGGCGCCGGCTGGTACCAGTCCTCCGCGGGCGGCGGCCCACACCCCTCGGCAGAGCGCTGCATTCCCACCAAAGGCTCGGGCCAAAAGCTGTCCAGGGAACCGGGGGGGGGGGGGGGGTGGGGGGGGTGAGAGGGAGGCTTGGAGGAGGCTGGGGGCCTTGGGAAGGGAAATTCCGGCTGACTCAGTGTTCCCCTAGCCTCTGGCCTCCTCGGGATGTTAGTCAGAAAAAGGTCTTTCTAATCAGTCTGGGAATCCCTGGATTTTTGGGTGTCTGTTTGTAATTAGCTGACATTGGCTGAACATGTCACTGAGCACTAGGTACTAGGGCAAGGGGTTAGCACATGGGCTGCAGTAACTCCCCAGGGTCCCCGGCTCCTAAAGTATTGCGCTGGGGCCTGAACCTTCTGTCATCATCTGTACTGTGGGCGCTGGGAATCCAAGACGGATGCAGCACGTGGCCTAGCCCAAGGCCTGCAGGCAACCTCATGGAGCATTCTAAGGGCTGCAGAAAACCCTGACCTGGATGGAGGGCTTTTAGGGGTGGGGCAGCTCCAGAGGTAGTCAGCACAGGGGTCAGCAGGAAGGGAGGGCTGCCCACAGTGCAGCCCCATCTCGGAGTCAGAGGACTCCGTTCTGCACCTGGAAGGCCCTACCTGCCTAATGGGATGGCTTCCAGGCTTGGAGGGAGCCTGGGAACCAGGGACAGTCAGCAGGAGGGCAAATGAGAAGCTAGGGGACCAGCCAGCCTCGACCAGGGGTCCTACACCCACCCACAGAGGGTGTGGGGTGGAGGGAGCGATTTCTGGCTAGAGGCAGAGAACAGGGAAAAGGAAGAAGATACCAGCATGGTTGTTCCAAGCCCTGGACCTCGGGTCCATCTGTGAACTCAGAGTCTGATTTCAGGGCGGGAGAGAAGGCGAAGGCCTGTCAGGAGAGTGCAGAAGCCCTGCGCGGTCACCACCTGAGGGTCAAAGACTCTCCCGGTCTGCGCTGTCAGCGCTCCTGGGAGCCGAGCTGAGCCGAGCTGAGCATCCGCTCTCAGCAACCGGGTGGCGGGAGCACAGCTCCTGCTGGGCCCGCAGACACACGCTAGCCCATGCGACAAGCCTCGGCCTCCTCATCTGCAGAGCAGCAGCGTCCTCCCACGGGCAGCTGTGGGACAGCTAAGGGGCGCTGGCTCCCGAGGCGAGGACACAGATGGTCTGCAGAAAGCCGGGCACAAGGCCGGCTGGGCGTCGGTCCCCAAACCCAAGTTTAAGGAACGCTTCCCTGCTGACGCGACTCGCGTGGGGGAAACCAAGGCGCAGAAGTTACGGCCAGTTCGCAGCCGCGTGGTGACAGTGGCAGGGAGAGCCCTGGCCAGGACCCTGAGCCCCAGGCTGGGGCCTCCACCTGAGCCTGCCCCCCGGGGACTCGCTCTGGGAAACCTCTGCTCCGGCTTGTGCCTGTGCAGGCGTGGGCGGCAGCCTGGGAGCCAAGGGCGCCCGCTCCACCGGGCCCCGGGTGCCCTTTGGAATGCCCTTTATCAGTCACATAGCACTCAAGAATGAATGTTGTCCCCACAGATCACCCTTCTCTGCTGACATACGAGAACGTTTATCTTTAAAGTCCCTCAGATTAGCACAACGGGGAAGTGTACCCTGAGACCCCCACGGAAGCCTCTTCTCTTTCCCGGAGTAATTCTCAGGGGTCTCTCGCAGAGCCTGGCCTCTATCCTGACTGCTCTGGGCCTGCACAGCCCCTACGTTATCTTTCCAGACAGTATTTCCTGCACACGTAAGGGACCATGGGGAAAAGGGGAAGAAGCCAGGAGGAGCCTGGCAGATATGATGGGAAATGGATGTAAATCTAATTAACAACTCTAATGCACAGGCAACCTCCAAAAGAACCTTCTGTTTCCAGGGAACGAGATCGGCAGACCACAGAAGCACACGCTGCTTGTCCAGGACCCGTGTTTTCTGCTGGCCCTATCTCACTGAGAGGGAAACACCTGCTCTCCATGCTGTCAGCAAAGGGGGCAGACGGGCGAGCTGGCCGGGGAGCCTGGAACGACTGCCCTCCCCTGACTTCCTCTGCTGGACAGGGCAACACGGGACCTTTGCGATGACTGGTGGGCGGGGCCTCCAAGCAGAAGGCCACTCCTTCCCCGCCCAGCTAGCGGCCACCTCCCTTGAAGATCACGGCCAACAGAGCGGAGAGGTGCTGCGTGATGGTCTCTCTCCGGCTGATAAAACGCCGACACCATGGGGCGCCTGGGTGGCTCAGTTGGTTAAGCGACTGCCTTCGGCTCAGGTCATGATCCTGGAGTCCCGGGATCGAGTCCCGCGTCGGGCTCCCTGCTCGGCGGGGAGTCTGCTTCTCCCTCTGACCCTCCCCCCTCTCATGTGCGCTCTATCTCTCTCTCTCTCTCTCTCTCATTCTCTCTCTCAAGTGGATAAATAAAATCTTTAAAAAAAAAAACAAAAACGCCGACACCCAACGCTGCAGAGCAAATCCCAACTTGGTACCTTTTAGAAAGCCCTCCCCCAATCAGAGCAATGCCCTCATGTTTGAGCCCACTCCCCCTTCCTGCCCACGATAGGGTGGGGGAGGCCTTGTGCCGCCCCAGGACAGAAAGGGGCCGGTCTCACACCCGGAGGGGGGCAGAGGCAACCAGGGGTGGGCCTGGCGTCTCTTGCTGGCCTCCTCCTCCAGTATCTGCCACCTGCATGGACAACCTGAAGGCCGGGACTGCCTCGCGCGCCACATCCCCCACTGGCCCAGCCAAAGTGCACCCTGTGTGCCGATCCCCCGCCTGGACGGCCCAGGGAGGCGCCGCGGGGGTGCCCGTCCCAGAGGGCGCAGGTCTGGACATCACTGCCCACCTTTTTGCCAACCAGGGAAGGAGGAGGCAGCGGGGTGGGGGGTGGGGGGGTACATCCCAGCAGACAGGACCAGGGTGCCCAAAGCAGCAAGACCTATACTCCCAACCCGTCAGCCCACTAGCCTCTCCAGACCCAGGCTGACGTGTCAAAGACATGCCTCCCAGCGGGGGAATTCCACGGCACTGGTGGAAAACAGTGGTTACAGGGGTCACAAGGACCCTACGCCCCTTTCCCTCAAATGCCGTAACCCCCAGCTCTGAAGGCCACAGTGAGCACAGCCTGCTGAGGTGGTGAGGCCTCTTCTGGTGAGCTACTGTCCCTATCCAAACACGTGTACACATCAACTGACCCCTGGGCTGGGAGCACTGTGCGCACCCCAGAGGTGGCCTAGTTCTCTAGCCCACGGCCCCAGTCAGAAGCAGCCCCTCTGCCTGCTCTTCCAGATCATTACGAAGATAACACTGCGGAGCCTCGAAGGAAGTCCCTCTAGGATAACTCAGGCCTGGAAGTCAACGGAGAATAAATCCCCCCTTGTGGGTCTTCTTAATGCTTACCAGACTTTTTTTTTTTTTTTAAGGTTTTATTTATTTATTTGACAGAGAGAGACACGGCGAGAGAGGGAACACAAGCAGGGGGAGTGGGAGAGGGAGAAGCAGGCTTCCCGCGGAGCAGGGAGCCCGAAGCAGGGCTCGATCCCAGGACCCTGGGACTATGACCCGAGCCGAAGGCAGACGCTTAACGACTGAGCCACCCATTTACCAGACATTTTCTTAAAACCAGCTTGGAACAACAAGAGCAGTAAGGAAAAACAACCTCACCTTTTTATTTTTAAAGTTTTTTTTTTTAAAGATTTTATTTATTTATTTGAGAGAGTGAGCGAGAGAGCGAACGAGAGCACGAGCGGGGGTGGGGAAGAGAGGGAGAAGCTAAAGGCAGACGCTTAACCGCAGGTGCCCCTTCTTTTTTATTTAAGTAATCTCTATACCCAACGTGGGACTCGAACTCACAACCCTGAGAGCAAGAGTCGCATGCCCCTCCAACTGAGCCAGCCAGGCGCCCCTAGCCCTCGCCTTTTTAGAAGGGGTCCCAAAGCTGCTCCCCTGAACTCCTAGGATTGTCTTTATCCTTAGGGTGCAGAGCCTAAGAGCTTAAACCAGACTGAGAGATAGAGCAGTTTCAGGATGCTCTGATGCAAGCCCTTGCTGGCAGGGGCCCAGAGCCCGGAAAAAAAAAGAGAAGCAAGGTTTCTCAGCACCAAGAACGGGGCCCCCGCCCCCTCGGAGCCACAGCAGACATAAACATCCCCCAAATACCAGGTCGCTGGCTTCAAATGCAAAGCTGACCAATGCTGGGCAGCCCAGAGGGAAAGGGGCACGGGAAAGATTTGTAAGTTAATGATACACAAATCCGGCCCCTTCTCAACCCCTGTCTGAGTGCTATCCTATTTCATTTTCACATCTGCAGCTGCAGGCTCCCCTCCTGGCCTGCCCTCATGCTCCTGCCAGGAAGCATTCAGGCCCCAAAGCTCCCCGCCCCTCCACAAAATGGAACAGCAGCAGAAATATAACCCAGTTCAGGCTCATCCTGAACCAGATCTTCAGAGTCCAGACAGCAGTTGACACAACCAGGGGCCTGGAGTACCAACACTCGGCACGAAAACCTTCCAGGCCCCGGGAAGGCTGCTGATTACCAGCCCCGAAGCAAACTGAAACACTTTTCCAGGAGCCCCTAAACATTTAACAAATTCCTGCAGCTCCTCCTTCCGGCTGGCTTGTTCGGGTCCAGTGTTCCCTCACAGACCTGCTGGGCTTGCCAGGAATTCCGACGGCGTCAGGAGGCAAAGCTTTTACACACCAAGTAAGGTGAGGGCGCCCCAGGGGAACAGCAATGCTGGCCGAGGTATCCAGAGCTCAGACACGGAGTGACTTCCCGTGACCTCACAGCCAGCCCCAGGTGCCATCTCGCCAGCTTGCCCTCTGTCCCAGCATGCCCCGGGCGTTGGAAAGCACGAGAGCCACGCAAAATAGGCTGTGCTCTCCCCCCGACAGCTTAGTAACCTCGGCACAGGGAGCCAAGGGAGAGAGCAACTTCTGCCCCTTCGGGGTTCAGCGCGCTGGGCAGACACGGGCTGATGTTAAGACGGGTTCTCGCTTGGGCTGAGAGGGACCTGAGGGGCAGCATGTGGTCCGCGTCACAGACCGCATAGGGAAGGCGCCCTGGGCTGTGTCAGAGCCTGTTTACCTCTGCTGATGCGCTGTTTCTCTCCAGACAGGATCCCAGGAGTGTCGATGATGCTTATGCTGTCCAGGACCGGGTTGGGCAGCTGGGCACACATGAACCTGCACGGGAGCAAAAGCCGGAGGGGAGACGTCAAGACTCAGCTCTCGAGGCTCAAGAAGTGACAGGGGGCTTTCTGTGTACTCTCCTTTCCACCTCTGCCTTCCTTTCCCGAAGCAAGGCATTTACAGGAGGTTTTCTAGTGTTTCCAGGGGTGGCCCCTGAACTCTGTATTGTCTTTTTTTTTTTTTTAATGTTATTTTATTTATTAGAGAGAGAGAGCACGAACGGGGGGAGGATCAGAGGGAGAGGGAGAAGCAGACTCCCTGCTGAGCTGGGAGCCCGATGCAGGGCCTGATCCCAGGACCCTGGGATCATGACCTGAGCCAAAGGCAGACGCTTAACTGACTGAGACACCCAGGCGCCCCTGAACTCCGTACTGTCTTAACTGGGAATCCAACCAGCGGCTCAAACTGGCTTGCATCAGCATTTCCCTCACATTAGCTTTTCCCCCAGAGTTCAAGAGTTCAACTTTCAAGTTGCTGATGTGCTAGTGAAAACTGCACGAGCCTAGGACACCGTTCAACTCCAGAAGGGAAACAGAAAGGTGACACTGGGACTTTAGCTAGCTAAATTTCCACACACTGAAGGTGGGGAGAGGCTTTCCTGCTGCTGCTGGGACAAGCCCACCCCTCCCACCCAGCTGCTTGGATGAAGGGACAGCAGGGGGCAGCCAGTACAAGCTGGGGGACACGTGGGCTGGTTGGCGGCGCCGGGAGTACAGACACCATTCTCCGAAAGCCGGAGCAGGCCGAGGAAGAACAAATGAAGCCACAGAGGCGCTGGCAACTCCTGAGTGAGGGCTTAGCCATGTGTGCCTGAGTTCCCACTGAGCGGAAAACAGCCCAGAACAGCAAGGGGCTGTCCCAACCGATAGCAGAAATTCTTTACTGGACACAGAAAAGGCTCCTTTAAAAAAACTTCCCTGAAAAAGACACTGTGAGCAAAGAAAATACTGCCCCTTTGTCTGTAGGATGCAGGCTTAAAGCCGCCTTTCCAATCGTGGGGAGGAATCTGAGCTGGTAAGGTTCTGCTTTTGGCCCTACCCACCCCCCAACTCCCCCGCAAGTGACCAGTGGCCAGGCCCGCGGCACCCGGCCAGGGTGAGGGGTGTTGCCTGCAAGCACAACGGAGCAAAACCGACTGACCCGCAGACCTCGGACCCGGTCCTCACTGTTGCCAGCGGCAGCACACGCACGCCCTGATCGTGGCGCACCAGACCTGGGGCTCCTGCTAGGGAAGGGTCACAGAGGGAAGACCGAATCAAAAGAACCTGAAGTAGAACTGGCTCTGAAAAATAACAATACATAAAACCGCCCTGTAAAGGAGACCTGCGAGTAAGGTAACATCGGTAAGACCCAGAAATGCGATGCCCCGCAGAGTCCTGGGAGCTTGGCGGGGCAGACAAGAAAGGGGGCAAGCAGTACAGATGCAGCCGCCTCATTTCCACCACCAAGGACACACTGACTGCCTCTCGCCCCGCAAGCGGCTGGTGGCAGCCACACAGTGAGTCTTCCCAGGATGCTCTTAGGACAACGTGACTGTAGTCTGTCTCGGTCGGCTCCACTGGATTTTAGTCTTAGGGCAGCCACTTAGAGTAAAAAGGGCAGAAAGTCAAGTTCATGGCTCAATGGGTCTCTTTAAGCTGCCCGGAGAGGCTGTGTCAGCCAGAGAAGAGCCCCCTTTGTACGGCTAGAGCCGGCGGCACTCCATGCACTCCACAGGCTGACACAGCTCGGGGCCCTGCCCCAGGGCAAAGCCTGTGCCCTCCCTGCCCCTCGGCTGATAAGACCCCTTTTGGCAGGGCTGTTAGCGATCTCGAGAACGCTCTGGAGATGAAGTGGCAAGAGGGAAATAAGGGCCGCCTGGCCGGCTCGGTCAGTAGGGCGTGCGACTCTTGATCTCAGGGTCATGGTTCAAGTCCCATGTTGGGCGTGGAGCCTACTTTTAAAAAATAAATAAATAATAAATAAAAGTGTGGGTCTTGAATCCTGTGGCACCAACATCATCAGAGTGTCTGTCTTGGACCCAGCATCCCTGACCTGCGCTTTTTTTCCGGGCAGAACCAACAGCAGGTGGTAACCGGAGGCATCAAGGCCGGTCAGCCAGTGAGCGCTCCATTAAGCTGCCCTGGTGAGCTCAACAAATCAGCAGAGCCCTCCAAGCTGGGGCTTCCTGAACCACCTACATGACGTCTACGATCCCCTCCAACTCTGAAACTTTAGGTCTCCAAATTCAGAAACAGGTTGAGTGCCCCGTTTCTCCTTTCAAAAGCAGTCTGCTCTCACAATAAGAAGCGGAGGCCCAAGGACAAGAAGGTGTACTTATCCCTCCTTCTAGCTTCCCAAAGTTCTGTGTGAAAGGCAAGACCTAATAATGCTCGGAATTCCCAGCACAGCAGCCAAACTGCGCACAAGATCCTCTGGTGCCCACCAGCTAAGAGTCTGGGCCAATCGCCCATGCACGGGCACGTTAATTCCGAGACACAGGTATTCTCTGGAGGAGGGCTCAAGGCGAAGAGGGTCATGCCTCTCACACGAAGGGCTTTATTCAGCTCCTGCCGTGACACACCAATGCCATCAACCATAAAACAGGAGGCCGGGCTTAAATGCCCAAAAGGGGCAAAAAAACATTAACAGGAGTCTGCCTGTACTCTCTGTTAAAAGTCAGCTCTGTGCACAGAGGTAGGCTGGCCACTGGCCTGGATCAGAAGCAAGCTGGTTCACCCCGTGTGGCTGGACAGTGTCGGGAAAGGAATGTGATCATACAGGGCGGAGACTTGGAAGGCAAGAGTCAAGGATTCTTTCCTAGGTCGTCCCTGACACAGACTTTGAAAGGCATGTGGAGTCACTCCTTGAATGGGGGCTGGTAGGAAAGGCAGATCTGTGAAGTCCTTTGGTCTTCACATGTCCCTGGGGGCAGGGGTGGGGACAGGGATTTTAGAACCACTGACAAGCGCCTTCGAGCTCCTTTAGAGTAGCGTGAACTTGACTCCATAGAAAGACCAATGTCTTCCATTCCCAGCATCATGAGGGTCCCAGTCTTGGAGGGTGACCCGGATCATGAGGAGGCCGATTTCACCCATCTAACTGGGGAAACTAAGGCCTAAGAAAGTTAAGGAACCTCTTAGTGAGGGAGTCAGGGCCCAGACCTCATTCCAGGCCTCCCAGTGCTACAGACTGAGGCTGCTTCCTGAAACCCCTAAAGGAGCACAGACCCTTTCGAGCTGCCCCCCCCCCCAGGAGAAGTGTTCACACTCCATCTGCCTGCTACCTCGCGGACTGCCCCCAAACTCAGCAGGCCACAGCAGATCCTCCTCGTCCCTCCCACACAAAACCAGCGGTCCCGGGGGCAGCACAGCAGCAAAGGGAATGACGGAAAGTTTCACATATTTTTCCACGACACTTAGGCAGCAGCCACTTGAAGGAAGGGAGGGGGAAAGGGGTTGGTTTGAATGAATTCGGTGCATCCAGTCTGGGACTACACTGGGAGGAGGTGGAGACAGGAATCTCTCACCTTCCCAACGCTGACCCCGGTTCTGAGGGAAGTGGGGCTGGGATCTGCTGGAAGGTTTGGGAGTTAAACTGATAACCCGGAAAATTCTGGGGGTGACAGGGGCGGGGGAGGGGGCGGCGATACCCTCCCCCCAGACCTCCGGGTGGGCCGAAGCGGCAGGGGCCCTTGTCCCAGGGAGCGGTCGCCGAGGGGCTCGCTAGGGCCTCGGAGACAAAGGACGATGAGGGGAGGCGGGGCCGGGCCGCGGCCGCGGTACGCTCGGGACCCGAGTGCGGCCCCGGGGGTCCCCCTCCGCCCCCCTCCCCCGGGCAAGGGGCGGGTACCTGTTGAGGAAGGCGTTGCCGAAGGCGTTGAGCTTGCGGAAGGGGCGCCGCGGGTCGACGACGAGCGCGTTGCCCGGCACCACGCCCTCGGTGGGGCCGTGCATGACCGCGATGAAAGAGTCGGTGGTGGGCTCGGGCCCGATGCGCATGCCCGGGAAGTCCTGCTCGATCAGGTGCCGGATGAAGGTGGTCTTGCCCGTGCTGTACTGGCCCACAAGGAGCACCATGGGCTTGTTGTCGAAGTCAGCGTCCTCCAGCGCGGGCGAGTGGAACTCGTGGAAGCGGTAGTGCTCCTCCAGGGGCAGCAGCTTCTGCGCGTACAGCTGCCGCAGCCCCTCGGCCACCGTCTGGAAGAGCTCCGGCTCCTTCTTGCGGCGGGCATCTTTGCTGACCCAGCTGAACATGCTGCCGGGGACGGGGCTGGCTGCTGCGGGGCAGAGCGGCGGCTGAGAGCGGGGCGAGGGCGCGGAGCCGAGGCGGGGCCCGGCCGGCCGGCGGAGGGGCGGCGGGGAGCGGCCCGCAATACGCAGGCGCACGGCACGGCCCGCGGAGCGCCCTCCGCGGAGTGGAGCGCGCGCCTCCTCGTGCGGCCTTTATAGGGCCGGGCCCCGCGTTCGGGCGCGCGCGCGCGCGCCGCCGCCGCCGCCGCCGCCGCTAACCGCGCCGGGCCGCCGGGAGAAGGGCAGGGGAGGAAGGAGCCCCACCCGCGAACTCCGCGCCACGTCCTCCCCTCCCCTGCCTCCCATTGGCCGATTCCAAGTATCGCGAGCGCCGCTCGCCGTACTCCCCGCCCCCAGCCCGGGTGCCGAGGCAACCGCACCTGTTTTCTGCCCGCCCTTGGTGGGGCCGCTCGCGCAAGTGTTGCGGTTGGGGAGGCGGAAAGCGAGGGTCGGGCGCGAAGAGGTCCCGGAGCCTACGTGCCTTGCAACATCCGCGAGACGCCGAGTTAGACACCCGGCGCCCCGGCCGCGCGCCCCACCCGCAGTTCCCCCACGAACGGTGCTCCCTCCCCCGCTGGCTCGGAATTCCCCGGAAGTATCGGCGGACCCCCGGGGCGGGGTGCGGGGTGGGGGCTCGCGCCTCGCGTCCGAGCTACCCTTCCTTGCCGCCTCCTCGCCCCTGCTTTCCTGACACTACTTCCTACCCCTCTTCTTCATCTGCTTTGGGAGAGGGAGAGAGAGAGTGGAGGAGGCTGAGGGAGTGGAACATCCGAGGTCGGCTGGTAACTGGGGAAAGAAGAATGGGGAGCGAGGGAGAGGTCCCTGGGGAAAATCTGACCGGCAGCAAGAGGCCTGAGCTCCCCGCAGGCCGGTGGGGCTGGGGATGGGAAGGGGGACACAAAGGACATAGGACATGTGGGGAGAAGAGATGGCCTCTCTGAGGAGGCTGCATCCGTGGGTGGGAGAGGGTAGGGGTACACAGGAAGGCCTGGACGCTTGAGTTTTGAGGAAGTGAAATCGGAAATTCCCTATGTCCGGGGGAGGGGAAATGTGGGGCAACAATGAAATCTTGTGGGAATTTAGGGGAAATTAAAATACCCAAATACTTCTGCTTTCTTCTCAGGGTCACCACAAGTCACCCTCTTTTACTCTGACCTGTGGGCCCCCCCTTACCAGTTCCTGGCTGTTCCATTACACTCATTCCCCCGCCATCATTCCTGGCCACACATCGGCCCCCTTGGCTGTCCAGGTTGGTGAGAATCTTCAGTGGGTGATGTCAGAGCTTTGGGGGACTGTGATTGTTAGGTAACCAGTGTCAGGACACCAAAGTGCAGGAGGAGGGGGTGGGGGTGTGGGGGGTGCAGTGCTGGGGTTGGGGGGAGACTCCTAGGTAGATCTAAAATGCACCATGTCCAACTTTCTGGCTTCTGGGAGATGTGGGGTGGAGGCAGGAACTCAAACCTGAGAATGAGCCGAGTTCTTAGGGGAGCTCGGTCAAGTGGGAGCCAGAGAGGGCAAAAGGGGAGGTTTTGCTTGCCCGCCCCTTGTAGGATCAGGCCTCAGTGCCTTCTGAAGAAAGACAATGTTCAATCCATCGCCTTCCCCTCCCCCCTTTGCCTCCCTGACCATTGGAGAGCCCTGTCTGCACTCTTAAGCCTCTGGCTTACTGCTTTTATTTGGGATTTCGTTAGCATTCTTTTCATCAATACCAGTAAACCAGAAGCCGAAAGACTCTTTTCTTGGTGGACTCCTCAAAAGGCCAGAACTCCTGGGCAGGGCTGTCGCCAGAGGCTGCATGCTGGCTGGTGATCAGAAGCCTTGGGTGGGCCCAGTCCAGACTTCCTGGGCCAGCCTTAGAAGCCAAAGGACTTGCCTCCTCCATGGCGCTTTGAGGGGTCCACCCCGGAGATGTAGTTTTTGGGCTGTTCCAGGGAAGGGCTTGCGGCTGAGGCTCCTGAAAGAGGTGGTTGTTCAACGGCCTGAACGAGGCTTCAGGAAGCCCCCTCTCGGCAGAGTTCGCATTGACCCGTCGTGGTCTTCACATCTCCCCAGAGTCCTCTGTGCTGGGAATAGCTAGCCCGATAAAACTGAGAACAACAACATGTTCCTGGGTTATTTATACATGAAACTCCAGCCCCTGTTTGTTTTATATGGCGGCTTGACTTTCTCCAAGGAGCGCAAAGAACTGAAAGAAGGCATCTCTCCCCCTCAGTGAGGCTCAAGAGGACAGAAATTAGTTTCCCCCATTTCATGGAGTTGGCACTCGGGTCTTGGGCAGCTTCCTGAGCTAGTAATTCCCAGACTGTGAAAATGTCCTAATTCTCTTTTTGTTGTTGGAGCCGGCTGAGATTCTGATTCTGTTCGGTGGGAGTTTTGTAAATCATGAGTGAAGCATTTCACTTTTGGTTTCTCTATTTCACTTTCTGTCTGTCTTTGCCCAGGGCCGTGACAAAAGACTAAGGAAGCGTTCAAATATTTTCCTTTCTCGTGGAAATGAGGCCCGTCCCCCACTCCCAGGGTTTCCTTCTTTCAAATTCAGAAACACACACCTGCCCAACCGGCCCTTGTTCTCTAGGTCTGCACGGAGACTGCTCTCAGCAGAAAAGACCTACCTGCTTTCCCTCGAGGTGATCTGCTCAGTCCCATAATGGCCGGGTCTACAAAAGGGTCGATGTACAAGGCCCCTAAAAACAAAAAAAGGGAGAGGGAAAAGAAAAACAGACTTTTGTCCAAATATGGTAGAAGAGTCAGGCCAGAAAAAAACAAAAACACATGGGTTTGTGCCTGGGATGAGGAGTGGTTCATTCTTCCTACCGAGAAAGTCTGTAGACCCAGCTTTTCTTGCAGTCAGAAGGAGTAGATTTGGCCAACAGACGAGTTTTGTCAAACCAAGGTAAAGAAAGGGGGAGGTCTGTTCCTCTGCAGTCTGGGGTCTCCAGCGCCGGCTGCAAGGGCATCCTCTGCACCCTGTGAAGCCTCTCTCCCGAAGGGGTACGGCAGTGCATGTGGCCATGGGGCTAGGGTCCTGGTGACAGTTGCTGCGTTCTAGGGGCCTCTGAAGGTGTCCCGCGGCAGGGGTAGGCCCAGCTTGGAGGTGACAGGGTGTCAGGGCTGCTCGGGATCTCTGCCTTCAAATCTCAAATGAGAAGAGCCCAAGGCCCAGGGATGGTGAGTGCCTTGCCTGGAGTCACTCAGGCTGAAGAAGAAGCTGGGCCTTTGGAATCTTAACGCCCTCTCCACGCTCAAATCTTGAATTTGCAAGGTCAAGGTCAAGGTCAAGCCGGCGGCCACGCAGAGGGAGAGGGTTTCCAGAACCTCCTTTCCAGATGCAGGCTGGGGTGAACTCTGTCCGTAAGCTCTGCAGCCTGGGGGCCCATGCTGCATATCGACAGGGTGCTGTGTATACAGAACCCAGTAGTGCTTTGCAGAGCTGAGCCACAGAAGCCTCTGAGCACCTGTGGTAGACACTCCACCCACTGCTGGGCTTCCCAGCATCCCGTCTTACAGGGGCCTCCGGGGCAGGGGCTGCAGCTGAGCACAGGATGCAGTGTTGACACTAAACTCCCCGGGACAGCTCAGGCACCACCTACGGGCTGCCCTCCAGGTCTTTGCTGTGGACACATCCTGTTGGGGGACTCCATGGGAGGTTGTTTTATTATTTGGCACATGAGAATTCTGCTTTCTACAGTGATAGTATCAGGCGTCCTTTGGCAGGGTCTTGGGGTCTCCTTACTCTGTGCTGATAGAAATGGAGGGTACAGGAGAAGAAATGGCAGGACAATGCTGAGGTCAGCAGGGGCCACTGAGGATTCGAGGAGGCCGTGGGGCGGTTAAGAGGCTGCCAGGGCTCGTGGCGACGTCAGAGACAAGACGAGATTTGGGAGGTTTGATCTGAGCAGTCTGAGGGGGCACCTGAGGGGCTCAGATGTTGCTGCCTGAGCGACCACAGGTGTAGCTCCACCTGTGTGAGTGCAGGCCACTGCCCTCCTTGCGTCCCCTTCACGCACGCTTTTCTGCTTCAGCTCACTCTCCCTCACCATAGCCTCGAGCCCCTGTTGCCCCATGGCGGGAGTGGAGGGGGGGCTACCCTGAGCCTCTGCATGGGCCTCACAGGCTGGGGGCTGGGGAGCAATTCTGTGCCCAACAGGGTGTCACACGTGTCTACCAGGGCACAGGCCCAGCTCCCTTGGCCTCTGGCCCAGCCCCTCACACCCACACCTCCATGGGGGTCAGACATTGTGCCCAAGGCCACCCTCCAGGCATGTCTGCTGACCTACATCGCCCTCTTCCTTCCCCCACATCAGTCTCCATGAAAGTCCCACTGAGCTGGGTGGTCCATGCAGCTGCCCCAGGTGACCTGGCTCTGCCAGGAGTCAGTCTCTCACTTCCCTTTTGGCCCAGCTGGAACATTTCTCTGACCTGCGTCTTCTTCATCCTGCCCTAAGTACAGGCAATGAAAATGGGTCATCTGAAAAGAGACTGGGAGCTGGGGAGCTGAGAGGACCCAGTCCTGCCCAAGCTCCACGCTTGGTCTCAGAAATAACGTGTTGGGACTTGTCCAAGGGCAGGGATGCAGCAAGACCCTTCCCAGCGCTGGCGTCGAGCCTCCGTTCCCTGCTCAGCTAGCCTGGCCTCTGGCCCCTTGGTTCCAAGACCTCGCCCTGAAACACCCCATCACCCTTTGCTAATCATGGTAGGCAGAATTCCAAGCTGTACCCAAGGTTTCCCACTCTGGTGTACACAGCTGGTATAGGACCTGGGATTGTGACTGATGGGTTTACTCTGTGATAGGTCATGTTCAGTGGCACAGTTGACTTTATTTTGTTTATTTATTTACTTAAAAGATTTTATTTATTTGAGAGAGCATGCGTGTGTGCACGAGGAGGGGGGAGGGGCAAAGGGAGAGGGAGAAGTAGGCTGCCCGCTGAGCCGGGAGCCCAACGCCAGCTCGATCCCAGGACCCTGAGATCACGAGCCGGGCGGAAGGCAGACGCTCAACCGGCTGAGCCACCCAGGCGCCCCCACAGTTGACTTTAGATACGAGATTCTCCCAGTGGTCTGACCTAATCACAGGAGCTCTTGAAAAGCAGAGTTTTCTCCAGCTGGTTGCAGAGGAAGGAAGTCAGAAATTCAAAGCTCAAGAAGGATTCAATGTACCAGTGTTGGCTTGAAGATGGAAGGTGGCCACGTGGAAGGAATGTAGTGGCCTCTAGGAGCCGAGAGCTGACAACCAGCAAGGAAGCCCAATCCCTGCCAGAGGACAACGAGAACAGGCATGGAGGGAGACTCCCTCTACCCCTGAGCCTCCAGCTGAGAGCTGGGCTAACACCGGATCTCAGCGTCCGAGACTCTGGACTTCTGACCCACAGAATCATGAGCTCATAAATGGTGGTTTTAAGCCACTAAGTTTGTGGTGGGAAGACTGCTGCAGCAGTGGATGTGTCTTTTGGTCAACTGATGATTTATTCGATTGGCAACACTTGGCAGCCATTCAACAGGCGACGAGAAAAAAAGAAAGGAAATTAAGAGTGATCGTGGAGTCAATAACTGAGAAAGCAGATTGCAAGACTGAACCCAGTGCAGCCTGGCTCAGTACACACACACACGCACACGGTTCCTAACCAGAGGTGATTTTGCTCCCCAGGAAACATCTGGCAATGTCGAGACATTCTTGGTGGTCACAACTTGGGGAGCATTGCTGGCATCCGGCGGGCTGGAGTCAGGGATGCCGCTTACCATCCTACAATGCATAGGACAGCCCCCAACAGAATTATCCAGCCCCGAATGTCGACAGAAGGTTGAGACGATCCCACTTGCACCCAGCCACTGTTGTAGCATAAGGATAGTGCAAGATCAGGTTCCAGTCCCACCAACTGTGTGATCTACGGTAAGGCTTGAGCTGAGGTCTCTGGGACCAGCTGTAAGGAAAGCACCTACTTCTAGGAGTAAATGAGTTAATGTACAACGTGTGTAGAACAACAATTTCAGCTAACTTGAGTGATTACAGGAAATGTCTACAGGGCTATGCTTGCATCATAGGAGCTGGGGCAATTTTTGTTGACTTTTCTATATTGCTCAAATTTGATATAATGGACATCTTTGACTTCCTTAACTGGGTGGAGGGGGGGAAGCTGAGGGACAAAACAACTGGCCTGTACTCTCCAAAAATGTTGAGATCTTGACAAACAGAGCAAAACTGAGGACAGTTCCAGACTAAAAAAGGCTGAAGGGACCTGGCGACCACATGTGAGGTCTGATCTCCATTTATTGGGACAGGTGGTGACATTTGAAAGGAGATAGCAGGGGCACCTGGGTAGCCCAGTGGGTTAAGCGTCCCGACTCTTGATTTCTTCAGCTCAGGTCATGATCTCAGGGTCGTGGGATGGAGCCCCAGGTTGGGCTCTACACTCGGCACAGAGTCGGCTTTGGATTTTCTCTCTCCTTCTCTCTCTGCCCCTCCCCCTGCTTGTGCTCTCTCTCAAAAAGATAAAATCTTAAAAAAACAACAAAAAGAAAGTGGGTGGCATGTTCGATCGCATCACAGTATTGCTTCACTGTCGCCAGGCCTAAATTTGGTAACTGTATCGTGGTTGTGTAAGAGATTTCATTTTTGGGGGGGGGATACATGTTGAAATATTTAAGGGTGAAGGGTCATAACCTGTATAACCTCTCAAATGGTTCAGAGGAAATTTGGGAGGTGTGAGAGAGAAAGAGAAAGAGAAAGCAAATGTTGCAAAATGTTACTACTATTGGTGAATCCCGGTGAAGGGTAGATGGGTGTTCATTGTACTTTTCTTGCAACTTTTTTGTTTTGTCAAAAACAAAAACAGGCCTGTGACTGGGTGCTCCTCCTTCAGGCCCTCCGGGGCCTGGGCCAGTGTTACATTTGCTGCCCCATGCCCGACCCAGCAGTGCCAAAATCCATTTATAGTAAAATGGAGAAACCAACTGTTTTCTATTCATACAGTGGAATGCCGCACAGCCGTGAATGAACGGGAGCAAGCCATGGCCCCAGCGACCTCCTGGGGACAGCCGGACCCAGCGGCAGGGTTCCATTTGGATAATAAACACATACCACCACCAACAAAGACAGGCAGAATGAACATATATTGTTTTAGGCTGCATACACCGGGGGTGGGGGGTGGGGTGGTGAACCGCAGGGAAGGGCCATGAAGTGATGATCATAAAGGGCAGCATTGTGTTTACCTGGGGAGGGGGTCACCTGGAAGGACACTTGGGGGGGGGGCTCTGAAGCACAGAGATTTTCTTTTCTTTTTTTAAAGATTTATTTATTTAGGGGCGCCCGGGTGGCTCAGTCGTTAAGCGTCTGCCTTCGGCTCGAGTCATGATCCTAGGGTCCTGGGATTGAGCCCCGCATCGGGCTCCCTGCTCCTCGGGAAGCCTGCTTCTCCCTCTCACACTCCCCCCGCTTGTGTTCCCTCTCTCGCTGTCTCTCTCTGTCAAATAAAATCTTGAAAAATTTATTTGAGAGAGAGCGCGCGCAAGCGTGGAGGGGGGAGGGGCAGAGAGAATTTTAAGCAGACTCCCTGGTGAGAGAGGACCCCCCCCCCCCGCCCCGCCATGCCTTGATCCCCGGACCCTGAAATCCTGACCTGAGCCAAAATCAAGAGTCTGAAGCTTAACCGACTGCACCACCCAGGCGCCCCCAGGGATTTTCTTTTTTGAGTGGTAGTTACACAGGGACTTACTTTATATTTACACAAATATACACTATACATTTATGTTTTATACACAAATAGCAGCTGTAAAAGTCCCAGTAAGGAACCCCCCACTTTGTGCCAGGTGCGCCCTGAGTGCCTGGGACCCGCCACTGTGTTAAGGACGCTGACTGACCCTTGTGAGGGCCTGGAGGGGGCCTGGAGGGGGCCTGGAGGGGAGCCTGGCTGGGGAGGAGGACCGGGAGGACCCGCCCCACCCAGCTCGGGAGGGACGCGACCCAGTGCACCCCCTGGTGGTGGCTTCAGGGAGTGAGGCTTGTAGAAGAGCGAGTTCCCCACCGCCCCCAACCCCATGCCTCCTTCTTTCAGCACCTTTCCCCCTGTTATTCCCTCCTCTTCCAGTGCTCACCACCTGTTCCTGGGACTCACCTCAGCAAAAGCTGGACTCGGACTCACCTCTCAGGGAGACTTCCCCAATCAAAGCCGCTGTACTCTGACCTTTCCTTCCCCCATCGGCCTTTCTTTGCGGGTCCAAACGGTGAATTTGCATATCCTCTCCGGACACCTGGTCGGCATCCTGTCGTTTCACACATGTGTGGTGAGGGTGAGGGCCGGCACTCACTGAGGGCCTCCCACCTGCCAGTGCTGGCTGACCGCCCGGCTTCGGATGCCTGCCTCCCCCCAGGCACCTCCATCCACGCATCAGGCAGTCCTGCAGCTTTGCAGTTATGAAGATGCTACTCTGTGCCAGTCTGAGGCTACAGGAAACCAAAAGTCAGTAGCTGGTGCCGCCCGGGGTTCACAAGCTGGGCGGGAAATAGCTAGGCATTGGTGGCGGCTGTCATGGGGGACTCTAAGAGCTCACAGAACAGCCTGGGAACCAGCGACTGGGACGGCGAGCAGCAGGCATCCTGGAGGGCTCAGGAGGAAGTGGGAGCCGCATCCCGGCGAGGCAAGATGGGCACAGGCCCAGGGCCTGTCGGGAAACGGCCACAGGTCAGGGGGGAGAGAGGAGCCAGTCCGAGGCAGCTGGATCTGCCTTGCTCAGGAGTTGGGACGTGACCTGCTGGAGCTGCAGATGCTCCGTGGAGGCTGAAGGAGGTGGACACCCAAGGCAGGGGCGGCTGCCTGCCACCACCTTCCACCCTAAGCCAGTACTCTGGGCCTGTGGCCTGACAGCCCCGAGAGGTCAGAGTTCAGCTCCTTGCCATTCGGCCAGTGTATCTTGAACACCTACTATGCTGGGGCGGGGCAGGCAGGAGGACTGAATCATGGACTTTGCCCTCAAGGAGTCTCAGACCAGCACCAGGATATCAGATAAGGGCACAGAGGGGCGCCTGGGTGGCTCAGTCATTAAGCGTCTGCCTTCAGCTCAGGTCATGATCCCGGGGTCCTGGGATCGAGTCCCACGTTGGGCTCCCTGCTCAGCGGGAAGCCTGCTTCTCCCTCTGCCCCTCCCCCCACTCATTCTCTCAATCTCTCTCTCTCAAATAAATAAAATCTTTAAAAAAAAAGAAAAAAAGATGGGCACCTGGGTGGCTCAGTCGGTTAAGCGTCTGCCTTCAGCTCAGGTCATGATCCTGGAGTCCTGGGATCGAGTCCCGCATCGGGCTCCCTGCTCAGCGGGTAGCCTGCTTCTCCCTCTGACCCTCTCCCCTCTCATGCTGTTTCTCTCTCTCTCTCTCAAATAAATAAATAGAATCTTAAAAAAAAAAAACGCAGAGCTCTCAACCCCACAGGAATAAGATGAGGGGGTGGTGGGAGAGGCCTCCAGAGCCCAAGGTGCGGTGGGGGTGGGCAGCTCCTGCAGTCATGGGAGGGCCCTCTGAGCAGGGCCTCAGTAGAGATGGGGGCCCAGGGAGCCGGAGCAGATAGGGCAGTGTGAGCAAAGCCACACTGGGAAAAGTGAAAGTGTCATAAGGGCCGGAGAGGGTGGCTGGATGCTTGTCAGCCGCATAGTCCATGGAGAGAGAAGGTTTGACTACTCTGTGACTTTATTATTATTATTATTATTTTAACGATTCTCTTTATTTATTTGACAGAGAGAGACACAGCGAGAGCAGGAACACAAGCAGGGGGAGTGGGAGAGGGAGAAGCAGGCTTCCCGCCGAGCAGGGAGCCCAACGTGGGACTCGATCCCAGGACCCCGGGATCATGACCTGAGCCGAAGGCAGATGCTTAACCAACTGAGCTACCCAGGAGCCCCTACTCCGTGACTGTAGCAAGATGTGCACCCTCTATGAGTCCGTGTCTTCATCTCCGGAATAGGCTCATGACGGTGGCTTTGCAAGGTCATCGAGCTGACCCCAGGGGACTGACGTGAGCAAGTGCTCAGCACACAGAGAGGGCACAAGAACCGGCTCCTATTATTATGCAATTTGAACTTTATTCTTAGGTCTATGTTTCCAGTTTTGGAAAGTTTATCTTTTAAAATATATATTTTTAAAGATTTTATTTATTCATGAGAGATGGAGAGAGAGAGAGAGAGAAGCAAAGGGAGAAGCAGCAGGGAGCCCGATGCGGGACTTGATCCCAGGACCCCGGGATCATGACCTGAGCCGAAGGCAGATGCTTAACCATCTGAGCCACCCAGGCGCCCTGGAAAGTTTATCTTTTAGCAGCAGAAGCCTTTTTATTCAAATGAGAATGTCTCCAGAACTGCATCGTATGGAAGCCGGGCAGGAGTGAGGCTGTGTGGGAAGCTGGTGCGGGGCCTGGGTCTGCGGTCCTGCCCGCTAGGGTGCCCAGCTGGTGGCGGGGCCGGGGGAGCCTGGGGGTGGG
>NW_027397113.1:6033340-6175404 GCF_003265705.2 Callorhinus ursinus | reverse complement strand
GGGGGGGCAGGGAGGGAGCAAGTGGAGGGAGGCTGGGTCCTCGTCCTGGGGGGAGTTCTGACACAGACTGGGGCCCAGGGCCCTTGGCCCCTCTTGGCCACACGGGACATTGGCGGTGCTTCCTTGGGGTGCAAGACAAAGGCTTAGGATCTGTTCAGACATTTATCGAGCACGCACCTGGGCCTGGGCTGGGCTGGGAGCCGAGCTCCCAGGTGGTGGGGAGGATGGACACACTGAGGGAGTTCTGTCCTCTGGGGAAGCACAGGGTGCTGGGGGCGCCCAGGTGGGCAGTGGGGATCAAGTGGGCTTCAGGAAGGCTTCCTGGAAGCAGCAAATGCTTGGGCAGAGCTGGGAACAGTTAGTAAGGTGAACCTGGCCAAAAAAAAGAAAAGCTGGAAGGGCGTTCCAGGCAGAGGGAACAGCATGGATAAGGCACAGAGGCTTGCCACAAACAGTCCATATAGAGGTGGGGCCCTAAAGCAGCACGGGCTCACAGGAGGGGAAATGGAAAGGTAGGAATTAGACAGGAGGGAGTTGGGCCTGAGTGCTGCACTGGGGTAGCAAGTCTTCATTGCCCTCTGGGTCCCCAAAGCCCTGTCCCTTCCCCCACAGGTCCCGGTGGCCGGCATTGAGGCGAACATACCTGTGACCTATGGAATTGGCAGCCAGAGGGGAGAAGAGAGCACTGGCTGTCAATTCATAGGTCAGAGCCCTGTGCACTCGGTCTCAGGAGCCCGCTGACGGCCCACTGGCCTTGGCCATGCTGGGCCTGGGAGCGTGGCCATGGAGGTCCCTGCTGGTCTGCTGGGCAGCAGCCACCTCTCCTCCTCCGTGCATACTGGCCCCCATCCCCAATAACAGCAGCCCCACTGGAACCAGTGGGCACTTCCACATGGAGTTGCTGTTACAGGGGGTGAAAACCGGCTGGAGGCCTGGGCCCTGCCTGCCTGGTAGCTGCCCTTGGGCAGAAGTCTGGGGAGGACCTCATGCCCACCCATCGGGTCCATGGTCTTTTTATTGAGGCTCCTTATCATCCGGGGCCCACACCTCGAGTCCCTGCACCAGCCCCCCCCTTCTCTGGGCGAAGTCCAGGCTCAGCCCCAGCTCTGCTCATAAAGCCGGGAGTGGCTCTGATTTACAGCTCCCGGGCAGCCTTTGCCCACTCTGCCACCCCCACGCCCTCTGTCCCCAAGTTCCTTGTTTCCTCCTTTCTTTCCCAACCAGAGCGGGGCCTCAGTTCCAGGTTGGGCCACGGCGGCCTCCACCCTCTGCCCTTTGCCCACCCTTCCTGCCACAACCGCAGGGCAGAGGGACAGCGAGGGACAGCTGGGCATCTGTCAGTCTCCAGGGCCCAGATTCCTGGGGATGGCCCCAGATGAGAAGCAGGAGGCAAGACTGAGAGGGGTGGGGGTGCAGGGGGGAGACAGAAAGTAGGAGAGTGAGGCAGAGAGGCCAAGAGAGAAGCAGATGTGGAACAGGAGGGAACTGGAAAGGAACAGAGCAAATAGGGACAGAGAAAGGTGAGGGGGGAGGCAGGGGGAGAACAGGGACCTTGAAAAGATGCTGATACACAAACCTGCTGCTGACCGCATGCTAAGAACAGGGCTGTCACAACCACCATCGGGAAGAACACTTATCACCTCAGTGGCCTGAGAGCCAGCAGGGGTCTGGGAGCTGGGTGACCTTGAGCACGTGGCTTAACCTCTCTGAGCGGTTGGCTGGTTCCTCACGTGCAAATCCGGGCCTGTGAGGCCTGTCCTGCCCTCTGGCTTGACTGGTGGGAAGCCACCCTCCCTTCAAGCTTTGGTTCCATCCCCGCTGTGGGGAGTGGAAGGGGCTGCTGGCTGTGGTCCCTGAGCGGGCCCAGGACCCCCAGAGGAGTGGACTTTTCTCCTGCAAAGTGTGTTTGCACCCACCCTCCCATTCCGCAGACAGGATCTGGCCCAAGAGGTTTCAGTGACAGGTTCCAATGCCAATCCCACCCCCACCTAGGGGACATTTTGGAGAACCCAAAACTTCTGGAGGGGAGAGGGGACCTGGGACTCTGAGCCTCGAGAGTGGACTTGGGTAGTGGAAATGCCCAGAGAGGCAAAGGAGGCTGCCCAAGGTCACAAAGCAGGGCCTTGAGGTCCGTCCTGTCTGGCAACTTCTCTGCAGTGGCCTCCTTCCTCTTGGGATGCAGTCAAGGTGGGATGGGAGGTCCCTGGGCAGGAGTCCTTTGCCTGGGAGGACAGGCGTGTGAATGAAGACACCATAGCAGGGGACACCTCCCACTCGCTTGAACCCAGAAGGCCCTCCCGAAGACGCCCAGGAAAGGCTAAGCGCCAGGCTCGGCGGAGGCAGTGGTGGTGGCCGCCCAAGCAGGAGTCCCGGCCCTCTCATCTCACAGGGGGAAACGGGGGCCCAAGGCTGGAAGGGACTTGCGTGGCTCACCTGGCAGCTGCCTAGGCCCTTTCCTTTCTTCCTCAGAAGGCCTGGGGCCCCTGCAGCAGGCGGCTGGGCTCAGGGGATGTGGGGGTCTGACTGCCCGGGGAAGGCTCTTACCTGGGTGCCTGGCTGGCCCTCGGGGCACAAGGAGGAAGTAGGGGCACCCTGGGCCCAGTGCCTTTTGAGCCGTTGGCCCAGCCCCTGGCGGTGGTTAATGATTATCCTGTTGCCTGTCAATAGGGATCGCAAGTGTGGTTCGAAGGGCATGGAACCCTGGCCTGTGCCCAGGCAGGGTGGGGCACTTCTAGGAAGCACCA
The DNA here is from genome assembly GCF_003265705.2 of Callorhinus ursinus. Classification (NCBI taxonomy): domain Eukaryota; kingdom Metazoa; phylum Chordata; class Mammalia; order Carnivora; family Otariidae; genus Callorhinus; species Callorhinus ursinus. Next base: position 6,172,660 of record NW_027397113.1, on the reverse strand, counting down.
GGCTGGGCCACCCCCCCCATCCCCTCCGGTGGCATCAGACCCCAGACCCCAGCCACCCGCACCCTGTCTTCTTCCACTGGCCCCCCGCCCCGTCCGTTTGGCTGACTGCCCCAGGTGACCATGGGCGGCCAGGACCCCCGGGATCCACCTGGACAAAACTCCTGCTCTGTTCACTTGGTACCCAGACACAAAGGGGACAGCAAGGACACAGAAGGGACCAGGGGGATCTTTGCTCCCCCGAGAGAGCTGTAGATGACCCTGGCAAGTGAGGGTTCTCTAAGTCTGTGCCTCTTAACCTGAGCCTCAGCTTCCCGAGGTCCACCGCCCACGTGCTTCGGCGCAGTGCTACCGGGGAGCGAGGTGGGTGGGGCATGCTCAGATTAGCCCCTCGATCTGAAGAAACAAGGTATGTGTGTGTGTGGGGGGGCTGTAACGGGGTTTTCCCTACCCCATGGCAGGAGCCCTGCTAGCCAGTGCCGCCCCAGCACCCCTCCCCGTCTAGTGCCCTGGAGCTGGGACCCCAGGGCAGAGGCTCCGATCACGGGACAAGCCTTCTGCCAGGGATGGCAGGAGCAGCCTCCAGGGGGCGCAGCCCTCCAGGAGTGGTGCCCGGGTAGGGATCACCAGGAGGGGCCCGAAGCTCAGAGACCCCGGGTGTAGCCTCAGACCACATGGTCAGGGTCTGAACCTTCTTGGGGCACCCCACAGCCTGACCCTGTGCTCCGGCTCAGTGTCCTCCTAGCTGTCCCCTCACCCCTGGCCCTAGGTAAGGCTGGATCCTGGGCTCTTGCAGGGCTAGAGCCAAGAAACATTGTCTGGGTGAGGTAGGCTCCAGGCCCCCTGGGCCTCTTCGCTCAGCCCCTGCCGCACAGAAGTGGGGCCGGCAGCGGCGAGGGGCAGAGTGCGGACCGCAGGCCAGTCAGGGGTTCTGCAGGGCCGGACAGCTAGCTGGGGGCCAGTTTTAACCTGCTGGGCAGGTGTGGTGACCCCTGGTAGGAACATGGGGGGATCCTGGGTACAGAGATGGGGATCTGGGTGAGAGCCAAGGTCAAGGCTGAGGCCGGGGCAGCGCAGGTACACAGGATGAGGGGGCCGGCGGCGGGCACAGTTTATTGCACTTCATGCAGATACTGACCCACACGCTCCAAGGAGCTTAAAAATACATTGACCCCCAACAGTGTGTGTCCCCCACCTCCCCCTAGACGCAGAGAGACACTTGGCTGAGTGGGGTTGGGTCTGAGGGTCCAAGAGCCTCCGTCCTGGGACAAGGCGGCAGTGTGGGCCCAGGTGGTGGTGGAGGCGGTGTCCTTTCTCCCCAGAGGAAAAGTGCAGAGACAGGGCTGAGGCCCCAGGCAGGGAGGCCTCGTTCTCACAGCGACTGGCGGGGCGGGGCGGGGGGGGGGCAGGCAGGGTCCTTCCAGGTCCTTCCCGAGGGCCCGCCCGGCTGTGGGCCGAAAGCTCTGGGCAGGCGCAGGAGCCAAGATGCCACCAGGGCTGGCCGGGCGAGGTGGGGAGCAGCGCCCTTGGGTCCTGGCGCCCGGTGCTCAGTCCTGGCCTTCGTCCGAACGCCACTTGAGAGCGTGGTCCTTGTGTGCGTCGGGGAGGATCTGGTTTCGCATCCCCCCGAGCAGACTGGACGTGGCCTCGGTGGCTAGAATGAGGGGCTTCACCACGGTTGGGGGCAGCTGGCGGATCACGCCGCCCACGGCGCCCGTCAGCCCCTTCTGCTCGTGGCCCCGAGATGCCACATCACAGATGGTCTGAGCCGTGTCCAGGATGCCCTGTGGAAGTCGGAGGTCAGGGCGGGGGTTTGGGGGCGGCGGCGGGGGCAGGGGGAGGTGGGTGTGGGACTGGGAAGCAGGCAGGGTCTCATCACCTCTCGAACTGTGTCATAGGCCTTCGCCACACCCTCCCGGAGGTCAGCAGGCTGGTGGCCCTTTCGGAGCCTTCGCACCGAGCGCTTGTCCTGCAGGGAGCGGGCGATGGGCGCTGCCGGGGACAGGATGTCGTACACGGTCTCAGCTGTGGCCTGAGGGGACACGGAGGGCACCAGATGAGGAGAGCCAGCCCGGGCACACACACGAGGCCCCTAGGACCCCAAGCCAGCCCCAGAGGACCGTGCTGGAAGCCCCGGGCAGCCCGGGGTGGGGGGGGGGGCATCACGCTTCCGCCTCCCCCACGGCCGTGCTTTGCGGTACGGCTCCTGCATCCTGCCGATGCTTCCAGCACCCAGGTCGGGGGGCTGCGGGTGGACGGCATCCTTCCGAGGGCATTCTCCTCATGTTCTCTGGACCCCAAACCCTCCTCAGGTGGACCACCACATCTGGGCCCTTGCCCCATTTGTGAGCTGCCGCCCGTGTAGCTTTCTCGAGACCGAGTGCACCGTCCCCCCTACCCTGCCCCTTGTCTGGCCCTGCCAGCTCTCGGGGAAGCCCGGGCGGAGTGCTGGGGTCCCTTAGCTCACCCCCACCGACTCTGATCTACCTTCTTACGCTGGCTGCTCTGTTCCTTTTGCCCCTCACTTCTCACCGTGCCTCCTCAACCTAGCTGTGCCTTTGGGGGGCTCTCTGGGGCCTTATCCTTCCAGCCTCCTCGCTAGAGATCTCGCCCCCGGCCTGCAAGGGGCTGGGCGTGCAGACCCCAGAGAGCCGTGAGCCCCCCCTTGCATCTGCACGCTCACCGCCCCACAGAGGCCTGCCCATCCTCGCCCTTCCACTAGCGTTCACGGCACTGAACTAGAGCTGCTCGCAGGACAGCTCCCGGGCCTCCCTGGGGATCTGTCTGGGCCTAGCCAAGTGCGGGGCCTGAATGAGTGAGGGCCAGTCTGCGCCGCGGTTGTCCTGTCTGTCAACAGAGCCACACCCCCTTCCCTCCTCTTCAAGAGCTGGCCAGGAGCAGACACCCGGTGGGCTAAAAGCATGCAGGGCACCCACCCCCCGAGGAGTTGCTGTGGGCCCCAGGCCAGTCACTGGGCCTCTCCTGTCCATGACCGTTGTCTCATAAAATGGGACCGCACACCCAGACTGTCCATCCTTAGTAGCGCTTTGGGGACAGAGCAGGCACCGTGGAGCAGACTCTCCCTGCCCTACCTGGCCTGGAAGCAGGTGCCCACTCACCTGGATAGCCTGCACCAGCCGGTTGCTGAGTTCCAGGGCGGCCGAGGCCGTGGACGAGCCAAAGGAGGCAGCCCCCCGCTGCAGCCCCCGCATGAGGCGCCCGTCCCTCCTGTACTGCTCGATGGGCAGCCAAAGCAGGTCCCGGAACCCTTGAACTGCAGGGACCGGGCTGTCAGAGATGCCCGAGGCTGTGCCGCCCGTACCGACCCTGACTTAGGACCTCCTCCCCCTACTCCTGGGGGCAGCTTCTAGGCTGCCCAAGAGTCAGAGCCGTTTCCAGAGCCCCCCACAGCCAGCCACTCACAGAGCTGGACAACTGAGTGCATGGGGCCTACACCCCCCAGCAGGCCGGGCAGCTGGTTCTTGCGGATATCCTGCAGCCACTCATTGAGAGCGTAGCCCAGCACCTTGTCCACACCCAGGAGTCTGGGAAGGGGAGAGGAGAGGAGGGTACAGGGGCAGAGCCACACACTGAGGGGTCCGGGGGCCAGGACCCGAGTGAGGTACCCCAATGCTCTCCATAGCAGGCCCCCCAGCCCAGTGCAAAGGATGACCGTGCCCACTTTACAGAGTGGAAACTGAGGCACCAGAGGAGTGAGGACTTGGCCAAAGCCACACAACCAGTCAGGATGTAGCCAAGGGAAGACAGGAGACTGGGGGTGCTGGAGGGGATGGCGGGGCTCACCCATGTCGGCAACAAAGCCGCTTCAGCTTCAGCTCGGAGCAGTTGAGCTGGGCCAGGCCGATGAGGAGGCCAGCGAAAGTGCCCTGCGGAAGGAGGGATTTGGGTTCACACAATTCAGCTCCTCGGAGCCCCTGGAGGCCGGCTCAGCAGCCACTACTGCCTGGATCAAGCCGCGGCCCCCAGAAGACGAAGCCACACCTGGGCAGAATGGGGACCCCCGAGAGGGATGGCCCAGGCAGCCACTCCGCGGGACAGCCCTACTCACCACCTGGTCCATGGTGACGTGCTTGCCGTGGTAATCCAACCAGATAGGCACCTCGGACGTGAAGCGGAACTCCCTGGACGGGGAATAGGGAGAGGGGGCCTTCGGTGCCTGCCCCTGCCCCCCTGCAGCCTGGGCGAGGACCCCCCAGCCGTCAGCCCTACCTGAAGTAGATAGGCTGCTGCTCAGCAGAGGAGCTGGGTCCACCGCCCACGGCCTCCTGGGAGCCAGTCATCTCTGCGTCCTCAGGCCGGCCCTCCTGGAGGCTGCCGGGCTGGACTCGGGTCTCAGGGCGAGCTAGGGTGGGGGACACCGATGGGGGATGGGCCCAGGGATGGCTGGGAGGCGGGAGGCGGGAGGCCCGGGCCCTCCCCTCCCAGCTCAGCCTCTCAGCCTCTCACCCTCAGCGGACGTCTCTGCAGAGACCATGGGATTGATGCTAGCCACCAAGCTGGTGAAGAAGTCCTTGAGGAAGAGCAGGGCGTCCTGCCGGGGAAGGGGCAGGTCAGAGGGGCCCAGAGGCAGTGGGGCTCACCGCGCGCTCTGCCCCCCGTCTGGCCTACTCACCTGGTCCACGTTGAGCCGCAGGGGCATCAGCGAGACCCGGAGACAGCACTCAGGCCCCCCCAGGTTGGTTGTGGGGGCCACGTGCAGTGCTTTGATGGTGAGCTGGGGGCAGAGGGCAAGCTCTGGGAACCTGCCGGGCCTCGGGCCCCTGCCCCCACCCTGTACCCCCACCCCCGGTGCTGCATCTGCACACGCTGGTCCCTCAGCTGGGTCTGCCTGAGCCCCAGCATTCTCCCAGGCTCCCAAACCCCCTGCTGTGTGGGCACACACGGCCCTGCCCGCGGCGGCAAGCGGGGGCGGCCGGTACCATGTTGGAGTGGGCGCGACGTGGCATCCGCTCACTCGTGTGCAGGTACAGGAACTTGTTGATCTGGGAGGAGGCCAGCCGGTCCCGGACCTCCAGCTCCTGCACAATGAACACCTGGCGGGACAGGGGCCGCTCCTCGAGCTCCTGGCTGGGGGCCGCAGGGCCTGTGGCTGGCTCCACCGGGTACACCTCGTGCTGGAAGCTTACCTGCGGGGCGGACGGACGCCTGAGCCGGGGAGGCAGGGCCCCGCCTCTCCCAGCCCCCACTCAGCCGCCCACCAGACTGCCTCCCCAGGAGTCCCATAGTCAGTTCCAACTCCGCTTGGCATGCTGAACTCTTGACCTGAATGTCTCCCCTGAATCTCCTTGCTCCATTCCCTTCCTGTCACCTTAGAGGCCCCTGTGTGCCTGTCACCAAGCGCCAGCACCGCCCTTCTCCACACACCCAGAGGGATTTTCACACAGCACACGCCCCCTCGGGGCCTGGAGGGGCCCGGCCTCTCCCTCCACCTTGCTCCTGACACGCCAGCCCTACTGGCCTCTCTCTTGCCCCTCAAAGAGCTCAAGGCCCTTCTCGGCTTTGGAACTTGGCCCTGGACTTCCCTCTCCCCGACCCAGTGCTGGCTCCCCAGCCCCACTGGCTGCAGAGAGCCCCCGAGTTTGCTCGGCACGACAGCCCCGTGTGCTGGGGGAGAGGGCCCGCATGGCCTTGCCCTCAGGAAGCAGCACCTCTGCCCGCACCGCCTTGTGTCGCCCGGCCTCCCAACCTGGGGTTCCTCCCCATCCACACTTCCCCAGGATCGGACCGCTGTCACCGGCTCCGCGGCTGCCACCATCCTGTGCGGCCACCGTCTCCTGTTGACTGCATCTCACTCTAGTATAAAAGCCAGAACCGTCCTGTGGTCTGCGGGGCGGTCGGCAGAGCGGTCGGCAGCCTGGCTCCCAGTCAGACCCACGGCGCCCCCACGGCCCGGCTGCAGTCCTGCTGGCCACGTGGCTCCAACACGGCAGGGAGGCTCCTGGCCCCGGCCTTCGTGCTGCGCCCTCTGCCCGAAACCCTGTTCCTGCCCCCTTCCACGGGTCTCTGCCAACGGCACGGTCTCAAGAAGACTGTGCTGATCCTCCCCGGCGCTCCCTGTGCCCCCTCCCTGGCTCACCTTCCCCAAACACCGATCCCAGTCCACACCATACAGATCTGTGGCTCCCTCCACTACCACACACGTGATGGGCAAGCAGGGCTCTGTCTGCTGTGCTCGCTGCTCCCTCCATCGTCTAGAACAGCACCTGGGGTGCCGTGTGGTCGCTGCTCTGCAAGCGCTCGGGGACTTGGTGCCTGACCAGGGACCTGGAGCCAAGTGGCCGTGGTGGCATGCTGGCTGGGCCAGCGATGGGAGGGCCTGCCCTGTCCCCCTCCCAGGTGGCTTTCTGGACTCCGAGCCCCCAGCTCACCTTGCTGAGCTGGATCTCCATGAGGACGTGGTGCTGCCTCCCAGTGCCCCCCTGTGTACGCCAAGAGTTCTGGGGCCGGTTGGGGCCGGAGCAGCGGGAAGGAGAGCCCCTGGGGCCCATGAAGCTGCCTCTTGCCCTGGAAAGAGAGACAGAGGACAAGCTGACTCGGGGGAACCCCCTTCCCGCCAGAGCGGGCCCTTCAGCCTGGGGCAGGAAACCCTCTCCAGCCTCAGCCCTGGGCGGGGTCGGGGGGGGCGGTAAGGAAGGAGGAAGAACGGGGGCCACTGAGGCAAGGACACTGCTCAAGGTTATCAGCGGCTGAAGGTCAGAGCCGGCCCCCAGCCCGGGCCCCATCTCCCAGCTGGGTGGGCCCCACGCCATTGCTGCCACCTGCACCCGTCCCTACCTGGGGCCAGGGTGGGGGCCGAAGTCCCGGCCCCCATAGAGGTGCCAGACGAGCGAGACCTCACGGAGCACCACACGGCTGCTAGGCACGGGGAAGTGGGCAGGCGCCCGTAGCAGATCCGTGCTGCCCAGGGGCCGTGAGAAGTACCCGTCCTGCACGACAATGGGGCCTGGATGCAGCTGTGTCACCACGGGCTCCCCATCTCGGGGCTGCAAGGAGGGGGCCGAGTGAACATAGGTGCGGACACCTTCCCCAGTCCAGGCCACCCTCTCCCAACTTCCTCCCCATCCTCGTACGCCCCCCCTCCCCCACTGTGGACAAAGGATGACTGTCCCGGGCCACCGTCCCCAGAAGCTGTGTCGGAGTGCTCTGTCCAGGGGGGACCTAAGTGCCCCATGTTCTTGCCAGTCCTGTCTCCCCGGGCCTGGGTCTCACTTGCATGTGACATTCCCATGGGCTCCTGGGGGCCAGCCGGTCAGCACCCCGGCAATCAAATGGTTCTCCTCCCCTCCTGCCAGCCACCCTGCCCCTCTCTTTCCCTCCCCTTGAGGTCCTGCCCCCCTCTGTCCTGGATGCCATTCCTTCTTCCTCTGGAAAGCCACTTGCTCCTTCAAGGCCCAGAGTCAGAGAGACTGCCATGGACCCAGACCCACCTCCTCAGGGACAGAGACCACCTCCTAGCCCTCTCCCAGCAGGAGCTCTAGAAAGGTGCAGCAGGGAGCCACCCTCTCCTTCCACCCCCCCCCCCCCCCCCCCCCCCCCCCCCCCCCCACACACCGGGATGCCCAAGCCAGGAGCATCAAGGATGCAGAACTCGTCACTGTCCAGAGTGTCTCCATCTCCCTCTTCCTTTTCATCTTCCTTGGCCTCCGAGCAGGACCCCAAGCTGCCAGCGGGGGGCACAACAGGGGGCGAGTGGGGCTGGGCCCCACTCCGTTCACCTGGGAATAGGTAGACTGACACAGGCGAGGCCTGAGCGGGGGGGCCACCTGTGGAGACAGACACCAGCTTTGGGGGCGATGCCTGATTTGGGTGCCTGATTGTGTCCCCCGGCCCCAAAGCCCCCCCGCGCCCCCCCCCCCCACCACCCCGCACCTGAAGGCTGGGTCAGCTCCCGCAAGCTGCGCTCAGTGTCCAAGAGGGCGTCGGCCAGGTCCCGCTGGTTGATGAGGGCCGTCTCCACTGGAGGGCACGAGGGCAGGGAGGCAGGGCTCTCGGAGAGCTGGGCCGGGCAGGGGAGGAGTCACAAATGAGGGACACGGGAAGGAGGGGCGCCCCTCCTCCGAAGCCAGGCCCCTGGGGGCTGCGGCAGGAGAGTGGGCCCGGCAGAGTTCCAGTCGCCTGTAGGGCCAGGCCTCACCTGTACCTTCTGGCCGGCGATCTCCGTGGGGCTGGGGGCCCGGGGAGGGGGGTGTAGGTCGCCCTCACTCGTTACGTACTGGAGCAGGTTGACCAGCAGGGCACAGGAATCTGCGCAGCTGTGCACGTGCACCACGTTGTTGGAGCAACGCAGTTCGAACAGCGGCTGGCTCTGGGGGGCGCGAGGGAGGGGGAATGGGGCACCATCAGCCCAGGCTTCATCCCCGCCACACACAGATAGGACCCGGCCAGGTCTTCCCGGGGCTGGTCAGTCTGCTGCCCAACAGCTCCACTGAATGAAGGAGCAAAAGGAGCCCAGGGAGTGAAACCACCCAAGGAAGCAAGAGTGCACTCCCCGCGTGAAAGTGTTCCAGTGCCCAGGCCTTTATCGCTCACCTCAGCCTGGCCACGTGGGGCCCGTTACCTCCATTTTACAGAGGAGGAAGCAGGCCCCACAAAGGCCCTCTGACTCCCGAGGCCCTGCTTCTGCCCTGGCTGCAGCTGCCCCCTGGTGGTGGGGTTCATATTACGGCACACCCAGGCTAGGCCTGGCCCTTCCCAGGGGGGCCACGAACCAGAGCCCAGCATGGAAGGGCAGGCAGTGATCGGAACCTGAGCCCAGACCCAGGGAGCAGAGGGAGGAGAGAGTGCAGTGGCAAAGGGTGATCCCCTGAAGGCTCCCTCGGCCCTTGCACCTGCTCTGGCTCCGGAGGACTCTGGACAACACTCACCAGTTTGCCCTCGGTGCTCCCCTTCCAGGTTTTAATCACAAGCTCCAGAAGGTCAACATCCAAGACACAGACATAATCTGAAGCAGAAAGCAAGAGAAGCTCCAGTTGCTTCTTCACGCCCAGCCCCTGGCCCACCACCAGAGCAGAGAATCTGGCGTTTCTCTAAGTGCAGCCCTTGTGTGCGTGCATGCGTGTGTGGGTGCTAAGAACCCAGCCAGCAGCTGGGTGAGGACTTCTGGCTGCTCTGGGTGTGGCCGGGGGCTGTGGGCCCTCAGAGGGGAGGGAGCCCAGTCCAGGCCCTGCCCACCTCGCTGCAGATCCGGCGTCTCCACCTCACACTTGTCGGACAGGTATAAGGCTGAGTCGTCCAGGATGAACCTGGTGGGGAACAGGGCTGAGAAGGGCCCAGGAGCCGCTGCAGGCTGCAGCTCCATGGGAGCCACGGGGTGGGGCCCCTAGAGACAGGCCGAGGGGAGCCACAGGGGGTCCCAAACCCACAAGAAACTAGTGCTGGGTCCTCTCTGGCCTCGGTGTTCTTGTCTGTACACTGGGGAGACTGGGCCTGTCCCCTGCGCCGCAGGCCCCAAATAGCGCATGCTTGCTTAGGTCAGAGGGCAGGTAGCTCTCTCCAAGTATTTTCTGCTCCTCCTCATCTAGGCCTCGCAGCGGCCACAGGAGGGAAGTGTCCTGCTCCACCCCCCCCACCCCCACAGCATTCATTGTTCTTTCAAAGTCAGTCCTTATTTTAATGGCAACACAACACAAGCTCTTTTAAGATATTTTAAAACACAGGAATAAAAAATAATCTCTAACCATATTCCCTTAATCCCAAATTCTGAGAAAAGCGCCCTCTGCATTCTCTTCATCTTTTCTGTGAAGCCACAGACATGTATACAAATAAACCTTTATAGATCTTAAAAAACATCACCACCACGTAGAGCTTTCTATCTCGGGTTTTCAGCACATATTGCATTACGGCATCTCTCGTGTTTTTCAATGTTATTCTTCAACTTGACCTTAATGGTCGGGTCAGCCATGTCTACTGACTCAAGTTGTCATCTGGGGGCATTTAGATTGTTTATAAGTTTTAAATTCTACTACAAAGGCATCGCATTCCACCTCTGTTATCTTTATATCCTTAGAACAAGCACGTCAGTGAGCCGATCAGGTTAGAGAGCACAGATGTTTTTAAGGCTCTGCTGAGGAGGTGCCAACTGTTGTCCGGGAAGGTGGAATCAATTCTCATTCCTGAGGGAGGGATCATCACCCAAATGTACAGAAAGGCTCAGAGACTGAGGACACAAATCAGGTAGGCAGGACCCTGGGAAGTAGCAGTTGCAGCCTGGTTTGTGTGTGTGTGTGGGGGGAGGTGGAAAGTGAGCTGGGTGGGGGTGGTGCATACCTGAGCAGGAAAGTGGAGGTGTCCATGATGATGTTGCTGGAGAGGGTGAAGGTCTCAGCGGTGACAAGGACACGCACAGGGAGGTAGAGGGGCCTGGTGGGGGGTGTCACACATGCACTAGGGCGGGCTCCTCACACACAGAGAGCCTGCCCCCCGGCCCCTGGCTCTTGGCCCACCCAGCCTGGGTACCTGTAGTCCACGGCGCAGGAGAACAGGTGAGTGTGTAGGACAGTAATGACGGTAGGGGGCAGGTAGCCCAGCACTGGGTCATCAAGCACATCTAAGAACTCCAACAGCTTTGGGGGCCAGGACAGGAGGGGTACCGAGGATCAGGGGCCTCTTCCTTCCTCTAACCCCCTCCCCGCGCCCCAGCATGGCTCCCCACTTGCTGCCCATCAGCTGCTACCATATCCCTTGCCCAGGGGCTTTGCTTGGAAGTCAGCTCTGGCCCAGCCCAGGCCCCTCACACTGGCCTCCCCCCAACTGTAGAGACCTGCCTGCCCACACCACTTTCGCTCACCTGGGAGTGCCAACTCTGTTCTGGTAAAGCCATGAAGTGGCGCAGGGTGGCCCTGTGGAGCCTCAGTGTCACCAGGAACTCCTGGAGGTGGGGCACAGTCAGCACGGGGTGGGGGGTGGGGGGCTAGCCCACCAGGCACCAGGGAGGCAGTTGCCCTAGCCAAGTGGGTAGACCAGAAGCAGGCACTGTTGTACCTTGACATTCTTGTGGGGGTCCAGATGGATGCGCACAGCCGTGGACAGCATGTGGGGACCGCGGCCCTGGCCCTTGGGGCCCGAGGCTCCCCGTTCGGTCACCCCTTCCTCTGATGGGTAGATGGTTGGGGCCAGCTGGGCCGGAGGAGCAAAGTTGGGCAGCTCCAGGCGACTGGGCAGCAGGTGGTCATCCACAACCGCTGGGGAGGCAGCTGGTGAGCCCCCTGCCAAGCTGGCTGACCGTCCCCTCCACCCAGGGCCACGTCCCTCTGGCAAGTCCCCTCCTTTCACACCTCGGTGGTAGAGCTTGGCCTTCTCAGCTTCTAGGCAGAAGTAGCCGAGTCCCGGCTGGCCTCGGTACTGGGAGACGCTGAAGATGGTGCCTTGCTCCACATCCAACACCAGTTCCCCGTGTGAGGTCTCTAGCCGCCTCCCAACCTCGTCCTGCAAGCAGAGCACGTGGCGTGGCCTCACCAGGGCCCTCGGTAGCCCCCGCGCCCTCAGGGGGGGTTGGCCTCTCGGAGCCCTGGCCTGAGTAGGACCTGCTCTCGCTCTACCCAGACTCTGCTGAAGACCTAGAGCAGCACTTGTCTTTTTTTTTTTTTCTTTTTAGAGAGGGAGTGGGGAAGGGGCGGAGGGAGAGGTAGAGAGAGAAGATCTTTTTTGAGTGGGCAGCGGGGGAGAGAGAATCTTAAGCGGGCTCCATGCCCAGTGTGGAGCCTGATATGGGACTCCATCTCAGGACCCTGAGATGACCTGAGCCGAAATCAAGAGTCAGACCCTTCACAGACTGAGCTGCGCAGGCACTCCATGACTTGTCTCTTTTGCCAGAAGGCGAGTCATCCCTGCCCTATCTGCCATCCAGCATGAGCTAGGGGGCCATGAGGACCCCTAGCCTGGTGCCTTACGTGTAACAGGTGCTAATGGGGTGTGATGGATGGTTGGGGAGGCATGGGTGGGTCAGTGGGTGGTGGGTGCGTGCTGCTGGCCAGACAGACCACTCTCAGCCACACTGGGGTTTCTTTTCCCAGATTCCCAAACTGGAGCTGCTCACACTGGTCCTGCTCTCCTGCCAACGGTGGGTTGGGGGGCGCTGGAGTCAGCGGGGCTCACCTCCCCAGGGCTGCCCTCACCTTAGTCTCACAGAGGGCTGTGATCCGACCCTTCAGCACTGTCACCAGTGTAGAGAAGGTACTCTGGGAGCGAGGACTTGGGGGCTCAGGGGCAGGGGGCTGGGGAGCGCCTGATGCCCCTACTGAGAAGAAGTGGGCATCCTCATCATCCGAGTCTGAGTCTGGGGTGAGATCAAGGAGCCAAGTGGGAAGGAGACCTGGGAGGGCTGCCCCAGCCCTGCCCAGCTCTGGGGGCCTTGGGGCCCCTGCTGGGGCATCCCTCCTACCCAGCTTGAAGGCTGACTTGCACATCTTGAAGTTGTCGTGCCAGAAGCCTGAGGGGCCCGGGAAACCAGCAGGGTGAGCGGCGGGGTCAGGGGTGGGAAGCAGGTCCGCAGGCTCCCACATGAGCAGGTCGTTGTTGATCCTGGGGCAGGTGGATGGAGAGCAGCAGTGAGGGTGGCCCAGCCCAGCCCCTCCCCACGCTCCCCCTACCCACTTGAGTCACCACCTGTTATAGAGGCTCTCGTAGACCTCCTTGCTGGGCAGGAAGATGTGGGCGCTGGGCAGGAGCACTTCCAGGCTGCAGCGCGACAGCGCCAGGGCCCGGCTCTGGAAGGTCCTCATCTCCTCAGGGTCTCCAGGAATCACCATCTAGACAGGCGAGCAGGCAAGGCATCTGAGACATGTCAGGGCCTGCTTCTGGCTCGGCAATCAGACCCTGGTCTGCACGCTGACCTCCTATCATTCATTCATTCTCATTCATTCATAGGAGCCCCTCTCTGCTGCGATGTACGACAGCCAGCTCGTGCGAAGTGCTGACCGTGTGCCAACCCTGTTATGAGGGAGGACCTCACGTGTGGCAACTCCTTTCTCCTCGTGATAAGCCTGTGACACAGGTCATTGTATCCACTTTCAAGATGAGGAAACTCATCTGCGTAGAACTCTGAGATTAGACCAGTTCCAAGAGGATGAAGCCACCGAATGGAAGAGCCTAGATTCAAACCCAGACCTTTTGGCCCAGAGGCCAGGCCCTTAACTGTCTCTCACTCAACTCTCAGCACCTTCAGAGAAGAGGATCCTGAGGTCCCAACACACACTGTCAACATACGGGCTTGTGGTCTTCCCCATCAGGGACCTGTGCCTTGCAGGGCCTGCCCTCACCGGTGTCCTCGTGCCCAGGCCCCATGAGCTGGGGTGCTTTTGACTCCCCACTGGTCTAAGATCATGGAAGAGATGAAACTCTAGCTGGTGCCAGGTCACGCCAACTCGTGCCCCAGGTGGTCCTGTCTTCATATCCCACAGCCACCAAGTGGCTCCCCTGGGTTCCAGGGGCCTCACCTCCTCCGTCTCGTACATGGTCCTCTTAGAGGAGAAGGGCGAGGGCTCAGGCTCCCGCAGCTCACATGGACTCTCAGCTGACAGCTCCAGCAGCTCTCCCTTCTCAGGGGCCACTTCCCACTGTGCGCTGCTGAGCTGGGGCCGCAGAGTCACCACTACCCTGCCAGGGCACAGGCCTGTCACTGGCCTGCAAGGCCCCCCTCAGCCCCGGATCCCACCTCGGGAGCCACCCTCAGCAGCCAAGCAATCTCCTGTCCATCCCTTCCAGAGCCCCCACTTACTGGGGCAGGAAGTATTTGCGCCCAGGGCTCTTGGGATCCAGGGCTTTGGAGACCCGCAGGCAGGGGATGGGTGGCTTCTCTCCATCTTCGTAAGTGCCTGGAAGAGTAAGGAGGAGTTGGGGCTTGTCACGGCTGCCCTTCCCCATTTCTTCCCCAGTGGGGGCGGGGGGTTAGTGGGGGCCTGGAACGTCCATCATGGTGACTGTCCCTTACTGTTTACGGGCCTGCGCTCTCCCTCACACCCACAATCTGCGGCAGGCCAGGGATAAAGGGCCCACTCTGCCCACTCTCAGTCCCCTGGGGGGCTCTCACCATGCAAGTCGGAGCAGGTGAGTTCCAGGCGGGTGGGGCCGGGGGGGCCGGGACCGCTGTTCAACTCTGACCGGAACTGGGGCTCACTCAGCTCCAGCCGCAGCTGCTCGGCCCGCACAGCCCGGCCTGCCCAGGGGTCCCGCTCGGGCCGCAGGTCGGCAATGGGGAAGCGCAGCTGCAGCGTGGCCCGGGGTGCTGAGAGCCGCACCACCGTCTGCTGCTCGGCAGCTGGTGCGGGTTCTGTCTGCAGGAGGATGGTGGGAGGGGCGGGTATCAGAGCTGCTGCCAGGGGACCCGCCACTGAGGCTCTGAGCCAGAGGGTCCGCGCCTGCTCCCTGCCCCAGCTGGGTATCTCACCAGGAGGCCGGCAGGTGGCTCAGGAGGGGGTATGGTAGCCAGGTGCAGCAGAGCAGCAAGCCGGTCCAGGGCCCCCAGCTCCACATCTGCCTGGAAGTCAGCCAGGTCCAGGGCCAGTTCTGAGTGGCAATGGTAGGCAGCGGGGCGCCGGGGTCGGCTCTGAGGGCGAGGGTGTTCAGGTCAGCGAGGGCTGTGGGGTAGGTGAGGGCAGGATGGGAAGGGACCCCCTTGAGCAAAAACAAAACACAGAGCCCTCCTGGGGGGTGGGAAGGAAAGCTTGAGCAGGGGACCTGGAGATCCTCACCACATTGCCTGAGAAAGATGACCATGTTTGTTTAATAAAAGCCACCCGATATCTGGAGACCCGCAGGGGTTTGCCAAGATGAGCCAGGGAAGCGGGAAGAGCCAAGGGGGTGCCTTATGTAGGGCCCAGCTGTCTTCAAGGGCTCCCAGATGGGGAGGTGTGCTCTAGCTGAGCACGGGCAAGGGCGGTGGAGGGTGGGAGCAGGGAAGTAACTGCAGAGGCTGAGAGGCGAGGAACAGCCAAGGGCCCGTAGGCATGGGGTGAGGTGGGTTACCTTGGACATCCGGCGGAGAGTCTGCGTGTGACGCAGGTGGGCACAGGGCCGAGCTGAGGCCTGGGAACTTAGGGTGCTGGGGAAGCTCAGGATCTGGGATGGGACACAGGAGGCAAAAGTCAGGCCGAGCCTCCACCCCCACTGGAAGCTGCAGGCCTTGCCACATACACACTTGCTCTTGGCCCTCACCTCTGTGTACTCGGCCTCTGACGTGTCCCTGGGCCACAGGCACTCCAGCACCTCGAGCTGCCCAAAGTGCACCTGTGTGCTGGTAGTCCTTCGGCCCCTGCCTGTCCGCAGCTCCCAGGACAGCTGCACAGCTGTCCCCGTTAGCCTGCGGGGAAGAAGCTGGGCATCAGAGGTTGGTCTTGTGGGGCGGAGGGGGTCTCTCCTTGGGCCCCTGCCTTGGGCTTGTACCGGACATGGCTACAGGGACAGGCCCTCTGGAAGCGCGGTCGGAGATGGTGGAAGTCACGGGAGCCGAAGGGCGCATCCTTGGTGGCATCAAACTCCGCAAAAAAGTGGGTGGTGAGGTCAGGTGGTCCGGAAGATGGGGCAGACGTCTGCAGCAAGGTCAGGGTCATGCCCCCCAAGGTCATCTTCACCAGCGAGTCAGGGCGCAGGGTGTCCGGGAGGGGCGTGGGGGCCGTCTTGCCTGAGAGGATAGAGGTTTCACCAGGGGCTTCCCAGAGCTCGTGGGTACCCCAGGTAGAGGGATGGTCAGACACTGGGCTGCGGGCTGGGAGAAGCCCTGGCCCAGATGGACTGTGACTCTGGCACGGGGCTTGGCTGGGCAGGGCTAACCCCAGAGCCTCGTTATGCCAGGTACTGAGCCTAGGCTCAATCCAACCCTCTCAAGGAGCTGGAAGAAGTAGAGTGATAAAGCACTCGGGCCAGCACCTGACATATGTGATCTCTCAATAAACATCGACCAAAACATACATAGCCTGCCAAGGTCAGATCTTAGTATGGCCTTCTTACGGAAGGGGAAACTGAGTCTCCAAGAATTTAAGTGCTTGGCCCAAGATCACGGACTTTGAAACCTGGCCTCTATCCATTGTGTTACCAGCCTCCCCTGAGCATCCCCAGGGAACCAAGTAACCCACAGTGGACAGCTAAGCATCGATGGGGGCCTCCTACATGTACATGACATCACATGGGCCCTGAGGCCTTTTCCAGCTCCTCTTGCCCCAGGAGCACTCACCAGCTGGGTGGGCATGGGCAGAGAGCCGGCAGGGGGCCATGTCGCTGTGCACAGAGGGTCCCAGGTCTACATCCGAGAGGGAGAGCTCAGAGAGGGCTGAGGCCACACTGCTCGTGAGGCCCGCCATGGAGAAGAAGAGGTCTGTGGGCCAGGGCAGGGGAGGTCAGGGAAAGCCACACTTGGCGCCCGTGACTCCTACACCCCGGCTAGCTGCCTGGACCACTGCCAGGTCTGGCCCCACACCCACCAGTGTTGTCCAGGTTGACAAGAGGGTTGGTAAGGGGTTCTGGGCTGAGGGGCTCAGCCACAGCCCCTGCCTGAAGCTGCTGGTTCAGGTCCTGCTCAATCAGCCACAGGTCTTCAGCACCGAGCGGGCGGCTCTTGTTCAGCTTGTCAACCAGGTCGTCAGGGTCTATGGAGGAGGACACTTTTTGTGTCAGTCCAGCCTAGCCGGCCCCTCCCCAGCCATCCCATCCCCTGGAGGGCCCAGGGGCCTTACCTGCGAGGCTCATGGCACTGAGCAGTTCTTGAAGCTGCTGGAGCTGCTGAGGCGTCAGGAGCAGGTGCAAGGAGCCCAGCTGTCCAGCCACCTCCAGCTGGGGACAGAAGGGGCCAGAGGGGCCAACCATGGAGCCTACACCTGCCACCTCGGCTCTCTGAGAGCCACCGCCCACCTGCCCTCACCCAAAGGAGGGAGGATGCCAGTTGCCAGGCTAAGCTCCAACACCACCAAGGAGCTGTGTGACGCTGGCCACAACCTGACCACTGAGCCTGCTTCTCTACTGCCCAGAAGACAGTAATTTCTCCCACTCAATGACCCTGCTTTGTATGGGGCAAGATCAGTTCTGCTGAGGAGTATGCTGAAATGGGCCACACTCTCTCCTCCACAGGGGCTGGGGACCCACCTTGGGGCCTGGGAAGGCCTCATTCTGCTTCAATTTCACCGTCAATTCCATATACCCTGAGCAGCTGCCGATCTGCAAGGGGGGTTTCGGGGGATCTTCCTGGAGGCAAAAGGAGACAGGAGGGAAGCGGTCGAGAAGATGAGGTCAGAGATGGTCAGAAGGGATGGGGCGCAGCGGGGCAGGGAGAAGGTGGAGATTAGAAGGAAAGAAACTGTGGGGATCAGAGCCAGCCCACCTGCGGGGGGAGCTCCTCGAAGTGCAGGCGAACTCCTGCCAGCTGCAGCAGCTTGTGCAGAAAGGCAGGAGGCTGGTGCACGTCCACTGGAGGCGCCTGGCTTGGGTCCCGCACTGCCTCATCACAGTACTCCAGTCTGCCGAGTGTAGGATCAGCCCTCGCCCCAGCCACCCCAGGCTGGAGCCCTTCTCCCCACGTGGTACCCTGTTCTAGGGGCCTGGGGACCAGAGAGTCTGGCCAGCAGAGCTGCCCCATCATAGCCAGGCCATCCTGGACCTCCATGGCCAGCCCTTGCCCTTTGGGCCCTCAGTGTGTAACCTGATCCTCGGGGTGTCCCAGCCACCTTGGGCCCGTACCACTTGGCCCCTGGACACCACTCCAGACTCACAATATGGTCTCCCTCCCACCTGAGCCACCACCCAGGCCCACCCAAGATTTGCTCTGCTACTTCCCGGGAGCCCAAGGTGAGGTTAGGGGCAGGGCCAACACCATTCAGCAGCCCCTCACTCCCCCTCATCTTCACCCCAGCCCACCCCGCTAGGCATACCCCTACCTCTGTACATGGACTTCTACTGCCACGCCATGCTCCCCATCACCCGGCGAGTGCTCCACCCTCACGACAGTGTCCAGGAAGGTCACCTTGATCCTTCGCAGCACTGAGGGGTGGAAAGGGGTCTCAGGCCAGGCGGAACAGCAAGGGGCAGGCAGAGTTTCCCCGCTGGGGCAGCAGTGTGGCCATCCTGCTGTCTGGGGCCCCTGTCTTGTGGGCTATGGAGGCACAGGCAGCAGGGCAGCAATGAGAGGCCTACTTACCAGTCTCAATGGTCTGGGCAAACATTTCCAGTCCCTCCAGGGGCTGTGGGGGCTCCGAGGGCTCGGGCAGCCCGTCCCGAAGGCACTCCTGAGCCAGCTGCAAGCTCGTGGTCATGCATGAGGCCCAGCTCTGAGAGTCAGCAGCCCCTGGCCCTGTGAGTAGGAAGAGGGTCTCAGGAGAGGCAGGCCTACTCAGCTCCTGGGTGCCCAGGCCTACTCCTACCACTTGCTCCCCACCGCCCCCAACCCCAGCCTTGCCCTGCCCTCACCTGGGCCCCGACGAGGCTGCAGGGTGAGCTGGAGGCCTGACACGTGCACGGTGCAGTGGTCAGTGAGCAGCGCAGCCCAGGGCACGGCCACCTCGATAGAGCCCACGAAGCCTTCCACCAGCTCTAAGGGTGATTCTATGGACTCCAGCACTTCGTTCACAGACTAGGAGCAGGGAAGGGACAAAGCCGGCTCAAGGAAACCCCAAATGCGGCTGTCTCCTTGGCTGCCACACTCCTTGTTAGTCAGCTCTGACCTTGGAGAGCTCCCTTGTTCTCCCCGTCCCCACCATGTGCTACTCCAGAGTTCTACCCTCGCTTTAGCTGATTCCTACTCTTGGCCCATCCAAACATCTTTCATCCTTTAAGCCAGAGGAGGGGGTGCTTGAAGCATGAAGAGGAAGCCAGGCAGAGAGGACGGAAGGTGGCATGATCGAGGCACGGGAACAGCATGTGGAAAGGCCCAGCAGAGTGCACCCACGTTCTCTCTGGGCAAGTATGGAGTTCAAGCGGAGTATGCTGGAGAGGCTATCAGAGGACTGAACTGAGGCAGAGGGGGACCCCCCCCCAACTCCAAACATTTGGTGTAGCTGTACCTCTTTGAGGTACAAGGCTGAGAGCCCCTGGTTACCAAGGGGGAGAGAGCACCATCGCCATCTGGGAGCTAGGCAGCAACCCACCTGCCTGGTCCGTGTGATCTCAGGTGCTGTGTGGTACCACCCAGAGAAGTTCCCAGTAAACACTTGTTGGATCCAAGAATAAACAAACACATGGCAGAACTAGAAGGCTTATAGAGGTCAAGTTGAAACTCCTTACCCAGACATCCACAGATGGGAAACTGAGGCCTAGAGAGAAGGAACTAGTTTAATCACTCAGTGTAGTGTGAGGACTGCAACTGGGAGACAGGCCTCCTCTCCTCACCCCATCCCAGGACCCCCAGGCACTCAGCTTCTTCTGGGGTCTTCAAGGCAGGGGCTGCAGGCTGAGTGGGGGGGGAGGAGGGGCTGGCTATGAAAGCACCTGCTTTTCACCAGGGGATAACTTCTCCCTGGAGGCCAGCCCAGAAAGCAGCCTAGCTCGGAGCCATTTCAATCCCCACCAAGAGGGCAGGGCAGAGCAAGGCAGGATGGGAGTGTTTTCTGGGACTGGAAATAGAAAGCAGCAGCCTAGAGGTCTTGGCCATTTCTTTCAGGCCAGTCTAAAAGTCAGCGGTCACAAAAGGCCTCCACTAGGACAAGAGGATACGGGAGGTGTCCCCAACTCTGGGCTTGGATGTCTCCCTCTGCCTCTACATTTGCTCAGGAAGTCCTGGCCTACCCCTAAAGCTCAGCTTTTCCTGCCCCAGACTGTGTTTAGGCCAAGCACCCTGTCTGCTCAGCCAGAAAATTGAGAAGCCCCTGACCCCACGCCCACCCCTGCTGCTCTGGAGTGGGGGGTTGACCCCCTGCCAGCCCCGGCCTGATGCCTCTAATTGGTGGCTCCTTTGCAACTTCCCAGTTCAGATGAGTTGAGTCACTGCCCCTCACCGCTCCCAGCCTCGGGCTTCTGACCCAGACCTATTCCTCCCTGCCTCCCCAGCATCTCCCCTGGCCTCCTCCCTGCCTGAAGCCAAACCTCTCCACCTGTCCTCAGGGGCTTCGCCGCAGGTAGGGCGGCCGATTCCCAAGCCCCTCCCCAAACACCACTGGGTCCATCCCACTCTCCCCAAAGCAGGAAGTAGGCAGCGGAGGCAGTCACACGAGGTGTTGATCAAGACGGGTGCTGACGCGGTTGTTGACATCCCGGTCCTGAGGCGAACCCCACCCACTTGGCCCAGGATCCGAGGGTCAGGAGGTCAGAGCACCTTTCCCACGGGTGCTCTCAGCAGGCCTCCAGACCCCTACACCAGCCTTGCCTTACCAGCTAGCTGCAAGGCTCCAACTCTGTCACTGCCCTGGACGGGTTCTGTCGGAGCCCCCTAGTTCCTTCGCTCCCTCTTCACCTTCTCCTTAGCTCCTGAGGACCAAGCTTCTCAACTCGGGCCCCCAACTCGATGTGCTGACTCTGGCATTCTCCAGACAAGTGACATCCCCCTCCTCAGCCTGTTTCTCCTACTGTGAACTGGACGCAGGGACCCCCCCCCCCTTCCCACCCAGCTTCTGGCTCTGAAGCCGATCAGTCGCCTGGAAAGGGCCTGACTCCCACAGCCCCTTCGCGCCCTCTGCCCGGTCCCCCAGCCTGACCCTTTAGCCAGGATCCTCAGGTCTCTGCGCACAGCTCCCCCGCTTCCCGATCTTGGGCCTCGTTCCTCACCCAGATCTCCAGGTGGATATCCCGCAGGGCAACACTGCCCTTGTACAAGTCGAGGCTGAGCTGATCCAGGCTGAGGTGCTCCTGGAAGAAGTGACCCAAGTAGTGGTGCAGCAAGTAGCGGCATACCCGCTCTTTCACACAGTTCGACCATGGCCACAGCCATCGTGACATCTCGGAGACCGCCGGGCCCAGGCCGCCTCCGCTCGCCGACCGCCGGCGATCCCTGTCCGGCTTCGCTGTTCACTAGAGCCCCGGGCTGTCCCCGCCGCTTCTCTCAGCGCCAGGCCGCGCCCCCGGACCCTCAGCCACGCCCCCCACGCTCACTGCCATTCGCCATTGTAAAGGGCGAGGCCTAGTGATTGGCCGCGGGGGGCGGAGTCTTCGAGCACGAAAAAGGGACTGGGCTCTCTGCATGATATAGTGCTCCCAATCCTGATTTACGCCTGCGTAAAAATTCTGCGGGGGCGAACCTTTAGCCTCCCTTCTACGGGCTCTGGGAAGGCTGCGGCTTGAGGTGCCAGCCCCGCGGAGGAACGCGCATGTGCCGACTGGTCCACCTCCTCGAGGTAGTTGGGGAGAATTTAAAGGGACAATGTCTCATCAAACTTAATCGGAAGCTCCCCAGAGGAGTAAGAGTCTGTGTGAGAGCTCCAGCACGCGTCGTAGAAACAATTAAGTGAGTAAGCATTTGCATTTTACAAAACGCTTTACCATCTTTTATCTCATGCAACCCTTCTAATCCTCTAAGGTGGCGATTTTACAGATAAGAAAACCATCTTACAAATAAGAAAGCAAATTTGTAAAGGTTGCTGTTAAGTCCATCACCAAGGAAATCTTTTTTCACCCCTCCTCACCTGGAATGCTGATCAGGACATTTACCCACCCTCCCTTCTCTCTGCTTTTGGTCAGGCCTCCAGCTCCTCTGAAAAAAACAATGGTTTTTCTTATCTCTAACCTAAAGTTAATAACGAAAGGATTTTAAATCCCTTGAGCAGGGGTCTATTGTTTTTGTACAATTCTTATTTGCTTTTTTTTTTTTTTACATTTTTAAGTAGTTGAAAAAAATCCAAAAAATAAGATTTCATGACACGTGAAAATGTCATAAAATTTACATGTGAGTATCCATAACGTTTTAGTGGAACACAGCCACACTCGCTTGATTAAGTACTGTCTGGGGCTGCTTTCTTGCTACAGCAGCAGAGTTGAGCACTTGGCGCAAGGGGGGTGGGTAACTTCAAAGCCTCAAATAATTGTTTTCTGGCCATTTACAGAAAGTTTGCCAACTCCTGCTCAACAGGGTTGGTCACCCAAGCCCTCTTACATCCTGGGTGACTTAAAGGATACCCACAGGTAATTATAATCCTATTTTAGCCTTACAAGGGAGGGGGACTCTACTGCAATCTAATGCTAAAAGTCAGCCTGAAGCAAGGGCAAACACCCTGGCCTGAGGGGCAGGGACCTGGAGTCCAGTCCTGTGTGGCCTAAGGCAAAGTCACTGTTCCTCCAGGAGCCTGTTCCTATCCCCTGTGACCTGGGGTTGGGTTAGTAGGTGGTATAGCTCATTTACTTGGAAGGGACTAAGGAACAAACTCAAAAGAGAATCTGGGGAAGCCCTGGGAAGTTTCCATTCAAGGAGGCAGGCTAACAGGGAAATGCTTGTGGAACGAATCAAAAAAGATCAGTCTTTCCCCATGACAGGCCAGGGGCAGTGTTGTGTTCATCACATGTTTATTAAATTAATAATAATTAAAGTGATAGACACCATGAATTGAGCCTGTGTGATGTCCTGGGCCATGGGCTTGTCACTTTATAGGCGTTACTTCATCTGCTCTTCACCACACCCTTGGAGGGAGGTACTATTAATATCCCCATTGTACAGGAGAGGAAAACTGAGGCTGTGTGTCTAAGAGCCTATGGAGCAAGTGAATGAACAAACATCACTTCTCCCAAAGGCAGTGGGGATGGAAGGGTGTATTCTGGAGTCTAGGGAAAGTTGTCCTGATGTCCAGACTAAGAGAAGGGGTCATTCCCTTGCTGTGAGAATGGGGTGCATCATGTACAAAGCTTGGGAACACAGAGCCATTCTCAGTATCCAGGCCCCCAATCCGGGTGGCTGCTTCTTGGGCCAGCTTCCCTCCAGTGAGGCTGTACTCACGTCTGTGACATAGCACAGTGTCTGCACCACAACGGAGGAAAAAAACAGGACTCAGGGGCACAAAAGTCTTTCCTGCTGCCTCCCCCAGTGTGCCATGAGATCCACAGAAGACCAACTCCAAAGACCTAGTCATTCCACAACCTGGCCCGGGCCTTGGAGCAGGAGCTGAATGGGAGAATAAAAAATACAGAGTAAGGAGAATGGTATGTTCTCAGGAGGGAAGGTGGTGTGGGGGCCCCTCATATATTTCTGGGATGAAGACCCGGGCCATGGTTCCTCTCCACAGAGATAAAAAGGGGGGAGGGTCAGGCTTTGTGGGGCCTTGGGGGGAGGCTCTCCCTTTCCCAGGGATGGTCCACCCCGAAGAAGCCCCTCAGGGAATTCCCTTCAGTGGCCTTTGGATAGGTGTGGAAGGGATCATGGAAGGTAGCCTGGGGGCTGTGGCTTTTGACTTGATCCATGGTGGAGGGCCTGGATTTTGCATTTTGTCTAAATTGTGGTAAATTACACATATCAAATTTACCATCTTAACCATTTCTAAGTGTACAGTTCAGTAGTGTTAGAGATATTCACATTTTTGTGCAACCAGTATCCAGAACTTTTTCATCTTGGAAAACCGAAACTCTGTACTCATTAAATGACAATGCCAAAATGGGTGAACTGTGTGGTATATGAATGATATCTCAATAATGATGATTTTAAAAAGGAATTTTTACCCAATACCCCCCAGGTGACACTGTATCTATCTTGAGACCCAGTTCAAATGCCACTGCTTGTAGGAAGTCTTACGTCTTCCACCATTCAGGCCCCCAAATCCTCAAATGGAGCACACCCTTTCTATAAAACATGAACCCTCCACACTCATTCTGGCCTGGAGACCCTCAGAGTTCAGGGCACTAGCCTCCAGGGAGCCTAGCGTGGGAGGCTGGAGCTGGTGCCCTCCTGACTCAGGCTGGGAGACCTGTGGTCCTAGCTTTGCGACCTTGGGCAAAGCACTTCTCTTCTCTGGGCCTGGGGGTTCTCACCTGGCTGGAGAAGGCTCTGTGGGCCTGCTGTCCCCCAGCTTTTTCTGCACGGATGTGGGACGGGCTTCACTTTCTGAGCCTGGGAGGTAGGCAAGGAGGAAATTGTGGGTTTTCATTTGACAGATAAGGACACCAAGGGCAAGGCGGACAAGGCCGGCTGAAGATTACCAAGCAGGGGGGCTTCTGGCAAGCTCCTCTGTCGTAGAGCCCTTACCCCACCTGGCTAAACTACGGCCTTTGCTTTCTGTTGCTCCAGCAGGTGGGCACCTCTCAGGGAAGATGGCTGGGTGGTCACCAAGGCTTAAGGCAGGGTAAGAAGACTCTGAAAATGGCCCCAGTCCCGTTCCCGACCTCAGTGTCCAAGTCTCATTGCCCGTTCCTGCTGTTTACATGAACCAGTTAGTTGTTCATCCCAGGCAAAACTTCTGGGTGGAGATTTCACAGTGTAGTGTAGGGGATGGAGTTAAGAGATATAAAGGGTGTTGGGGTCCAGGGTCCTAAGAAGGAGGCCCGAGACTGTAGGCCAGGAACTTTTGTCCAGAATGCCAAACTCCTGGAATCCCAGCTGTACCTTGGATGCCCTGCAGTAGAATTTTGAACCAGAGACCCCACTATCACATCTTAGGGCCTAGAGGGGTGAAGGGAGGTCTGTCCAGGGAGGCCAGCTTGCCTGGGGTGGGATGGCACGCCAGGGAGCACCCCCTGCTCGGATGCTTTGCCATATCCAAGCTGGCCCTTTAAACCCTACACCATGATGTCACCATAGACAGCAAGGGATGGGAGGGGGACTGCAGGCCTGAGGGCGGACTGCATTTCCCAGCAGTCTTGGGTGCACCACACCTCTCCCAGCAGGCACTGGTTCACCGCAGACTATTTAACCAGTTCAGTGCCCGTTTCCAAGTGGGTTTGAAGTGTCCGGCCATTCTGGGGTGAGGGTGGGATTCCGCCGCGGGTGGAATGCCTGGGGCACAGATGAAGCGGGCCAAATCTTTGGGCCTGGTATAGGATTGGGCCTCTCTCCCGTCACGGTCCTGGCCTCACCCCCAGCTTCCTGGTGCAGACTTCCGAATCCTCTCTTCCGATGCAGTCTCCTTTCTAGAACGTGGGAGCCTAGCCCCAGTTGGACCCCATCCCGCTCTGCTTAAGCTTTGACCCCAGGCCCCTGCAGGGGTTACCCCTTTGGTCTGGCATCCCCCTTTAAGCAGTGCGGGGACTACATCTCCCAGTGGCCCTGGGAACTTTCTGACGCAGCACCCCCCTCCACCACCCCCCACCCCAGCCCTCGGGGAGGTGCGGGCCGGGCGGGGGGAGGTGACTTGATGTCATCCTGAGCAGCTGGGCGGCGGGTGCCGGTGCGCACAGAGCCAGGGCTCCCGCAGCGCCGCGCCGCGCTGGGTCGGGTCCCAAGACTTGAGGAGAGGTCTGCACGCTGCCGGGGTAGCCCAGAGCGCACCGGACGCCCGCACCCCGAACTGGGGCTGAGCTGGGGGCATGCTCCGGCTCTCCCGGAGCCCGAGAGAGAACCCAGGAGCGCCGCCACCCAGAGCCAGCGCCCGGAGCGGAACCGCTGCGAAGGAGACCTGAACAGCCGCCCCTTCCCCACCTGCAGCCCCCGGTGGTTGGGGACGGGAGTCTGGGCTTCTGAGAAGTGAGTGTTCCCCCCCACCAGGAGGCAGATGAGATTTGGGGGGCGAGGAAGGAGGAGCTGAGGTGGAGGAGGTTGCCAGATTTTAGGAGGGAGGGGTGGCGTGGGGATAGGGCCCCCATTCTTGGGGAAGTCGCTGGTGGCCTGGATTAGTGGAGCAGAAGGGGGCCCCATTCTTTTAGGGGCCAGGGATTAGGATGGGGTTCCCCATTCTGGGGTAGGGGCCGGTTCGGGGGATAGGCCCCATCCCAAGAGGGGTTGTTTTGGAGCCTGGGATCTTAAGGTCTGGGAGAAGGGTGGGACATGGCTCCTGTGGGAAGAGACTGCACATGTATTTAGGATCTGAGCGAGGGTAGGAGGGAAAAGAAGACTTGAGCACTCGGACTTGGGCAGCCCCACACACTGTCTTTCTTGGAAGAACTGACAGGCTCTCTCTGTTTCTTTTGCTGGTCTCTCTGCCCTGACTGCATTTTCAAAAGAGCCAGGGTGAGAACCCTAACTGGACTCTTCGGGACCCCCAGGAAGGACCTGAGGCCTGAGCCATCCTCCTCTCTACTCTGCCTGCCCCCAGGACTGGGCAGTTGCCGAAGGCCCTGGCGGGGGGGGGCCCAGACTGTGGTTGTGTGCCCCCCCCCCCCCGCCAGGATGGGCCCAAGTTAGTCAGCCTCACCCCGTTCGGCATCCTCCAGGCCCAGAGGGAACCCCAGGGGCTCTGAAGGCTTGACCCACCACCTGGCCACCATGGAGACAAAGCTGCCCCCTGCAAGCACCCCCACCAGCCCTTCTTCCCCAGGACTATCTCCTGTGCCCCCACCCGACAAGGTGGATGGCTTCTCCCGCCGTTCCCTCCGCAGGGCCCGGCCCCGGCGCTCCCATAGCTCCTCCCAGTTCCGCTATCAGAGCAACCAGCAAGAGCTCACTCCACTGCCGCTGCTCAAAGGTGAGCCCTGCTGCTGGCTGCCAGGGTACCTGAGTCCCACAGCGGGCAAGCAGGGCTGCAGCGTGTAGTGACAAGCCCTGGCAGCTGTGATTAGAGGGTTTAGATGGCCCCTTCCAGGCGAGGGACTCCACCACTGGAGATGACCCCCACCCCCCAGGCCTCCAGCCTTCTCTGCTGACGCATGGCCTGACTGGCCTGTCATCCTTGGAGGTGGGGCATCTGGAAGTGGCGCCACCCTGGGGGGCAGACCAGGGCCAAGGGTGGGGCCCAGAGCCTGGGTTCCAGGAGGCCACTGCTAGGGTCCTGGAGCAGGTGCTCAGCATGGCTCCCTGTGATCACCATGTAGTCTCCCCACCTCTGGGTCACAGGGCCCTCAACTGGCTGAGCCAGAGAGCACCCAAGAAGTCCTCAGGCCCCACCCTCCTTCTCATTTCTGGCTCTTAGAACAGAGCGCCAGCTATGAGAGGGAGGCATGGTGGTTTCGGGCACCTGTGGAAAGCCCGGGCATCCAGGGTCTCTTACCTTGCTTTAAGTCAGGCCATCATGCTGTCTGAGCCTGGGTTAGGAGGAAGAGATGCAGCTCCTTTACCCTGCAGGAATGGAGGATGGGACAGGAGTCGTTTGCTCCTTGCAAAGAGTGGGGGATGTCACAAGAGCAGGGGGCCTGGGGGCAGGGGAGGCTGCTCTGTGGATTCGGAGGGCACACCGATGCCCAGAGCCGTGGTAACTGGGGCGCGGGCTCAGCCTCCTCCCTTCTCCCCAGATGTGCCAGCCTCGGAGCTGCACGAGCTCTTGAGCCGGAAGCTGGCCCAGTGTGGGGTGATGTTTGACTTTTTGGACTGTGTGGCTGACCTGAAGGGGAAGGAGGTGAAGCGGGCAGCACTGAATGAGCTGGTGGAGTGTGTGGGGAGCACCCGGGGGGTCCTCATTGAGCCTGTCTACCCAGACATCATCCGCATGGTAAGCACCTGGCCCCTGACCTCTGGGGGAGGGCTTGGGGGACATGGAACCCTACTGACCTGCTTGCGGTCCTCTTCTTCTGCAGAGAATACCTGCCTCTCTCTGGCTTAGCCTCAAGGCCCCCATCTTTCTCCCCTCCCCCCATCCCCCAGCCCCACTGCGTCTGGCCTGAGTAGGTCCCTCAGTGCCTCCTGGGCCTGACCCACCCTACACTTGGGCTTATGCTCTCCTGAGGCCTGGTGTGCACTCCCACCATGCCCCTTATTGCCATGGCCTGGCTCAGGTGCTGCTGCTTCCGTGAAGCTTCTCAGTGTTCGAGCTAGAAATCTCCTTTGTGCTGACTAGAGTGTAGACCTTACCACTTAACATCTTGTCTTCCCTGCTGGACTGTGCCCAGTAGAGGGCAGGGATGTGTCTTGTTTATTTCTGGGTCCCCAGCACCCCCCCCCCCCCGCCCCCGGCCCAGGGCTTCCGTGTGTTCAGGTAATGATTGATGAGGAGTGACTTGCTTGCAGAGGCAGGTGCTGAGGCTCATTAGAACTTTGGATAAGAGACCTCCTGACTTCTGCCTTTGAGGGCTCTTCCTAAAAGAACCCTGATCCTGCCCTTCAGATCTCAGTGAATATCTTCAGGACCCTACCACCCAGTGAGAACCCTGAGTTTGATCCTGAAGAGGATGAACCCAACCTGGAGCCTTCCTGGCCACATCTGCAGGTGTGGGGGGGGGAAGGCAGGACGCTGAGTTTCAGTAGAGGGGAGAGGGTCAAGGAGACTGGCAGAAGGGGGCCATACGGCAGGGGGAGGAGGGAGGCTGTTCCTGAACTCACCTTTTTGTCTTGCTCCCTCTCCCAGCTGGTATACGAGTTTTTCCTGCGTTTCTTGGAGAGCCCAGATTTTCAACCCTCCGTGGCCAAGAGATATGTGGATCAAAAGTTTGTGCTGATGGTGAAGTGGGGAGCCCAGGCCGGGTGGTGCCGTGGGACAGGGGCAGGCTCTCTGAGGGGTGTGGGGATAGGATGGAAGCGACCTGGGCTTGGCCTCCCCCCCTGACCCCTGACCCTGGGTCCCCTAGCTCCTGGAGCTATTTGATAGTGAGGACCCCCGGGAGCGTGAGTACCTCAAGACCATCCTGCACCGGGTCTATGGCAAGTTCCTGGGGCTCCGGGCCTACATCCGCAAACAGTGCAGCCACATCTTCCTCCGGTGGGTGCCTGCTGCCTGCCCAGCTGAGACCTGGGGAGGGAAGGGAGAGCTGTAGGGGAGAAGATGGAGGCAAAGGCTCCCGTGAGGTCAGCAGGGCAAGGGTATTTATTTCCATTTTACAGATGAGGAAATACAGACTGAGAGAGATGGACTGGTTTGCAGGGACTAGGCCAGTCCTGGGGGCCTAGGATCAAATCTTCTGACCCTTATTGTGCTGAGCCATTTAAAGACCCAAATAAAAAGATTCTTTCTGCAAATGTGTATTGAGCAACAGTGCCCACTGGGCATAGGGGCCCACGTGGCCTTGTAGTTGAGATTGGCTTTGGAGCTCAATGGCCTTTTTGAGTTTGGTTCAAATGTTTCAGTGAACGTGGGCAGATTATTTCAGTTCTCTCATCTCTAAAACGGGAATGATAGCTCTGCTCACCCCGGGACAGTCATCAGGGTGAAATGAGACAATGTCTCCAAAGCACACAGTATGTAGCTCTTTGACCAAGGCTGGGACTCTGAAACATTAGCTCTCGCTCTCGCTCTTGCTCTCTCTCTCTCTCTTTTAATATTTTATTTATTTATTTGACAGAGAGAGACATAGCGAGAGAGGGAACACAAGCAGGGGGAGTGGGGGAGGGAGAAGCAGGCTTCCCGCCGAGCAGGGAGCCCGATGCGGGGCTCGATCCCGGGGACCCTGGGATCCTGACCTGAGCCGAAGGCAGACGCTCAAAGACTGAGCCACCCAGGCGCCCCTGAAACGTTAGCTCTTATGGTATTGGCGTACAAAATAGCTGAGAGAGATCCCTGTCCTCCAGGAGCTCCAAGTCCATTAGAACCCTTGCTTATTAACTTTGGGGGCAGGTGCCATTGAACTGCTGAACCTCGATTTCTTCATCTGTATAATGGATCTAATAAGCCCTATCTCTCATTATAATTTTGAGAAGTACGTAGCACAGAGTAGGCGCTCTAAGTGTTTGTCATTCTTTCAGTTGAAAGGCATGAAGAGTGAAGGATGCAGGCTAGGTGCCTGCTGACTGGATGGGGGCCAGAAAGTGAGAGTTAGGGTCTGGGGGAGAAAGAGACAAGTTAGAATTCCTCATAGAAGAGGAGTTTGAGCCCCAGTGCCTGGGCTGAGGAGGGTGATTCAGAGGTGGGCGTGGATCTCAGTGGGGCCTGGTTTGGGAAGGGAGCTCAGCCTCTGGGGTTGGGAGAGAGTTGGATTAGTGTGCAAGGTGGGGTGGCGGGTAGGATGGCTGAGGGAGACGGGGCCTGCTGTAATTGCTCTGAGCCCTTCTGCATCCTGCTCTTCTTCTCGCAGGTTCATCTACGAACTTGAGCACTTCAATGGTGTGGCTGAGCTGCTGGAGATCTTAGGAAGGTGACTCTCTGGGCCTTGGCTGGAGCATCAGGATTCTGGGAGCAAAGACTGAGGCCCGGTCATCTGAGCCCTCCTCCTCTCTTCTGCCCCCTCCTCAGCATCATCAATGGCTTTGCACTGCCCCTGAAGACCGAGCACAAGCAGTTCCTGGTCCGGGTCCTGATTCCCCTACACTCTGTCAAGTCACTGTCTGTTTTTCATGCCCAGGTAAGGCCCAGGCCTGGCCCTGCCGCAGCAGAGAGATGCCGACAGAGTCAGGGCAGCCGTGGGGTCAGCCCAACACTCTGCTCCAGCCACACTAAGTCATGAGCTCATGGGATCCTCCCTCACCTTCTTTTTCTTTGCTAATTCTGTTCCATCCACTTTAGATCATCTCCACAGCACTTTAAGGCTGATCTCAGACATCAGCTTTGTGCAGCCTTCCCAGCCTTTTCCGTCCCGGCCTGCCCTAGGCAGGATTAAACTCTTCTCTTTCCATATTCCTGTAGATTGTGATGTAGATTTCAATTATGGAAACTTTTGTGAAATTTATAAGGGCGAGTTTGCAGCATGTTCCCCCTGGGGGCACGTGGTTGTGTCCCTGCACACAGAGCGTGGTGCCTGGCACATCCGAGGTAGTCGGCTGGTCAGTAAATGTTTGGTGAATGAGAGAGGAGACACAGTGAGGGAGCAAACACCTGGTGTCCTGTCGTGGTCCCCTCCTGACCCCAGTCTTCTTTCTCTCTACCCCCTCCCCCGCTCAGCTGGCCTACTGTGTGGTGCAGTTCCTGGAGAAGGATGCCACCTTGACAGAGCACGTGAGTACCTCGGGGCGGGGCGGAAGGCAGGCCTCACCCCTGCAGGTCTGACTCCTTTCTGCCTCAACTCCCACAGGTGATCCGGGGGCTGCTGAAATACTGGCCAAAGACCTGTACACAGAAGGAGGTATGAAGAAGGGCTCTGATGTCCCCCAGAGGGGGGTCAGGAGGGCTCTGGTTCCAGAGGGCAGCCAAATGTGTTGGGGCGGGGGGGGGAGATGGGAAGTGCTGTCTCCCGTGTCCCTACCCCCAGGTGATGTTTCTGGGGGAGATGGAAGAGATTCTTGATGTCATTGAGCCCTCCCAGTTTGTGAAGATCCAGGAGCCGCTCTTCAAGCAGGTGGCCCGCTGTGTGTCCAGCCCCCATTTCCAGGTATGGGGTGGGAACAGGTAGGGGTGGGAGCCAGGGTATGGACGAGGAGGGCAGACCAGTCGACCTGACACAGCTCCCTCCACCCTCAGTTTCACCCTCTCGAACCCGCCAGGGTCTGATAATGGGGAGATGCTGGACTTAAGGTCAGGAGACCTAGGGCCAGGCCTCAGATATGCTCCCCACGGGCTGAAGGGCCCTGGGCAATCACTTTGCCCCTCGGATCTGATGAAGCTTCCTCATCTGTGAAGTGGACCACAGTGATCTCTTCACAAGGTGGTGATGAGGACTAAAGAGAGTGTCGGGCCAACCTACTGGGTAGACTGGAGTGTGCTCCAGAATGGGTTCTTATCCCCGCTCCCCTCTTCCTTGTGGCTTTTGATTCCGTTAGTCCCAGTCTAGTGCCCAGCCAGGCGGTTCCACTTCCGCAGGCTGGCTGTAGTTGCTGTTTTCTGCACACGTGCGCAGACGGCCGCCCATTCACATGTGCCTTAACCTGGTGGAAGTCAAGTCTTCCTCCCAGGGACTCTGGCATTTAAGTTTATTAAATACCTCATGTGATTCTTACAACAGCCCTGGGGAGATAGCTATTATTAGCTCCATTTTACAGTTGAGAAGACTGAGGCTGAGAGGTTAAATGCCTCACCCTAGGACATCTGTCCAGTGTGTAGTGGAACTAGGATTCAACCCCGGGCGTTGGATTGCACCTCAGTGCTCTTTACTTTTCACTACACTGCCGCCTCCTGTGGGTCAGACGAGCCCTGGGGATTGGGTGTGTGGAGGACAGGGTTCCCTGGGGTGTGGGGGTGGGGGGTGGATACCGGGCCTTGCACCTGCAAGGGAGGCCACTACCAGGCGCTCACTCTGCCACCCTGCTGCCCCAGGTTGCAGAGCGGGCTCTGTATTTCTGGAACAATGAGTATATCCTGAGCCTCATCGAGGACAACTGCCACACTGTGCTGCCTGCTGTGTTTGGGACCCTCTACCAAGTCTCTAAGGAACACTGGAACCAGTGAGTGCCTAGGCCTTGACCTAACCCACAGAAGCTGGGTCCAGGGCCGGCCAGTCCAGACCTGAGAGGGTCAGGGATGGGAAAAGGGGCAGGTTGAGAGCAGTGCCTGCGGTGTTCAGAGCGACATGTGTGTTTGGGGAACAGGGGTGGGCAGAGCGCTAGGGAGGGAGGTGGCACCAAACGAAGCTGTTCCCATTTCCTCACCCCTCCCCGGACCCTGTCAAGAACCATCGTATCTCTGATCTACAACGTGCTCAAGACGTTCATGGAGATGAATGGAAAGCTGTTTGATGAGCTCACGGCCTCCTACAAGCTAGAAAAGCAGCAGTGAGTGTTGGACTGGGCGTGGGGGGAGGGGAAAAAGCGGGATGGAGCCGGCTCCTTGCGGTTGGAAGGAGCCTAGGAGGACGGCCCCACATGCTGTGTGATCAGATGCCTAGTCTCTCCCTGTGTTCCTGCTGGACCCTCCATGCCCAGCTCCCCACTGCATCCCCTCCAGTCGTGTTCCCAAGTCTTCTTCCAGGTCTGGAGCTTCCTCCCGTTCAGCTCCATGACCACAGGCCGGGGCTGGTTTCCCAGTGCTCTTTTCCTTAAGTGGAAGGTCCCGTAAAGTCCCTTTACAGTTGGGTGGTGGTGAGCGAAGCTGGACGGTAGGTGGGCCCGGGTAGGGGAGCTGCCTCACCCTCTCTCCCCAGGGAGCAGCAGAAGGCCCGGGAGCGTCAGGAGCTATGGCAAGGCCTGGAGGAGCTACGGCTACGCCGGTTACAGGGGACCCAAGGGGCCAAAGAGGCACCCCTCCAACGGCTCCCACCCCCGGTGGCCACCAGTGGGGGTCAGAGCTAGAGATCCCCTAGAAGGGGAGGAGCTGAATCCAGAGCTGTCAGTCCCTCCATCCCCTCTGCCTACCCAGGGGCCCACAGAGACACACCTACCCCTGGCCTTGCCAGAGCGGGCTTGGAGGGCTCCCTGCCTGGCCCAGCGTGGGCAGCTTTCACTGTGGGGAGAGGAGGAGAGGAGATGGTGGTCCTGGCAACAGAACTCGCAGGCCTTTGTGGCAGGACTTGACCAGGGCAGGCTTGACCGGGAAGCTGCCACTGGGGACTGCACCTGCCCCGCACAGCTGGGCTCCAGACTGCAGGCAGGTTCCCCCCCTGCTCCTGCCTAGAGCAAGGGGACTCAGCCCCTCGCCTGCCCCGCCTCGTGCCAGCACGAGGTCCTTCCTCACCCTACCATGGGATCCATGGTCTATTTATTCTCCCCAGCTCACCCCAACACATGCCCCTGGGGCGTCTTCTTTCCCTCCTCTCCCTCACCCTGTACTTCCTTGTCCCCTTTTTATTTATTGGGCAGGGGGAGGGGTGAGGGCACAGGCAGAAGAGATGCCCCGTGTCCTAGGGTGGGGGGGGTGTCACAGTTACCATGGTCTGTCCCCCTTCCCCTGGCTGGGGGTAGACTTTAAATAAAGAGAGCAACTTGAGAACTGCTTGCTTTATTTAGGGGTAGGGACAAAGAGGGGAGTGAAACGATGACAGACTGGTTGGGAGGCCAGGCCGAGGCAGGGGAGAGGCAGAGACTGGCCTCTTCTCGGGAGTGACAATCACAGAATCTTAAAGAGAGCGGAGCTGTTGTCCTCGAGGAGGCTCAGGATACACAGGACATACTCCAACTCAAACCCTCTGACCAAGGCGGAGGAGGAAGGGAGAGGACGGGCTAGTAGCGTGACAGGCGACACATGTCACACTGGCAGGCCCTGGCCGTGAAGATCTCCAGCTCCTCCCTCCGGTCCCCCCCACACTGCAGCTGCACCTTCACCTGCAGGAGAGGGGGACCCGTGTTCCATTCACCTTCCTTGGGCCATCTGAGAGCTCCGTCTCCCCTGTCTCTCCCCATCCCCGAAGAGCCACTGCTGGGCTGGGCTGTCTCACCTTCTTCAGGCCACTGATGGTACAGCACTGAGAGACGGAGGTCACATTATGTCGATAGCCACTAGCCACCAGCACGGAGTACCGGGAAGGGAAGGCGCTAGACTCACAGTGGCCCACACAGGCCTGTGCCACATGGGAGCCCTGGCAGGTGCCTTGGCGGTCACTTCGCACTGTCACATTGAAGGCTAGAAGGAGACAGGCGAGTGGGAGACAGCGCCTCTGCAAAGCCTCACCTAGCTCCTGTCGCCAGAACCTCAGCGTGGGTCCATTGAGGGTGCTGCCTGCCCTTCGGTCCCATCCATTAGCGCTCGTCTCCCACCCAGGCTGTCTGCTCCCAGGGTTACTCACGGTGCAGGTGGCAGCCTGGGATGGCCGCCTGGCGACCCCAACCTTCCGTGACCGCCAGGACCAGGAGGCAGAGGAGCAGCGTTTGGGGGGATGCCATGGGGATCTGAAACACAGTGGGCAGCTCGCTGTCTCTAGATAAGTGTGCAGGTGGGAGGGGCAGTTCTTTACTGGGTGCCTCCCGGTGAATGAGCCAGGGTGAGGCTGACCTTTCTGACTGGGGTGAGGCAAGCCTGTGAGCCGGGCTGTCTTTTTCCCCCGTAGCTGCCCTTGGGTGCATGTTGTGTCTGCTTGTGTGTCTCTCATGATGGGTGTGAGTGTGAGCAGCTGTCAGCCCACGGCAGTGATTCTCCCCTGGAATCTCCTGACACCTGGAGCACAAACATCTGCCTCCCTCCATCGGCCCCATTTACAGGCCCCAGGCCCTCCCCAAGCTCCTCCTGCCTCAGGCGGCTTACCACTTCCAAAGCCCAGGAACCGAGTGGCTTGCGGAATGGGTTCCTCAGGTCTTCCGCTCGTCTCCAGACAGCGCCCGGTTCTCCGGATTTTTATTTGCCAGCGTCCTGGAGCCACGCCCTCTTGGGGGATCAGCTTACAGGCCTGCCTCCCGGGCAGAGGCCTCAGAGCAATCCCACCTGGGAGATCCGGCTCTTCTCTGAGGTGTAGTCCTCAGAGAGTGGCTTCTGCCGCTTTCTGCCGCCTGAGGTCCCGGGCTGGGGGCAGTGAGATGTGGAAAAAAGCCCAGGAGCTGCTGGAGTGGGCGGCTTGTGTGCATGTGGGGAGAGGAATCAAGACTGGGCTGAGTTGTGGCCGCCAGGGTTCTCTTCTCTGCTGTGTGACCTTGGGCAACACACTCCCCTGTTCAGGGCCTTGCCACCCCAACCCTAAAGCCACTAAACTCATTCTTGCTTGTCCCTTATCCACTGCACAGGAAAAGGGTTGGAAGGATATTTTTATGGGCAAAGGAATGGACACCAGTAAGGGCCTCTTGAGATATGCTGGGTGGCAGAGTTGGGGAGAATGGGGGGTTCTAAGTCCATTTCAGAGCTTCATTTTCACTCGTCCTCCTGGGGGTCAGCCACAGAGGGCGGCTCCCCCTAGTCCCTGGAATAACAGGGACCTGACTCCTGGAACAGTCTGAAGCTGTCAACACCAGCAAAGCCCATCTTTTAGTCCCGCTCTGGCTCAGGTTTTACAGGTAAAGCGGCTAAGGCTCAGAGAAGGAAAGCTACTAAAGGTCACACAGCTAAGGTCAGGCCAAATCTGCTCTCCATACGTGGTGCTAAGTTACACTTGGGACAAGAATGTGGCAAATGGAAAAGATCCCTAGTCAGCAGTAGCTGCACGGGCTCGGGCGGCCAGGGATCAGAAAGAAGCCTATGGTGATTGGGCCCCCACGCCCCAGGGCCACTGCCTCACTGATCTGCTGAGAGAGGCAGAGCCAGCCGCACACACCACCCACCTTCCGTTGTTCAGATGAGAGAATCCAAACCAGAGGGGAAAGTGACTTTGCCAAGGCCTCACTGTAAGCTCGGCAGAGTCAGAACGGCACTCAGATCTCGAGATTCTGGAGCTGTGCCTTTCAGCAGCTTTGTAAAACAGGCCACGTTTGGGACAGGAGGACAAAGGCTATAAACACAACTTGTCCTTAATCTTCCAGTTTCCCTTCGGCCCTTCTCCCCTCAGGACCTGGGCCTGCCTACAGCAGCCACGTCTTCTCCCCCTCCAGGGTAAGTCAGCCAAACAAGGGGACCCCAAGGGACCTCAGCATTCCAACCCCATTTCTGCCATTCGTCACAGAAACCTTCCAGCGTCTGACAGACCATCAGCTCTGTTTAAAGACTAGAAGTGACAAGGACTCATCTCACAAGGTGGCCCATTCTAATACTGGACATTTGTAACAGTGAGATTCCTTTGTTCTGAGCTAAATTGAGTTTCCCTATATTCCCATCTATTTGATCTGTGGCCACACAACACAAGTCTAATCTGTCTGTCCCAGATCAGCCCTTGGGTTACATGAAGTCAGAGCTTGGGTGCCCTGGTCTTCTCCAGGGCCCCTAAACTGGGCTGACTTGCAGTTAATCTGAGAAGCTAAACTGCATTACTGTCAAAAGCCAGAGGGATAGGTGAGTGGAAAGCACTTATCTACTGAGGGTGCACTTAGGGGCCAAACTGGGTGAATTTGGGATAGATGATATCTTGAGGGTCAGCTGGGCTCAGGAAAGTGAGTCTTATAAGACCCCATTCTCAAGCCCTGGCGGGGAGGCTAAGGCTAAGGTTTGCCGTCAGCTACAGACCCCACCCACCCAAAGCATCCCACCAACAATAACTAAGTAGACCCAGGGGAGAGGTTTCAGGCATCGCTTCCCTGTATCTTCAGGGAAGAGTCTGCTGTCTCTCTATTTCATGAAATTCAGTCAATAACTCTTCATAAATAATTTATTTTCATTAGGATCCTAAGTGCTAGAGATGAAAGACCTAAACGGGCCCTCAGAGCAACCCAGTTCTTAGACTAGAACATTTTAGGAAGTTCTTTTCTCAGTGTTTTAAGTTGAAAAGAAAAAAAAAATCCATTGTAAAGGGGCAAAGGATAGGACAAACCCACAAGAGGACTCAGGGAGTTTGGGGCCTGCATTCCCCATGACGGAAATGTCATACACAGAGGACGGAATGCGAAGAGTCACTGCGAGAGGACACTCTTCCCACTGCTGCATCTGGCAGGTTCACTGGCTGCTCTTTCTGAAGAAATAGCGAAAGGGGAAGAGAGAGCTGTGGGAAAGAGAGCAGAATGGGTTGAGATTCTAGAGGTCCCTCCCTTCTCCCAGTCCCATTAGGGGCATTAACAAGGGCATTTTTACTTTAGGGAACCACTATATGGATTCAACTCTGGAGCAGCATTTGAAAAGGTACCCAAAAGCTAATTTGGCTTTATACTCAGGAGTGGGGCATGAAGAAGGAGAATTGCAATGGGGCAGCTGAGCTCTAGAGAGAGAAAGGGATTTGCTAACAGTCTTCTGCAAAAAGGACTCTGAAGATTCAGAGGGGAGAACGGAAGCATCTTGGTAACCGAAGAATCTGAATGGCCCAACAATAAGAACAGTCTCTGTCCAAGGAGAATTTATGGAATGAGGTCCAATGCTAGGCACATTGGGGTGGGTTGTGTAAAAATGAACAAGACACAGTCTTTATTAAATCCAGTTAGGGCCCTTGTGCTGGGTCTCATTTCCATCATGTATCCTGGGGAAAATAGAAATTATGCAGGTAATCTGCTTTCTTTTCTAATTTCCCTGAGAGACTCAATGAGGAAGACTCTGGAGCTAGACACTTCGTGTGTGTGATGGTAAGAGAGACACCTGTCCTACCTTAGAAACCCAAAGAAGCCACTGGTTCCCAGCTCTGGGGGTCCTTTAGGTGGAGATGGGTTGTTTTGCTGCAGTGGGGGGATAATCCGCCCGGCTAGGCTGTCCTCCCACTTAGAATCTGCAAGGAAAACAGTCAGGGAAAAAGTGTTAGTCTGTGGGCTTTCATGTGACATCCAGTGTGGACCAAGGGCAGCCTCACACCAAGACTCGTTTGAAGCCAGGTGACTTGTTTGTTCTGACCCTCCTAATTTCATCTCAGGAGATGTTATTCTGACCTTGGAGTATTTTTAGTTGGGTCCCTGAGATTTTTACACTGCTCAAGTCCTAGCCATCCACCACAGATTGTTGTCTTCTCATGGAATGACGACTTGTTGAAGAACTCATGTGCTTACATCCTAGCATCTGTGACAACTACAGTCCTTCCTGAATCCTTCTGCTAGACAACACCTTAACATGCATTCCCAGCCCTCGCCGAGCGTCCACTGCACCTTCAATATTAATACTAATACGTATCCCAAAGGGAAGAGGAGGAAAGACAGCTTCCTAAAGATTATTCTCCAACAAGACAAAAAAGTGAAACACATCCCTCCCAACTTTTCTGTAAAACTTATCACCCCACATGGAAATGTTTTCAAATAGTCGGAGCATCATTTTCACCATCAGAAGCACAGGAAGTACATGCATTGTTTCCCTTCACTTCTCTTGGGGGTTGGGGGAGCTTTTATTATTCAAGGGCAGGTCCCCAGACCGGAGGATGGCCAACAGTCATCTCCATGGGAGCAAGACACATCACCCACCCAGTGTGTCCACACTCAGAACTCTATGCTGCTCTGCTCATCAGAGAACTGAAGAGGACAGGATTATTACTAAAAGAGAATAAATTTCCCAGAACCTACCCTGTTCCTGGGTATCAGTGATATTAAATGTTGGGGTCTCCTGCCATTCCTGCTGGGTTTTTCTTTCTCTGTTCTGATGAAAAGAAGACCAAGAAAAGTTTTAAACTTTACTCCTATAGAGCTTGGTGAAGTCAATGAAGACTTCATAGGGGAAGTGCTATTTGAATGGGGACTTGATGGACGAGTGGGATTTTGTCATAATGAGGGTGAGGAGATGGTCAGAGAGGGTAGGGCATTTAGAAAGGGACATGATGTACAAAGGCACAGTACGTTAACAAGTAAATGTGATGTGCGTGGCTACAGCTGGGGCAGTGTAAACATAACTATGGCCTAAGCAACCAGCACACTAAACTCAATCTTCTCCCTGGGCT
This sequence comes from Callorhinus ursinus, assembly GCF_003265705.2. Taxonomy (NCBI): domain Eukaryota; kingdom Metazoa; phylum Chordata; class Mammalia; order Carnivora; family Otariidae; genus Callorhinus; species Callorhinus ursinus. Next base: position 6,133,591 of record NW_027397113.1, on the reverse strand, counting down.
ACTCCTTTATAGATATTCTTTCGTACTTTGAAGGGGACATCCTATCACCTGGTTCCAAGCCCACAACATTTCCAGTTGACACCCTGATATTCAGAATCATGGTTCATATGTTTTCTTTGGAATTCCCTGCCAACTGGCCACTCCCCTCACCTGGAAAGAACCTGAGGGCCTGACTACCTAGCAGTGCTGAGAAGTTCCTTGAGCCCTTGTGCTGGTGAAGAATTCTACAGCAAGGGACTACAGACTGTCAAGGTGGGTCAGGAGGCAGAGACATGATAAGCCTCTAGGAAAATTAGGATGTAGCCCCCATCCGAAGCATAAGCTGTATTTTTCTTTTTTAAGATTTTATTATTTTTTCGAGAGAGACAGTGAGTGAGCGAGAGAGAGAGCACAAGCCAGGAGGAGAGGCAGAGGGAGAAGCAGACTCCCCGCTGAGCAGGGAGCCCAATGCAGGGCTTGATCTCCAGACCCTGAGATCATGACCTGAGCCGAAGGCAGACACTTAACTGACTGGGCCACCCAGGTGCCCTAAGCTGTATTTTTAAGAGAAACTTTTCCACAAAACTGCAAATTCCAGAACACACAGGCTGCTACCTAAGTAATATTCCTGTAAACGTGAAAGGGAACTCTGGGGAGGAAGGAAACCATCTCTTACCTCTTCTAAGTCTCCAGGTACACTGGCTTAGAGGGGGACAGCTCTGATTTGTAGCTTGAGGAAATGATTCTTACAAATTTAATGACACTATGGTTTGGAGCTTAAATTCTGCTGCATTGGCCCTAATGAAAGCATCTCCTTAGGTTGGCAGTGGGGAACAGAAGGGCAGAGGCCCTGGGGAAAAGGTAAAGATCTCCCAACCAGGGGAGATTCCCCTCATGAGATAGTCTAGCATTTGTGCTCTCCTGAGAACTTGACAAATGTCTTTTTAGGCAAATGTCGTAAGAAAGGAAAAACACAGCCTGAAGTAAGACTGAGAGTACCATCTGCGACATCCAACAAGACATAATGCACTTACAACCCAACACAAGGTTGTTCTCTGTATGGTCAGGGCCCGATCTGCTTAGAAGTACAGTTCAAGCAGAGGTGGCAAAAAAACAAAAAAACTACCCACATGATAATGTTTTACTTCTGAACCATTCATCAGCTCTCCCCCACTTTTTATCCTTACAAAGTCTGGATCTCTAGTCTGGGACCTGAAGTAATAAAGGGAATTGGCCTGCCTTTCCTTCCCATTCTCCCCAAAACACCTCTTATGAAACAGAGACCTTATTCAGATATGTGCCATGTTCTTCTAAGCTTTCCCCGTACCAGATCCCACTGGTGTCATGTTCAGACATGACAGTCCACACTGATGTGACCCGACACCCTGAGTTCCCCAAAGGGGAGAGAAAATATTAAGCATTGGACCATAGGAGCAAATTCAATTTTTCCAGCTCAAGTGACTTACACTGAGAGTCACTGTGATCAGTCTAATTCAGGAGAAATCCTCTCTCTGGGAACAGGGTCTACAGTGCAGACCGTCATTGGGCTTTGAGTCAAAATCAATAAACATGTTCCTTTTGGGTTTTTTTTCTTCTCATTTTTTTCTAAGCCCAGTATCAGGTTGAAAAGGTAATTATGTTGAGTAAGAAACTGTGGGTACTGTTCTTGAGGGAGATGATGTGTCAAACTAAGAATAGGAAGGTATGAAGGATAGAGAGTGAGGGCAATGTTCTTTTAATAGTAATTATCTTGGTTGTGTAAAGCGTCTTTGTTCTTCAGATCTTCATGTACTCCTCCTGTACTTTCTCATTTCTTTTTCTTCCTTCTTGAAAGGATGGGAGTATAGAAGAGGGCAATCATCTGCCTATAGTCACTCAGTGGGCCAGATGGCTTTGCACAATGGGTCCTGTGCCCTGCCCCTACCCACAGAGGCAGAGGTCCGAGTCCCTAAGGGTTCCCTCTTCCCCCAGTAAACAATAAGTTACTGGAAAGAAACCAGGTTTTACGTGTTCGCATGCACCCCAGCAACTAACACAATACCTTGCAAACAGGAGGCAGAGTAATAATTTAGATATGAAAATTACTTTACTTTTCTACTTTAAAAATGTTTTAGAGAGGGCGCCTGCGTGGCTTAGTTGGTTAAGCGACTGCCTTCAGCTCAGGTCATGATCCTGGAGTCCCGGGATCGAGTCCCGCATCAGGTTCCCTGCGTGGCAGGGAGTCTGCTTCTCCCTCTGACCCTCCCCCCTCTCATGTGCTCTCTCTCTCTCTCTCAAATAAATAAATAAATAAATCTTTTATATATATATATGTTTTAGGGAAATCCTGTGATCTTCAAAGTGGCATTAAGTCCTTCATGATCCAGCCTGTGCTGACCTCTTCAGTAACATTTCTTAGCACTCTACTTTAACTAAGCTCCAGGTACACTGGCTTGCAGTCACCAAATGCACTGTACTCTCTCCTCTTGGCCTTAGTTCTTTGAGCTACCCTGGGAACCCTCCCTCACATCCACCTAATTTGGGTGAGGTTCTCCTTTGTGGTTCCTTTGTTCCCTGTACTTCCTTTATTCCTGTATGTAGCACATCAATCAATAATTGTCTGCCTAGCTTTATACCATTGGCATTTTTAGAGGAGAGCATGATATCGCTAATACTTGGCACACAGTAGACACACAGTAAGTCTGTTGAATAAATGCTTATATAGATATACTGATCATGCTATGGAACTTGGGAAGGTGAGGGAGGTGAACTGGGAGTGTTTAAACGCTGAAGGTCAGAGCTACTTTAGAGCAATAAGTGAAAAGTAAGAAAAGAGCACAAATAACAGCTATTTCAAGAGGGGAAGAAAAGAAAAAGAGTGCTCTTTTAGAGACTACCATGGAAAAGCAGCTCCTACTACCCAAATGGAGTAGCAGCAAATATAGAAATATCTAAATGGAACCTCACAAATGAAATCCAATACTATCGGGGCCAGCCCATCACTGCCCTAAATGAAGTTTTTTCTTACCAGTACCCCATGCGATACATGCCTAGCTCCTCTATAAAAACTAGATGTTCCCAGGCTCAGACCCCAGTGTAGATGATGGCAAAAAGGTTTCTAAAATGAAAAAAATTCTCTACCGGATCCCACCACAATTCAGCAGACCTGTTTTCTTATCTCACTGCAGAGTACAAGAAGCAGCTTTTTAAGCTGAGAAGAAAAGACCTTTTAACAAAAGGATTCATCGATGTATGTATTACGTGGCCACTTTGGGGACAGGTTGTGGCAAGGGTGGAATGGTTGGATGCTGCTCTGCGGATGGTGAAACCTGAGAATGAGTTCAGTCAGCTCAGTCTGTACTTAGGACCAAGAAGTGCTGGTAACAGGAATCCCGACCTGTAACAGAGCAGGAACAGCCAGAAGCCTGAAAGCCTCCATTTTGGTGCTTACCCTCCTGGTTTCCATAAGGGGCTTCTTTTTGCTGGGGCCTTGGCTGGAAATCCCCATCTTGGCCCTGAGGTGAGGGAAAAGCCCAGGAAATGTTACTGGCAGCAGCAACATCACCACATTTAAGCAAATGTGGCCCAAATGAATATTTCAGCAGGTTGGCTATTTTTATAACACTCCTGGCCTGCAGAATAAATTGTGTGGCCAAATTCTCTTTGGGTGCTGCTTTAATTCACAGCAGAATCCCAATTTGAGACATTTAGTGATCTAGGGATTGAGAAAGGAAAAATGCGATTGACAGCAGGTAATCAGATTCTGAAGTACTTGTCTGCATCAAAACCCAGAGGAAGGCAAGATCTGAGGCCTCATCCCCATGGAAAATTCAGTCAAATAGAACCGAGCAAAGCTTCACACCCCTAAGTACCTTCACATTCCACCTGGCTGGGAAAGAAATTTCCTAACTCTTCCCTGACATGTGCATTTGGAGGGTAAAGGGCTCGGCTCCCTCATGGCCCACCCTCACTGCTGTGTGCCCCCATGGTCCCAGGAAGGGAGCAGCTGCTCTCTGTGAACATGGGCTGAAAGCACATTGGGCTGGGGAGCAAACCACATCTTGGATTATTCTAGCTGCCCTCTTTGGGTGCTAAAAAAGAATGACTGTATTACCTTACTGACTCACTCTGTCCCTGACAGAGATTCAGAAGAAGAAAATAAGTACCCTCCACAATACCAACTTTGACATGTTAGGGATGTGTTCAACATTGCCCCTAATGTTCTGGCATCTCACGCAGTAATTGATACATAACCTCTTGCAGACATTTCCATTTTAGCCTACTCCATCTCTTAAGGTAGAATTCCAAAAGTTTACTGCTTACTAGGTAAAATAAGAATTATATTTTATTTTTTTCTCACTCTCTTGAGGGTTTCTCTGCATTCTTGTATAATATTCTGGGACTTCTTAAGTCTTAGGCCTTCTGGTAGTATGACCATACTAAATGCTCACTGAGTAGGACTTGGATTCAATTGTATAGATCTGATCGCATTTCCTTCCAGCCATTGTCTGAGGAACAGAAGAATCCTACTTTGCTGAGGAAGGAATTGTGTTCAAATTGTATTGCAAATATCAACTTGTCTCCTTCCCTTAGTCCACCCATGGAAATAGGCAAGTACCAATGAACCCAAGACAAAAAGTGACTCACTGAAGGACAAGTTGCCTGGCAGCAGTAGCTGGCAAAGCCTAACCAGGATGCAGGACTTAGACTCTCTCCCAACCCCACTGACCTGTCCAGTGCTGGCCTGCTGGGGGAGCTGGGCACTTCCGCTCGTTTTCGTTTCCTCATCGTGGCTCCTGTTTTCCTCTCTGCTAGGACCTTCAGAGAGGAACCCAACTCCTGTGACTCCTTTTCCAGAGCTGTTCACAGTTCATGAGGGCACAGTGAAGAGAACTCCCCATCTTTAAATTACCAAAAGTGACTTTTAACACCAGCTTTTCAAGTAAGGATAGACATTCTGTTAGAGACCGTCTCAGAAATCTGGCCATGAGGAAAAAGATGGTCTCATGTATACAATTCTGACTGCATCTGAGCAGCAACAAAGGGGCAGAGGAAGAGATCAGAGCAGAACCTTTTGGACAACACAAGGCAATAAAGGCAACTGTCATCTTGTACAGAAAAGGCAAACTTACCAATCCAAGAGGACTGTCGTTTATTGGCTCCCCTACAATAGGAAATTTGAATGTCATAATGGATCAAGATGCTGTTCACTTGGATTTCTAGCTATCATTTAGTTCTCAGAACTGGTCCTAGACAAAAACCTCTGTGTCTGCCCTTCTCCTTTCTGCCTGGTACCACTTTTGCTAGAAATATAGTGTCTTCAAACTCTCCTCCTCCCGTTTCAGAACTATTGTCATCTACAAGCTCAAAAGTATTACATTCATACTGTATTCTAATGATATGCCACTTAAAAGGGAGTGATTCTTACTAAAAGAAACAAGGCAGAACTTCAGACATCAGTGATAAATGAACTGGGGAGATACTTTGAGGCAAGGCCTTTGCACTCTTTTCCAACTCAAACTGGCAGGTATCTATTTGTCCCTCTATGTTTAAAAATAGAAATGGCCTTCAGAGATTAAAAACTGGGAGATGCCGGGGTGCCTGGGTGGCTCAGTTGTTAAGCGTCTGCCTTTGGCTCAGGTCATAATCCTAGGGTCCTGGGATCGAGCCCCGCATCGAGCCCCATATTGAGCTCCCTGTTCAGCTTGAAGCCTGCTTCTCCCTCTCCCACTCCCCCCTGCTTGTGTTCCCTCTCTCGCTGTGTCTCTCTCTGTCAAATAAAGTCTTTTTTTTTTTTTAAGATTTTCTTTATTTATTTGACAGAGAGAGACACAGCGAGAGAGGGAACACAAGCAGGGGGGAGTGGGAGAGGGAGAAGCAGGCTTCCCGCCAAGCAGGGAGCCCGATGTGGGGCTCGATCCCAGGACCCTGGGATCCTGACCTGAGCCGAAGGCAGACGCTTAACGACTGAGCCACCCAGGCGCCCCTAAATAAATAGTCATAAAAAAAAACCAACTGGGAGATGCCTTTAAGGATACCCCTAAGGTGAAAGGCACTGCATACTCTAAAATGGAAGGAAGTATTTTTATATAATAGATCGCTTTCACTGAGTGATTACTGTCAGTCAGACTTTGTACTCCTTTCCATCTACCAGTATTTATATATATGTAGTCCTTTTAACAACCCAATGAGATAGGTGCTATTATTATTCTTCACCATTTCACAAAGGAGGCACAGAAAGACTAACTAATTCATCTAAGGTCATACAACTATTAAGTGGCTAATCCACCAGGATTTGAACTAGGCAGTCTGGCTTGGAGCACTTTGTTCCTAACCTCTGCACCGTGCAGTGTTTGGGCCCAGTCTGGCTGACCATTTTGCCATATTGAGCTTGCACTGCTAACCATGGACATTCAACCTTCCCTATTTCTTCTCTACCACTAACTTCCATCATTCTACTTACCAGGTGACGGGTTTTCATGAAACCATTTCATCTCCACATATAGAGTGAAAACGAATGGATAAGGGACTAAGACAATTTCCCTATGTTTGAATTTCAGGTGGGACACTCTCTCCCATTTGCTTTTATCTGGGAAATGGTGCTAAGGAGTGAGGAAAGAAGTCAGTCAGTATGAGTCCTTGAGTACTATTTTAGGGGTAAGACCCTCTCCTTTCCCTGGTTTGCCCCGTGGGTTTGCTGCTTCCATTGGAATCTACAATGCGACCTGCAGCTCGTTTCTATCCAGAAATGAAAGGATACAGGGAAATATAATGAAGTGCTCTGTAGCAAATGGCTGCAGATTGTCCAAGTTTCCCAAGACTACACGAATAGAATCCTGAGAAGAAAAAAAAAGTTGAAATGACTTTAATACCGTCTGGTCCCAGTCAATCTTTCCATTTCTACCTGTCACTGTTTTTTCCATACTCTATATTCTATTAAAGCTGAACTACTTGCTGTTCCCCGAACACGCCTTCTGCCTCTCCATTTCTGTGTTCTTGCACAGTCTGTTCCCTCTGCCTGAAATGCCCTTTCCACCCACCAGCCTATGTCCAAATTCCACCTATCCTTTAAGGTCCAGTTCAGAAGCTATCTCCTCCAGAAACTTTTCCCTGATTTCCCAAGTTGTAAATTAACTATTAGTCTCAAACTTCACAGCAGTTAGCCTTGAGTCTTTACTACATCCCATCCAGATATGTTTTTTCTTACTGAGAAATCTCCTTGAGCTAGAATATATACCTGATTTATTTTAGCATCCCTTCTATGGTGTCTACCTCAGTAAGTGTATACTGACTGACTGACTAATACTAGTATTTATTGATACGTAGTTATTTTACTTTAGCTTAAGTTCAACATTTTCTTCTACTCTTTTCAAATCTTAATTGATTAGTCTCTAATTAACCTATGCTTATTAGTATACACCAACTAAACAATTTGGTATCATAAAAAGACTACTGGATTTCTATGGGGGAAACATCTGAACTTCAGTCTTAGCTTTGTCATTTCATCTCTCTAAGCCTCAATTTCCTTGTATTGGGCTCACAACAGGTAGAAATGGTGCCTTATTTATCTTTGTATTCTCTGTACTACCATAGTATCTGGCTTATAATTTTAAAGTTTATTTATTTATAATCTCTACGCCCAACACGGGGCTCGAATTCATGATCCCGAGATCAAGAGTCATACGCTCCACTAACTGAGCCAGTCCGGAGCCTGTGGCTTATAATTTTAATAGCTAATATTTATTGAATAATCATGATGTCAAGTGTTATTATTTTTATACATATTAACAGTCACAGAGACCTTATGAGATAGGCACTTCTCTTATCCCCATTTTATAGACAAGGAAACCGAGACAAAGAAAGGTGAAATAACTTATTCAGGGTTACACAGATAGTAATGGTGGAGCCAAGATATGAACCCAGGCAGTGGGGTTCCAGAGTTACCCTCCTAACCATTAGGCTCACTGCCTATCAATAAACGTTTTCTGAATAAATAAAAGAGGATGGTAACATCTAACTCAAAACTGAGAGTAAGAACATATAAGAAGCACTTTGAAAAATTTGGTAGGATTATAAATGTAGACAGATGCTTTCTAGTTATGATGTACTGAGCTACTTACTATGCGGCAAGCATTGCACACATCTATTTCTAATCTTCACCACAATCCTGGAAACAGGTATTATTTATTAACTTCATTGACAGGTAGGAAAACAGGCTCAGAGAAAATAGGTAACTTCCCCAAAACCCCAGTGTGAAGGCAGAACTTAACTCATATCCAGATGTGACTGGCTCGAAGGTCTATGCTCTCTCCACTTTACTATGCTGCCTTGAGCTGTTCTCTGCCAGAATTAATTGAAGCAGAGTGAAATAAACTTTCCTCTGCTCACAATTAAAATAAGCAGAAAACTGTCATGGTCCTACATTAAAATAATTGTTATTTATAATGATGTCTATGAGCTCCTGCAAGATTCTAATGTATCTTTTAACACTTAGCCAAAGAGCTATAGATAGATACCTTTAAGGCTATGACTTAAATTTTTGGTTGAAAGAGTTTTGTTTGTATATTTCATTGTATTCAAATTCTTTGAAATCTGGCAGCAGATGTCTTCATAAATTAGAACAGCCATAAATCACTGAGTTGTGAACGTAGAAGAGAAATAACCTAGTTTAGCACTCTCATTTTATGTAAAGGCAATTAAGACCAAGAGAATGATTTACTGGGGGGCGCGCAGCTAATCAGTAGCTCAGCCAGGGCTGGAATCCAGGGCCAGCATCCAGAGCTCTAACTCCTTGGACAATGCTTTCACCAATTTACAAAGCTGTTCACTTGCTCAATCTTCTTCCTGTGGGAGAACCTAACGCTGGGTAGAAAAGGAATGAAAATGAAGTGGGAATAAAGCAAATTGCAAATGTTTCCAATTAAAGTGAAGACACAGCAGTCTTGTCTGTGTATTTACAGCTGAGTTTCCTGAACGTCAAGTACCAGGCAGTGGTTGGGAGGGTGAGGCTTCCCAGAGCCCTGGAAGGCGGCAGTCTTCCAGAAGCTTTCTCTATGCTGGCTGCCACAAAAGAGAGCTGAAGAGGGCTGGGAACTCTGGTGGAAACAATAGAACTCAGCCTCAAAGGTGCTGACACTTCAGCTAGAAGAACTGAGAAAGGATACAGGCTTTAATTTCCCTGGAAAAACAGTGAAGTTTCTTTGCAGAGGAAACATGGCAGGGAGAAGCCAAGTGATCAAGTGGAGGCTGTGACTCAGTTCACAGGAAATAATTAAGATCTGGATATGGACACATCTTTGGTTTAAAGAGTAACTTTCCCAGAAGTTGTCTGCATCTTTCCCTACCTCCAGCTCCTGGACGATGACTTCCTTATTCTCTATCTCTTCCCCTCTAGAAGGTAAACAGATAAGACATAAGTACACCAAGAAGGAAAACTCTGAAGACAGTAGACTCTACGGTCAGTAAAGAGAAGACAGTAGAGTAAAAATGACACTTCCATTGAGCTACAGAAACATAACTAAGTAACAGTTGTGTGTGTTGACTCAGGGCTCATGGGAAAAAGTTATCACTTAGGTGGTGTAATCTGACAATCGGTAGAAGGATATACCAAAATATCTTCTTCATTAACCTGCCAAGACCTGACATTTCCACTGTGAAAGTTAATAGTTTGTTAGTCGAGTTGTACTCAAGTGTAGTCTATGGACTCCCAGGTGTCCTCAAGACCCTTTCAAGGGATCTCCAAGGGCAAAACTATTTATAGTAATAATAAGATGTTATTTGCCCTTTTTTGCTGTGTTAATATTTTAATCGTTAGCACAAAAGCAGTGGAGGGCAAAATTGCTGGTGCCTTTGCACAAATCTAGCCAGTTGCACTAAACTGTAAGTTTAAATTGTGGTCATTTTAACTACCACACAGGAAAAAAAAAATCCAGCTTCATTTAATGTATTTGAGGAAGCAGGAAAAAATTAATAATTTTATAAAATCTCAACCCTTAAATACACGTCTTTTTAATACGTTATGTGATAAAATGGAAAGTACTCATACAGCACTTCTGCTGCACACTGAAATACGACGGTTGTTTTGAGGAAAAGCACTTGTGCAATTGTTTAAATTGCAAACTGAACTAGCTGGTCTTTTCATGGGATGTTGTTTTACTTCAGTGATCAGTTAACAGACAAACTACAGTTGTTTTCAGATTTAGGAATGTGACATTTTCTCAAAAATGAGCTTATCAATTCAAGGAAAGCAACGGACAGTTTGTGTCAATGATAAATTTTGGGATTTCAAGCAAAAATTTGAACTTTGGAAAACTTCTATGCACCACACTGAGGTTGATAACTTTCAAATATTTAAATACTTTTCTGAGATTGGTAGGGATATTAGCAAATATGATTATATGATATTGTATAATGAAATGAGTCGACATTTGGATGATCTATATAAGTCAGTGAACCAATATTTTCCAAATGACCAATGAAACACATCATGTTACAAAATCATTCTAGGTAAAAGATTCACTTACAGAACAAGACAGACCAATAGCTTTCAATGTAGCAGAGTTCAAAAAGTTCACTGATACAATTCAGATTCCATATTGCAACTAACCTTTAAAAAACTACCACATTAAAGGAGAGCCTGGGTGGCTCAGTTGGCTTAGCAACCAACTCTTGATTTCAGCTCAGGTCATGATTGATCTCAGGTCTTGGGATCAATCTCCGTGTAGGCCTCTGGGCTCTCTGCTCTGTGTTCAGTGCACAGTCTGCTTGAGATTCTCGCTCTCCCTCTCCCTTTGCTCCCCAAACCTGCCTGCCCATTCTCTTGCTCTCTCTCTAGACAAATAAAGCCTTAAAAAAAAAAAAAAAGAACAAAACAAAACAAAACAAAAGCTACCACATTAGGGAAGCCTGGGTGGCTCAGGCAGTTAAGTGTCCAACTCTTGGTTTCGGCTCAGGTCATGATCTCATGAGACGTGAGATAGAGCCCCAAACCCGGCTCTGTGCTGTGTCTGCTTGGGATTCTTTGCCTCTCCCTCTCCTTCTGCCCCTCCTCCTGCTCACGCACAGGCACACATTCTCTCTTTCTCTCTCAAATAAATAAATAAAATCTTTAAAAAGAAAAAGACACTCCCTCTGCCTCTCCACCTGCTCTCTCTCAAATAAATAATGTTTTTAAAAAACTACATTAAAACAAAACAAAACAACTACCACTTGTTAATTTTTAATGCAGGGTCAAAGAAGAATATCCACAATAATCTGTGAAGGCTATTATCAAATTCCTACCCTTCCCAACTACAAATCTATGTGAGACTGGATTTTTTTCACATAACTCAACCAAAAAAAAAAAAAAATTCACAACAGATTGAATGCAGAAGCAGATATAATCTAGCAGGCCTCTAGTAAACCAGACACTAATGAGATCTGCAAAAATTTAAAACAATGCCAATCTTCTCATTAACGTTTTATCTTGGAAAATATGGTTATTTTTAATAAAAATGTGTTAACATTTAATGGATATATTATTTTAAATTAATATACTTTAAAATTGCGGTAAAATATATACAACCTAAAATTTGCCATTTTAAACATTTTTAAGTATACAATTCAGTGGTATTAATTACACTCATAACCATGGTATGCAACCATCACCACTACTTACAAAGTTTATCTTCCCAAACAGAAACACTGTACTCATTAAGCAATAATTCCCCATTCTGCCCTCCACCCACCCTGGTGACCCCTAGTCTACTTACTTTTTTTTTTTTTAAGGTTTTATTTATTTGACAGAGAGAGACACAGCAAGAGAGGGAACACAAGCAGGGGGAGTGGGAGAAGAAGCAGGCTTCACACTGAGCAGGGAGCCCAATGTGGGGCTCGATCCCAGGACCCTGGGACCATGACCGGAGCTGAAGGCAGATGCTTAACAACTGAGCGACCCAGGCACCCCCCAGTCTACTTTCTATCTCTATAAATTTTCCTATTTAATATTTCATGGAAGTGGAATCATACAATATTTTTCCTTTTGTTAGTGGATTATTTCACTTAGCATAATGTTTTCAAGGTTTATCCATGTTGTACCTGTATCAGAACTTCTTTTGCAATTTCTTCTTATGGCTGAATAATATTCCATTGTATATATGTATATACCACACATATAAGCGCATTTTGTTTATCCATTCACTAATTTGATGGACACTTGGGTTGTTTCCATCTTCTGGCTATTGTGAATAATACAGCTGTGAACAGTGTTGTACAACCACCTGCTTGAATCCCTGTTTTCAATTCTTTGGGGCATACACCTACAAATGAAATTGCTGGGTCATATGGTAATTCTATGTTTAACTTTTTGAGGAACTGCCAAACTGTTTTCCACAGCAGGTGCACTACTTTATACTCCTAAAAGCACTATACAAGGTTTCCAATTTCTCTACATCCTTGCTAACTGTTAATTTTCTGGGTGGTCTTTTTTGTTGTTTTTTGTTTTTTTATATAGCTATCCAGGTAGGTGTAAAGTGGTATCTCATTGTGGTTTGGATTTGCATTTCCCTAGTGACTAATGATACTGAACATCTTTTCATGTGCTTATTGGCCATTCGTATATCTCCTTTGAAGAATGTCTATTCGTCTTTTGTCCATTTTAAAATTGGTTTATTTTTTTGCTGTTGAATTGTACTTCTTTCTATATTCTAGACATTAAACTCTTACCAGATATATGATTTACAAATATTTTTCTCCCATCTGTGGGTTGCCCTTTAACTCTGTTGATAGTGCCCTTTGATGCACAATTAAAAAAATTTAGTTGGGGCACCTGGATGGCTTAGTCGGTTAAGTGTCTGCCTTCGGCTCAGGTCATGAGCCCAGAGTCCTGGGATCGATTCCTGGATTGGGCTCCCTGCTCAGCAGGGAGTCTGCCTCTCCCTCTGCTCCCCGCCCATGCTCTCTCTCGCAAATAAATACATAAAATCATTAAAAAAATTGTTTTAAATTTAGTCAAGTCCAAATTTATCTAATTTCTTTTGTTGCCTATGCCTTTGGTATTGTATTTAAGAAACCACTGCCAAATTCAAAGTCATGAAGATTTGTCCCTATATTTTCTTCTAAGAGTTTTATAGTTTTAGCTCTTAAACTTAGATCATTGATTTTTTAAAAGATTTATTTATTTATTTTTAGTGGGGGAGGGGCAGAGAGGGAGAAAGAGTCTTAAGCAGATTCCACACTGAGTGTGGAGCCCAACATGGGTCTCAATCTCATGACCCCAAGATCACGACCTGAGTCAAAACCAACAGTTGGTAGCTCAACCGACTGTGCCACCTAGGTGCCCCTAGATCTTTGATCTATTTTTAGTTAAGTTTTGTATATGGTATAAGGTAAGGGTCTAACTTCATTCTTCTGCATGTGGATATCTACTCTTCTCAGAACCATTTATTAAAGAGAAGAGACTGTTCCTCCCCTACTGAATGGTCTTGGCACTCTAGTCAAAAACCAATTGGCCAGGGTGCCTGAGTGGCTCAGTGGGTTAAGCAACTGCCAGGATCAGGTCATGATCCTGGAGTCCCAAGATAGAGTCCCGCATCAGACTCCCTGCTCAGTGGGGAGTCTGCTTCTCCCTCTGCTCCTCCCCCTCTCCTGTTCTCTCTCTCTCACTCTCAAATAAATAAAATCTTTTAAAAAAATTTTTTTTAGAAACCATAGATGTGAGGGTTTATTTCTGGGTTCTCAATTCTATCCTATGGTCTACAAAGTTGTCCAAAGGCCATACCATACTTTTTGATTACCTGTAGCTTTGTAGTAAGTTTTTAAATTGGGAAGTATGAGTCTTCCAATTTATTCTTTTTTAAGATTATTTCAGCTATTCAGGGTCCCTTGAAATTCCGTATAAATTTTAAGATGGGCTTGTCCATTTTTGCAAAATATGCCACTGGGATTTTGATAGGGATTTCACTGAATCTGTAGATTGCTTTGTCATCTTAATAATATTATGTCCTCCAATCTACAAACACAGACATCTATTAATTTAAGACTTTGATTTCTTTTAGCAACTTTTTGTAGTTTTCAGTGTATAAGTCTTCCATCTCTGGTTAAATTTATTGCTAAGTATTTTTTTCATATTGATGCTATTGTAAATGGAATTGTTTTCTTCATTTTGTTTTCAGATTGTTTTTTGCTAGTGCATACAAATACAACCGATTTTGTATGTTGATTTTGTATCCTGAAACTTTTCTTAATTCATTGATCAGGTCTAATAGTTTTTCTGTGTACGTGTGGATTCTTTAGGATTTTCTACATGTAAGATCATGTCTTCCACAGGGGCGCCTGGGTGGCTCAGTTGGTTAAGCGACTGCCTTCGGCTCAGGTCATGATCCTGGAGTCCCGGGATCGAGTCCCACATCGGGCTTCCTGCTCAGCAGGGAGTCTGCTTCTCCCTCTGACCCTCTTCCCTCTCGTGCTTTCTATCTCTCATTCTCTCTCTCTCTGAAATAAATAAATAAAATCTTTAAAAAAAAAAAAGATCATGTCTTCCACAGATATAGTTTCACTTCTTCCTTTCCAATTTGTATGCATTTAATTTCTTTTTCCTAATTGCTCTGGCTAGAAACCAGTACTATGATGAATAGAAGTGATGAAAGTAGGCATCCTTGTCTCTTTTTTAAAATTTTATTTATTTATTTGACAGAGAGAGACACAGCAAGAGAGGGAACATAAGCAGGGGGAGTGGGAGAGGGAGAAGCAGGCCTCCCACAGAGCAGGGAGCCCAATGAGAGGCTCGATCCCAAGACCCTGAGACCATGACCCGAGCAGAAGGCAGATGCTTAACGACTGAGCCACCCAGGTGCCCCACTGTTTTTGATCTTAAGGAAAATGCTTTTTTTTTAAAAAATGAGTATGATGTTAGCTGTGGCATTTTCATATTTGGCCTTATCATATTGAGGAAGTTCCCCTCTATTCCTAGTTTATTGAGTGTTTTTATCATGAAAGGTTGCTGGATTTGGTCAAATGCTTTTTCTCTTTTTTTTCTTAAAGGAGGTAAAAGTTTATTGAATACACCTCAGGGGGGCAACAGGCAGGACAGCAGAGGAAAGGCTGTCTGCCTCAGATGCTTTTTCTTTAGCAATTGGGATAATTATGTGATTTTTCCCCCTTCATTCTATTAATGCAGTGTACTCTATTGGTTGACTTCTTTTTTTTTAAAGATTGTACTTATTTATTTGAGAGAGAGAGAGAGAGCGTGCACAAGCAGGGGGAGGGGCAGAGGGAGAAGCAGACCCCCTGCTGAGCAGGGAGCTCAATGCAGAACTTGAACCCAGGACCTTGGGATCATGACCTGAACCAAAGGCTTAACTGACTGAGCCATCCAAGTGCCCCTATATTGGTTGATGTCTGTATGTTGAACCATCCTTGAATTCCTGGGGTAAATCCCAGGTATGTGAACAATGCCAATCTCCTCACTAATTTTTTAGAAATATAGTTGTTGTTTTTTTTTTAAGATTTACTATTTATTTTAGAGACAGGAAGAGCAAGAGCAGGGGGAGGGGGAGAGGGAGAGGGAGAGGGAGAGGAAAAGAGAGAATCTCCAGCAGACTTCCTGCTGAGTGTGGTGCCTGATGTGGGGTTTGATCTCATGACCCTGAGACCATGACCTGAGCCGAAATCAAGAGTCAGATGCTTAAGTGACTGAGCCACCCAGGTGCTAGAAATATACTTTTAATAAAATATATTATCTGTTAACATTTAATGATACATTATTTTTAAATTAATTAATAAGTATGTTATTTTAATGTTTCTGTTTTAATCTTTATATGATACATATTGACAGGTATAACCCACATAATCAAGACCTCTTTGGGATCCTCGATAATCTTAAGAGTGCAAAGAGATCCTGAGATAAAAAATCATGAGAACCACTGCTCCAAAGATATGCCATCACTAACTTAGAAACTTACCTGAATAATAATATGTGGAATATAAAATATCTGGGAGAGTCCTACAAGATGCTACTTCAGCCAGTCCCCTGGACTGAGTGAAGGCAGAGAAGGGATGACCTGTTGGAATGTACTAACCTGTATTTGCAAAGGCTACTCTCCTAGCTTTAAAATTACCTGATGTTGTTGCCATATCTAATTTTGAATTTATACACATTGGGTCCTGCATGAAGAAACCTCGTCTCTGGAAACGGGAAGGTGAAGGGTTTTAAACTCATTGCTTCCAAATGATAGCCTAATAAAACAGAAATATTGGAGAATTATTAAAAAGCTAAAAATGGTTCCTTATCAACTTTATGGTATAGGAAAGACAGCCTGCCCAATATATAGCATCTCTTCATGAGTAAAATGTCCCAACACTCAGCACCACTGTCCCAGGCTCAGTTTTTATACTAATTTTCTGTATTAATCACTTGGACCATTCTCCTACCTGCATGGGGAAGATATGGTGATTGGGGATAATCTCTGTACTTGAAATCAAAAGACGTGAGTTCAAGGTTTGTAGTTTACCTTACACCTCGGGCAAATCACTTCTCTCCATGAGACTAGTAATAGCAACATCTGATGACTCACAAGGTTTTTGTTACGATTAAATCTCCCAAATATCTCTTGAATCTCTTCTCCTCCCTTGTCCCCACTTTCCCTGGAACCTATGCCAGTGTGAAGAGGGCTCAAGTCAAATAATTAAACAATCCAAATGCACCAATAGGTGGCATAATTAGAAAGACCTCTGCTGTTAATTTTAGATGAAGTTAAGGGATGAGCACACTTTCCAGCCACAGCTAACACAGCAAATAAGGATGTACACTAATGTTTTCCAGTGCAGCCGAGGAATGCCTTATCTTTCCTAGCTCTCAACCACCCTTCCTCTTCACTGCTTGTGAGATTGCCCTGTGCCACAAGAGTGCCTACTATCCTCCTAGCACTTAACTAGTTTCACTTTTCCTATTCCAGAATCTCTGCCCACTTAAGGTCCTCTCTGAGGGAAACTGGGGAAAGGGGGCATGTCTCTTCTCCTCCAAGAGGGCATTTGGTACACACTCAGAAGTAAGAATCAAGCACAGTAATTAGTGATTTTCTAAGTCATCAGGACTTTTCTGTGTCTCTTTTTACTTGTAGAGATAATAAACCCTGCATTTTCTGTCTCTTCATGTGGAAGTTTAAGTAATAAATAATGAGATTTGAGGTCCAGAGCTCCTGAGGATAAAAGCTACCTACACACAACACGAAGTATTGATTTCAGAGGCAGCTAAGATGGGGTAGACAGACAGGCACAAAGAGAGAATAATTTAGGTTTGAACCTCAGCTCCAACGTCCCTCCTTGGTTTCTCTAGGCCTTGGTTTTCTTGCTTATACAATAATAACAACAACTAACAACAGCTTTTTGTTATGCCCTATTGTAAGTGCCTTACATATCTCACTTAATCCTCACAATAAGCCTGAAATCAATAGTCTAAATTTGATAGATAAGGAAACCGAGGCACTGAGAGATGAAGTAACCTCCCCATAGCTGTATGAAGGTTGGAATCAGGATTCCAAAGTGAGGTAATATAAGGCCAGACTTGATACTCTTATCTACTTTTCCACTCTGCTTTCTGAGGATTTTAGTACCCCCCCCAAAAAAAAGATAATATAAAATCATTTTGTAAGTACTAAAATATTATGTACATGTAAAGGACTATTTTCATTATTCTTTCCTCCATATTACCCCAATACCATTTCTACTCAGCAAAGAAAACTCTTGTATGGTGGAGTCAGGAGATCTATGTGCCCAAAGCATGGAATTTCCCACAATTTCCAAAGTTCATGTCTGGGACTGCCAGTAAAGAGGTATCCCAGTGTCTGATCTCGGCTGCTTTGGATTAGAATGACAGGAGGCTGGAGTCAGAGCCCATGAGACTATTTAGACTAGAACTGCAGTCAAAAGTGAAAAGATATAGTTGGTGCCAACTGCAAAGTTACCAGAGGGGAAATATTGTTCATATCCTGAAAAAAAAAAAAAAAAAAAGCTTGCTGATTCTCATGTCCAAGGCATGGCAGGAACCCAGCTAGATTTGATTGTGTTTTTGGTGCTAAGGTGACTTTTCTAAGTAGGAAAGGAGTGCACCTGGTGAGACTTAGGTTGCGGCCACAAAAATTTAGCTTTTAGTTATTCAGGGGGTTCTCCTACAATGCAGTCACCTCTCACCACAGATTGAGGGCTGGGGGGATCAGAGCAAAGGAAATGAAGGACATTTGCTGGAAATGACAATCCAGGGAGGAAACTTCGTGTATTGCACCACAGCTGGCTGTCTGGAACAGGTAAAAACAGCCCTCTCTGGCTGGAGCCTGCCTGTTAATTGCTGGCTGCCTGGTTCAGAAACAAACACCACACACTAATTACCTCATTTGAAAATAAAGATTAGACAGCATAATCCAAAAGAACCACATAGTAGTAGTGGTTCAAAGATTTCACAAGGTTATTTTCCAACATGAGTACTGCAGTCATGATGACACTGTGGGATCTTAACAGATGAAGAGTCAGACTCTCAACCCATTTTTAGGTGATCAAAAAACATGATGGGTTTAAAACAAAACCAAAAAAAGTTTAGAGGCAATATGCATTCGTTGGAAAGACATAAGATTTGGAATTGGAGGATCAAGGCTTGAGTCCTAGCTCTGCCTCTTATTAGTCATTAGACCCTGAGCAAGTCACTTAGCCTCATCATTTCTCAGTTTCTACACCTGCAAATGGGAATCCTATCTACCCCTGGAATTGTTGAAGGATTAAATAAGATTATATTGTAAACAGCACTTCATAAACTGTAGAGTATTATATAACCATTAGCTGTTTTGATAGATTTGAAGTTTCTCTCTTAATGCTTCACTAGCAAAGCAAATTTAAGAGAGGAAAACCATCTTTAATCTCAGTGCAAAAATTTGACACATCCCAATCAAGAACCTTTCTTGATTTTTTCTGAAAATTCCCAATAATTAGATTTAAATGACACATTGGCAATGATGTTAGATTTTTAAGGGTTTTTCGTAATTTGTTTCACATAAGGAAACATCTAGGTCAATGCATAGAATCTAAAGCAGGACTGATGCTATATGAGGATAATGATATTAACTATTGAGATGGAAGGAGATGATAAGGAAGTACTGTCACTAAATATATCTGGCGACACTTGATGGAAAAATCCTCCACAAGGTTAAAGAATAAAAGAGCTTTCATAAGCATTTATTCAAAATACATTTACTGGGCAGATCTAATATGACAGGCTCTGTGACCAATGAGTGTGGGCAACAACATAGGGAAATCCCACTGATACTGTGAATTTACTACCCAAGTTTTAAAACTGAGATTGAAGACAGATGACCAGCTTCTCCTTCCGCCTTCACAAATCCTTGGCTGGTCTCAGAGGTCTGCCTGGCTCTACTGAAGTGTATTCAGACTAGAGATTCTATAGTAGAGAATACTTCCAGACTCATGGTTGCCTATAGCCTGAAGTGGCCTTTGTTTTAGAGGGTACGAGAAGAAACTGATTTCACCAAAGAAGGAAATAAATTTCACAAGGTTACATAACTCAGTATGGAACCAGGATTAGCACTCCCCAAGACTGCTGATTCCTTTGGCCCACACATTTTCCATTACAACACATCACTCTGTCAGTCACTTTATTACACTATAAACCCTGGTCACTCCCATAATTGTGGATGACTCAAGATAAACTCAATCTGGGCACAAAGGCATCAAACCAAAATGTTAGCTTTTCTGATTAAATGTTCTTAGAATTATTTCTTGGAGGTGTTAAAGGGTCACATTCACATTTGTTTGTCTTCAAGCTCTATTTTCAAAAGGAACTATTCTGTTTCTTCACCTTGCCGGGTGACTAGGATGGCTGATGAAATAATGCAGCTATAATTGCTTACTGTAATGCTCTACACATAGATTATTCTTTAAAAACAAAACAATGTGTTAAGATATTGGACAAGAAGAGACTAATCTAAGACTACTCAGGATACTTTCATGCTTCTCGATGTCATTCTTTCTCATTAGGTTTCTTCCTACTCTTTAGAC
Organism: Callorhinus ursinus; assembly: GCF_003265705.2. Taxonomy (NCBI): domain Eukaryota; kingdom Metazoa; phylum Chordata; class Mammalia; order Carnivora; family Otariidae; genus Callorhinus; species Callorhinus ursinus. The sequence goes on along the minus strand of NW_027397113.1, from coordinate 6,113,596 downwards.
ACAATCTTTAAAATGCTCTTGGTATTTGTTCAGGAATAGATTTGCTCTTGGAACTATCAGATTTTGTTTTGTTTTGTTTGAGAGGGGAGGAGTGACTAAACCTTCTAACAGAGAGGTAGGAAGATGCCCCAAAATGAAACCAAAAGGCCTACTGGGACAACTCAATAGACCAGAAAGGAGTCTAAGTTAATCTCTCACGCTACCTTTTGCACCTAAGTGCCACTTCCACCTACATCTTAACCATTCTAAATGCTACTGGAAAAACTACCTTTGGTCAATAGGTCCAGAACTGTGCTCCTTATTCTGGAAAAGCAATAGAATGGTATCTCATCTCACCATCCTGCCTAGTAGTTGTGGCTTGTTTAATGACAACCTATTACATTCACATCACACTGCAGCACTCTAAACATCTTCCCAGCCCCAGGAACCCAAAAAGCATTTAGATGTAAAACTGCAGGCAATGAAAGACATTTTATTTTTTGGTTACACCATTGGGTGAGTTGCCCTGAAGCAGTACATGTAGGGATGAAATATTTAAAGAGGGGGGGAAAAGCATCAGTAGTTTCTGAAGGGCAAATGGTAGAGAGAATAGGTAGAGAGAAAGGAACATCTTTTATAATTTGAGCTAAAAACTCTTTGAGTCTTTGATGTACATATCTCAAGGGTCTTAGTGACAGAAGAATGATATAGGAAAGTGTAAAAAGAAAGCTTCTAAAATATACAGCTTTGTTCTTGCCATGAAACAATGGCATATTCTGAAATTAAGTTCATAAGAAAATTAAAATACTTTTTATGTAAAGAGAGCAAATTTCACACAGGAAATTTGAAATATTTTACTAACTTTAATCCAATACTGGTGAGATACTGGGGAGATAAGAATTTTATTTACAAAAAGATATATCTGGCTTAAGATCATCATCTAATTTGGCCAAGATCATACAAGAGCAAGACTAAAACGCAGATGTATTGCTAAAGCAAGACAGTCTAGCTGATTATGAACTGGCCTAGACTCCATATTAGCCTCAATTCTTTACATTTTATCACCTAAGCCTAGCTCCAAAATAACAAAATCAGTTATTATTGCTAAGAAACATAAAGCTTTGTACTTTGAAAAACCATCAAACCATATGGATCTGATGGTGAACAGATCTTAACAAACAACCTCATATTTATGAAGCACTTTCAGTGTATATAATGCTTTCCTATCCTTATCTCACAAGATCAAAGAACTTCTATTAAAGTAGGAAGGGCAGATTCGGCTACCTTATACTCTAACTGCTCTCCTCACTTTTACCTGATTTGGTTCTCTCAATCTCATGTTCATTCAACATTCACTCAGCTCACAAATATTCGAATACCTACTATGTTCCAGAAATGAAGTGTCGGAGACACGGTGGAGAAGAGTAAGAACTTGGTCCTCACCTGCAAAGAGCTTACAAATAATTTTAAAGTTTGATGACTGCCACAAAAAAGAATAGGGTGATGTGGCAACATGATAGAGAATCTAACCCCAGAATGGAAATCATGGAAGCCCACTCTAAGTAACAGACTCACATCTGAGGGATGAGTATGAGTTAGGAAGGCACAAATAAGAGAATGGGTCTGGGGTGGGTACAGGAAACAGCAGATGTAAGAGTCCTCAACTGGGAAAGAGCATGGCACTTTCAAAAGAGAGAAGTATAGTAACCCAGAACATAATGGGCAAAAAGGACAGTGCTATGACATTAACTCTATACAGATAAGCAATGAGTTAGTCAGCATACATCGGAGAGTCTACTATGCACTAGGCACTGTTCTGAGCCTGTTTAGAGTAGGTAACAAGAGAGACATGATAACTTGTCTTTAAGGGCTTACATTTTAGTAAGTATGGAGAGCAACAATAAACATATAAATATATAAATGTAATTTGAAGTACTCCAAGTACTATAAAGAAAATAAAATAGGGCTTTATAGTAAAGAGTGACCGGGAGGCTGGTTTAACTACTGTGGCCAGGGAAGGCCTTTTGGACAAGATCACAATTGAGTTAGGCTTTAATGGAAAGTGGAACAACCAGGCAAAATCAAGGGGAAAAGCATTCCAAGCAGGAAAAAAAAAAAAAACAAGCAAGCACAGATGCCCTGTGATGGGTGGTTTAATGGACAAAAAGTTCAGTGTGACTGGAGCACAGAGAATGAAGACAGATTAGAGGAAGATGAAGTCAGAGATAGGCATAAACCAGATCATTTAAGGCCTGTAGGCCATTGTAAAGAGTTCAAATTTTATGCTAAGGGTTTTATAAAGAAAAGTGAAATGATTTATGCTTTAGAAAGATGAACTGTACATGGGGCACTCTGGTGGATCAGTTGGTTAAGCGTCCAACTCTTGATTTTGGCTCAGGTCATGATCTCAGGGTCACGAGATAGAGCTCTGCGGTGGGCTCCAAACTCAGTGGGGAGTCTGCTGGAGACTCTCTCTTCCTCTCCCTCTGCCCTCCCCTACCCCCCACCCATGCACTCTCTCTAAAATAAATAAATCTTAAAAAAAAAAGAAAAAAGAAAGATGAACTGTACAAGGATAAGAGTAGAAACAGGGAACCATTCAGGAAGATTTTGTAGTAATCCTGGGAAAAGATGCTGCTGATTTTGACTGGGGAGTCTCAGTGGTTAGCGACTAGTTGAATTTGGGGTATATTTTAGACTGATGGCCTAGGTGTGGGAATCAAGGATGGCTCTTATGTTTTTAGCCTTTGTTATTTTATTAGGTGGATAATGGTACATACCCTTTACTGAGATGAGGAAGGATTCTAGGGAAAGAGATCTGGGGAGAAAACTCCACTGTTCTGTTTTGGTTAAGTCTGAGAGGACTATTAGACATCTCGGCGGATATGCCAAGAGGGTGGTTGCCTAGTGTACAATGGAAGGAAATCAGGATGGAAATATAAATTTAACTCATCAGTGTTTAGATGGTATTTAAAGCTACCGAACAGATGAGATCATCTAAGAAGGTATAGCTAAGAGAAGGGATGAAGGCCTTACTTGTAGTCCAGGTTATGGCTTGCGGAGTCTACCCTAAGAGCAATAGGAAGGCACTGAAGCGTATAATAAAGAAATGACCACACAGATGTGAGTTAAAGCAGACATATTTATATATCTGGCTGTAATGTGGGAAATAACCCCGGACAAGAGCAGATAAAAAAGGACCAGGACCAGCCTGTGGTTCAAGGCGGAAGCTAGTAAGTAGCCTGGTCTCGTCACTGGTGTGGAAGACGCCTAGGAAGTTGTCTAGCTACGACTGGGTGAACTGGTGGGGGGAGGCGGAGAGAACAAAGATGATTCCTAGTTGCTTGAGCAACTTATTGAAGAGAAAAAAAGTGCCACTTCCTGGAAAAGGCAGCCTTAGAAAGTCAGTTTTTGAGGGGACGAGGTGAAGTCCTTACTGGGCCATGCTCAATTCCCAGGTGCCCGTTTTGAGATCGCCAGAGAGAGATTTCAGGTAGCCTGCTGGGGTACTGTGGTAGGTCGGCTACCTGCGGATGTGCAGAGGAAGGAACGAAAGTTCGGAAAAGCCAAGGATGTACAGCAAGGTATGCCCGCTTGAATCTTTCCACTTTCTCAGATGCCAAGATTCAAAACCCGGAGGCGCTGAACACAGAAGTCTCACTGAGGGCCATGACTCAGATCTCTACCTCCGAGGTTCAGTCAGGCATTCGAAGGCAGAAACTCACTGAGATCGCTAAGACATGATGTGACAAGAAATGTCTCAATGGGACAAGTCTTGTTTTCATGGCAACCGCGAAGCCGGGGTCAGAGGGAGGCTGCAGGCCAGAGCGCACGCTTTCCTTCCGGGGAGGGTGGTGTTCCAAGCGGGGCGGGGGGGGCGGGGGGGGCACAGAAGCAGCTCCGGGCTCCGCGCCGCTCAGCCGGGGAGGCGGGTCTGCGCCTGGCGCCGCACAGGCCGCCGCCGCGCCGCTCCCCGGCCCTCCCTCGCACCCTCGCGGCCCGCAAGGGGCTGTAACTCTCGCGGGCAGCTGCGGAGGCAGGGGCTGTAACTCTCCGTCGGGGGCAGCTGCGGCGCCGGGGCTGTAACTCTCCCTCGGAAAACTAAGGCAACGAAGCGCCGAACTCAGGGGAGCACCAGGCCGCTGTGGGCCGTTACCTCAGGCCCAAGAACTTCCCGGGGGCCGGCGGGCTCTTACACAGGGTTCTTCGCGCCTCATAAAAGTGGCCTTGGCCGAAGCTGCCACTAGAGTGCGCCCGGAAAAGGAGCTGGCGTCGACTGCGCACGAAGCGCGGCTCCCGAACTCACTCAGCCTCTCGCCCGCGTTTTGGCTCTTGCCGCGCGCCCGCCAGGCGTTCTGCGCGCGCGCAGCTGCGCTCCTCACACCCCACCCCACTCCCCCACTGCCGGCCGGGCGTTCTGCATATGCGCAAACGCGCTTCCTGGCCTCGCCCAGTTGGCGCGCGCTCTGAGGCTTGGCCACGATGTGCGCGTGCGCGGCGCGGCTACACCGCCCACCCGTAGGGCGAAGCCGAGGCTGGGAGTGGCCGATGGCCCCACCCGCTGGAATACAGGCCCCCGGCGCCTTTTTGTCACTACGTCGCCTGTCCACCGATTGTTCATTTAGCGCACATTCCGTCCTTGCCGTGGTCCGGTGGGTAGCTGTCTACTGCAGAAATCCTACTACGTGTCGAACATCGTGCAGGCACTTTCCGTACTCGCTCTCCTTTGATCCTGACCACCGTGTTGTAAGGCAGTTATTAATATCCTAATTTTATTTTATTTTATTAAAAGATTTTATTTATTTATTTGAGAGAGAGAGAGAGAGAGAGAGCGCACATGAAAGGGGGAGGGTCAGAGGGAGAAGCGGGCTCCCTGCTGAGCAGGGAGCCCGATGCGGCACTCGATCTTGGAACTCCAGGATCATGACCTGAGCCGAAGGCAGTCACTTAACCAACTGAGCCACTCAGGTGCCCCAGAAACCCAGGGGATTCTAACCAAAAAGTCTTATTACAACCCCAAATGACCAAACATCCCACTTCCTGTCATCTACAATTACGGGGTGTCAAGTGAAATAAAAGGAACACACAAACACTTAGAATGAGTAAGATGGAACTGAAGTGTCTCCTAGCAGACACAAACACACACACTGCTGATGAGGCATGAGAGCAGCACCTGGCGAACCGGAGGTGGCTTTCCAGCCCATGTGGTCCACTTTATTTCCTTCCTGTTTGAGGAGGGCACCAGACCCGTGTTGGGCACTATCTTTTGTGATGAGGCCAGGCTGCTTCCACTGGTACTCTGACTGAGGTCCATAATGGGATGCAGCCAAAGGGAGGAATTCTTACCTGAGATAACAGGAGACCCTTGGGCCAGAAAAGGGGCAGAGCCAACACCTGAGCAGGAATGTTAGGTGCCAAAATTCCAGGAAGGAACTTAGAGCAAGTGACATTATTGGAGAATTGAGCTGTGGTGAGCATTTCAGTTAAGAGGGTGGATTCAGGAATTTGGAGCCAGTCCGAAAAAGGGATAACAAATATTTACTCAATCAACAGATATTTATTTGAATAACTATAAGCACTATTCTAGCCCTTTGGTGATGCTGAGGTGAAGAAGACAAAATTAACTGTCATTATGGAGATGACCCTGATCAAACTAGAGGAGAGGACGGTAGCTTGCTATCATGAGCCAACCAAGAGGTCTGTGTGACCCACTGACCTTACCTAAAGAGATAGAGGTGACACAGACACTGGCCACTGCACACAAGACAGTGGGAGGGGCACCACTTGTGGGCCTGAGGACTGGCTTGTCCTTTGGGATTCTTTTTTACTTGAAACTGGTATTACATTTTTTATTAATTTTTAATTTTTTAAAAAAGATTTTATTTATTATTTATTCATTTGAGACAGAAAGACAAAGTGAGCATGAGCAGGGGGAGAGGCAGAGGTAGAGGGAGAAGCAGACTCCCTGCTGAGCTAGGGAGCCCTGGGGCTCAATCCCAAGACCCCGAGATCATGACCTGAGCTGAAGGCAGATACAACCATCTGAGCCACCCAGGCACCCCAAAACTGGTATTACATTTTTTTTAATTACATGTAGTACAATTCACTGTTTTTGGTGTATACGTCTATGATTTTTTTTTTAACATATGCATAGATTCAAGGATAGATCAGAATAGAGAACAGTTTTGTCACTCCAAAAAATTACTTCAGGTTACCCCTTTGTGGTCAAACCCTCCTCCCACCCTCAACCACTGGCAGCCTGTTCTCCACTCCTAGTTTGGCCTTTTCCAGTGTGTCATGTCAATGGATTCATACAGTATGTAGCCTTTTGGAATTGGATTCTTTCTCTGAGTGATAAATTTAGATTTATCCATATTGTGTATATCCATAGCTCATTCCTTTTTATTGCCGAAAACTATCCTATTGTATGGATATTCCACCACTTTTTTATTATTTGCCTATGGATGGACATTTGCATTATTTTCCATTTTTGGCAATTTTTTTAAAGATTTTATTTATTTATTCATGAGAGACGGAGAGAGAGGCAGAGGGAGAAGCAGGCTCCCAAGGAGCAGGGAGCCCGATGCGGGACTCGATCCCAGTACCCTGGGATCATGACCTGAGCCGAAGGCAGACCCTTAACCATCTGAGCCACCCAGTCGCCCTTTGGCAATTTTTTTTTAAGATTTTATTTATTTATTTGTCAGAGAGAGAGAGAGCGAGAGAGCACACAAGCAGCGGGAGCAGCAAGCAGAGGGAGAAGCAGGCTCCCCACTGAGCAGAGAGCGAGATGCAGGACTCCATCCCAGGACCCTGGGATCATGACCTGAGCTGAAGGCAGATGCCAAACCGACTGAGCCACCCAGGTGCCCCCATTTTTGGCAATTTTGAATAGAGCTTCTATAAGGATCGACATCCCAGTTGTTGTCTGAACTTAAGTCTTCCTATTTGTCAAGTAGATACCTAGAATGGGGACCGCTGGGTTGTACTGCAAGTGTACGTTTGACTTTATTAGAAACTACCAACTGTTTTCCAGAGTGGCTGTATCGGTTTGCATTCTTACCCACAGAGTATGAGAGTTTCGGTTGCTGTACATCCTTGTTGGCACTTGGTGTTTTCAGTTTTAATTTGGGGGGGCATTCCGATAGATGTTAATGGTATCTAGTTGTAGATCTAATTAGCCTTTCCCTCATGACTAATGATGTTGAGCGTCCTTTCATGTGCTCTTGAGATTCTTGAGAATTAATAAACCCATACCCCAACTCAGAAACCAACCCACAGTGCTAAAGAGACTTCTGTGGATTCACGTTTGGCCCGACAGACTGGAACATTTTAGCAGCAATGCTCAGCAGATGACAATTGGATTCAAAGCACATATGCCAGGTCTGTCAAGCCAGCAAGCAGGCGGCAAGAGGCTCCTGGCTACTAAGCACTGTCTCCTCTGTTCCAGGCTTTAGGGAGAGAAAAACATTTCCTGCCTTTGCCTTCAGATGTCCTCCTTGTCAGATTCTACATCGTTCCTGCCATGGTTTTTCCCCTGGACCTCCTATTTAACATTCTCCCTTTCTTCTTTCCTTTGCTAAATAACTGTTTATTGAAAGCACACTGCGTGCCAGGCACTGCGCTAGGCTCTAGGGTCATAAAGTTGAAGAAGATGCTTACTCACAATAGGTTCTCATTCTAATGGGGGGATTAGCATAAAGCAGCTTTTAATTTTTTTTTAAGATTGTATTTATTTATCTGTGAGAGAGAGCGAGCGCACACAAGCAGGGGGAGAAGCAGGCTCCCTGCTGAGCAAGGAGCCCTACATGGGCCTCGATCTGAGGACCCTGGGATCATGACCTGAGCCAAAGGCAGACAGACACTTAACTGACTGAGCCACCCAGGCATCCCCCTAAAGGATGATTCTTAACCAGCCAGGAGTCAGGAGGGCTTCCTGGAAAAGGAAACACCTAAGAGGAGTCCTGAAGGATGGGTGGCTCTTGGGCTAAGAGACACAAAGAGGGCATTCCAGGCAGAGGGGACAGCCTGAACAAAGGCCGGGCAATAAGAAATAGCATGCTGTGTGTGCACTTCTGTGAGAAGCTCAGTTTTACTCAGATCTAGGGATGGAGGAGTGGAGTGGCAGGCGATGGAGTTAATGAAGGAGATGGGGCTGGATCATGGAGAAGCTTGCGCTGAGGCATTTGAATTTATCCCCAAAGCTATTAAAGTGCTTTTAAAAGCTAGGTTTTGGGGGCACCTGGGTGACTCAGATGGTTAAACATCTGCCTTAGGCTCAGGTCATGATCTCAGGGTCCTGCTCAGTGGGGAGCCTGCTTCTCCCTCTCCTTCTGCCCCTCTCCTCCCCACCTGTCCCCTCCGCTCCTGCTCTCTCTCTCAAATGAATAAATAAAATCTTTAAAATAAATAAATAAATGAAAGCAAGCTAGGTTTTGGTGGGGCACCTGGGTGGACGTGGTTACGCGTCCAGCTCTTGATTTCTGTTCAGGTCATGATCTCGGTGTCTTGAGATGAAGCCAGTATGGGATTCTATGCGTGGAGCCTGCTTAAGATTTTCTTTCTCCCTCTCTCTCTGCCCCCACCCCAGCCGCTTATGTGCTCTCTCTCTCTCTTAAAAAAATAATTAATTAATTAAAATAAAAGTTAGATGTTGGTTTTAGAAATGCCTTCCTTTTCTGCTCTGTTGATTCTAATTCATCCTTCAAGGCCCATCTCAAAGTCTACCTCTTCTTGGAAGTCCTCTCGGATCCCCCTAACCAGAAAGATTGGCTCCTTCCTGGGGCTCTTTGTCCTGCTTTGTACTGACTAATCAGTCTGCCTGGAGGGTGGGAACTATAATTTGTCCCACTTTGGGCTCCTCATGACACCTGACGCGGGGTCAACACAAAGAAGGTGCTAATGTTTGATGAATGTGAATGAATTTGCGAATGGAGAAAGTTTTCTGGGCAGCCCAGCTCTCCAATCTGATTAGACTAGTTCTCAAATTTAAACATGTGTCAGAGTGACCTAGAGGGTTTGTGGACTCTGGTCTTAGCCTCCAAGTTTCTGATTCATAGGTCTGGGAAGGAGAGGGGGCCTGAAAATGTGCATGTTGAACATGCAGAGTGAGTTCCCACGCGATCATGATGCTGCTGGTGAGGACCACACTCAGGGAACCTTTGATGTGGCTGTGGTTACAATTCAGGTGCTCCTCACAGCCAAGCTGTGGGCCAGGCATTATCAAGGGGCCCTCGTTGCTGCTGCTTATCACAACCATCTGACCACCTGACCCTTCAGAGCATCTCTTCCTGGGATTTCCTTAGTCTTGCCTTTGTCCCGCCCCTTGGAGCTGGAGCTGGGCCTTAGAGTGCCCTCTCCTGGTTCTTTGCTCCCAGGGACTCCCCCAGGCTTCTCAGAGGAATGCTGGTCACATGGGTTCCTTTTTTTTTTTTTTTAAAGATTTTGTTTTTTAATTGACAGAGAGAGACACAGCAAGAGAGGGAACACAAGCAGGGGGAGTGGGAGAGGGAGAAGCAGGCTTCCCGCAGAGCAGGGGGACGCAGGGCTCGATCCCAGGACCCCGGGATCATGACCTGAGCAGAAGGCAGATGCTTAACGACTGAGCCACCCAGGCGCCCCTCACATGGGTTCCTTAACAGGCTTCTCTCCCACTAAATAGTTTCACCAGTGAGCCCCAGAGGACAGGACAAATCCTGGGTGTGACGTGTAAAGAAGCCTGGGATACAGCACAGCTCTTCCTAATAGGTTCAGAAAGGGGTCTTGTCCCCTTTAAGAGCCACTGCTTCCTGGACCTCTGCAGCTCCCCATCTCCCTCTCCCAGGGTGGGAAGGAACTGCTTAATTAGCAGCTCCACTTCCTGCAGCACCTGGGGCTCCCCCTCCCCTGAGCCCCTACCACTTCCCTTTGGGCTTCCCAGGTCAGTTCCCTACCAGGGCCAGGTGATGGTCCTCAGCCCTCTGCTGGGGGAGGCTGAAGGCCAGAGACTGGCCTGGTGGGGCCACAGGGAAAACTGACTGGTGCAGAGGGGCAGCCCTGGGGGTAGGAGCAGGGGGATTTCCTAAGGGAAACTATCATTTGATTGGCCGGTTTTCTCTCCTTCTTTGAGTGTTGGGTGTCTGGGTTCTCTGCAAGACTGTGAAACCCTGTGACTACCCAAGCGGGAGCCTTGTAGAGCTCAGGGATGCAATGTGTTGGGCTAGGTCTGCTCAAAGAGGCCTTAGAATCCTTCTGGGCTCCTCCAGTGCTGTGCAGCACTGCCGGCAGCCCCAGATGGAGTTGCAACCCGAGCAGCTGGTGGGCTGTCTATCCCCAGGTCCATGGCCAACAGTGAACACACCTTCATTGCCTCAAGCCTGATGGGGTCCAGTGCAGCCTCTTGGGAGAGATCATCAAGCGTTTTGAGCAAAAGGGATTCCTCCTCATTGCTATGAAATTAATTCAGGCTTCAGAAGACCTTCTCAAAGAACACTACATTGACCTGAAGGACCGACCTTTCTTTGGTGGCCTGGTAAAGTACTTGCAATCAGGGTCTGTGGTTGCCATGGCCTGGGAGGGGCTGAATGTGGTGAAGACAGGTCAAGTGATGCTCGGGGAGACCAACCCTTCGTACTCCAAGCCTGGGACTATCCATGGGGCTTTTGCATCCAAGTTGTCAGGAACATTACCCATGGCAGCGATTCCATATAGAGTGCAGAGGAGATTGGCTTGTGATTTTGGCCTGAAGAGCTGGTGGATTAGAAGAGCTGTGCTCAGAACTGGATCTGTGGGTGACAAGAGAGCAGACCTCAGTGCTTTGCCCACTCCATTCCCTCTCCCTCTCATGGGCAGGGGGGCAGGGTCTAGCAAATCCAGTTATTTTTGAGAACTTACTTATAATCTGGAGGGGAACTGGGAGCGCTCTCTGTTCAGTATTATGTGCTACCATCAGATTAAAAGGTTTCATTCCTCCCACCCCCCCCCCCCCCAAAAAAAGAGAATCCTTCTGAGCTCAGCTTAGACCTTGGAGGCCCTTGTGAATTTAGTAAAGAGAGTTGATTTCTGCTGGTGGTGTCTGCCATAGGACAGAAGCAGAGAACCCCAGCAAGGAGGTGAGAGAAACTCTGGAGAGACCCCTTTAGAAGACTGATCCTTGGAAAGGCTTTGTGTTTGGACATAACTGAGAGCCTTTAGGGGCTCAGGTATGCCAAGGATCCTCCAAAGAACATGATCTAGACAGTAGGTCCCAGTCCCAGCCCAGGGAGTCACATTGCCAGGAGGCCAGGAGGCACTCTGCATTTGTACCAAGGATTCCAAGTGGTTTTTGTCTAAATTTAAAAATATATATCATGAAAATCTTCAAACCTATAGAAAAGTTATACACCTACCTCTCTAGACTATCATTCTGATTTAACTCTACTTGCTTCATTACATACCCATTCATCTACCCATCCTTCTTGTCATCCATCAATCCATTATTTTTTGAGAATTTCAAAGAAGTTGCAGACATCAGTATACTTCCTGTAAATACTACAGCGTGTACTTCATTAAATAGGAATCATATTGATTTATGAACTTTTTCTTTTGAGATAAAATTTACATGAAATGAAATGACTAAATCTCAAGTGTACATTTGCTACGTTTTAACAAATACGTATGCCTGTGTAACCCAAATCCCTATCAAGATATGGAACATTGCCAACACACCAGAAAGTTCTCTCAAACCCCTTCCCAGTCAATCCCTGCCCCCACTCCCACCACCACCACCACCACCCCCAGAGGTTACCACTATCCTAATTTTTATCCATCATAGACTGTTTGCTTGTTTTAAAACTTTATATAAATGAAAGCATATAGTGTATACTATTTTGTGTAAAGCTTCTTCAACTCAGTGTAATGTTTTTGAGATTTATCCATATTGGTGCAGTTTGTTCCTTGTGATCACTGAATAATATTCTATTGTGTGAATGTACTACAGTTTATTTATCCATTTTTCCAATTGATGAGCGTAACTATTACAGCGATTGTTATGTTAATGACATAGGAAATGCCTATGCTATTCTTTTTTTTTAATGCCTATGCTGTTCTATTTTTTTTAAAGATTTATTTATTTGAGAGAGCGAGAATGAGAGAGAGAGAGAGTACATGTGAGGGGGGAGGGTCAGAGGGAGAAGCAGGCTCCCCGCTGAGCAGGGAGCCCGATGTGGGACTCGATCCCAGGACTCCGGGATCATGACCTGAGCCGAAGGCAGTCGCCCAACCAACTGAGCCACCCAGGCGCCCTATGCTGTTCTATTAAGGAAAAAATTTCAGGATACAAAATTTGTATACAATATGATCCTAACTGTGTGAAGAAAATAATTGATAGGAAATATGCTAAAATGTTAACAGTGAGCTTTGCTATGCTCTAAAAACTATTTTATTAATTTATTTTATTTTATTTATTTTTATAAATAATTATAGATTCACAAGAAGTTGCAAAGGCAGTACAAATATACACTTCACAAATATACACTTCATATACACTATACACTTCATCCATTGTCCTCAGTGATTACATCTTACATGACCTAGTACAATATTAAAACCAGAAAAATGTCATTGCTATAAAGTGTGTGTATAGTTCAGAATCATTTTATCAGGTGTGTAAATTTATGTAATCACCACATGCAAGGTACAGAATTGTTCCATCACCTCTAAGATGCAACCCTTTCTAGCCACACCCATCTCCTCCCCGACCGTCCCTAACCCTTTGCAACCACTAATCTGTGCTCCATCTCTATAATTTCATCATTTTAAGAATGTTCCATAAGTGGAATCATGCAGTATGTGGCCTTTTGAGATTGGTTTTTTTCACTCAGCATAATGCCCTTGAGACCCATCAAAGTTGTTAAGTGTTATCTGTAGTTCATTCCTTTTTATTGCTGAGTAATATTCAATGGTATGGATAACACCCCTCCCCCCCCACACTTTTCAAATTCCTACTGAGCATGAGATGTTTTAATTTTTAGGAAAAAAGAAAAGCACTGATGGGAGGGGGCAATGCATAGAGAAGCAGTTCACGCCTTCAAGGAAATGTGTTGAATTAAATAAGAGAATTTTAGGCTTGGGATACCCTTGGCAGTCACCTAGGTAAGTTTTTTATTTTGCAGGAGTCCTCCTTGCAGTCCTGGCAGGTAGTTGTACAGCCTCTGTGTGGATATTCCTAGTAACAGGGAACTCATTATCAAATAAAGCATTAAATCAATAACAAAATATGCCTTTCTTTCCTAGAGCCTGGGCATGACTGAGAGAAGATCTTTGTCACAGGTTATCTTTGCCCTACCGAGGGTTTCTTCCCTGTCTCCCCTAACCAGGTAAATATAAGCCCAAGACAGTGAGCAAAGCCTGCAGAGCCTGAGCAAGCCATTGGATATGCTAGATCCAGGAATGGACTCCCCAGGGGGATTTCAGTACTCATTTGCTTAGAAAAACAAGAGGCGGCAGACCTTTTAAAATAGAATGAAATTCTGCATGAGCCCACACACAAACCCACAGTCCCCTAGGAATAGTCTCCTTTCTGCATTGTAGGATGCCCCCCAAAAGGCACTGAACCACTAGTCCAAGAGGAAAGGCCTCAGATTCTCACCTGCTTCCAATCCTTTGTAGCTGACCTAAGATCACTTTCTCCTTCAGCTTTCCTCGAGAGCGGACTCTGATCTGTCCATGGTTCTGACTGCTAATGGATTTCTCTGGAAGGCAAGGCGAGGGTTCTTTCATTCGTTCCTTCATGATAACTAGCATTTACTGAGTACTTACTATGTGCCAGAGACTGTGATATGCTCCTCACATTTAGCCTCTTTTTATTTAAGTCTACCAGACATAATGAAGAAGAGCACAGGTCATACACATACAGCTTAGTGAAGTTTCATACAGTGAATTCATTTCATACAGTGAACCAAAACGAAGATCAAGACATAGAACGTTATCAGCACCCAAGAAGGCCTTTCATCTCCCCTTCCAGGTGCTATCCTCCAAATGTAACCACTGCCTTGACTCTTAACAGCATAGATTACTTTTTTTCCTACTTTTGAACTTTCTATAAATGGGTCATACAGATTGTCTTCTCTTTGGGGTCTGGCTTCTATAGCCCAACATTATGTTTGTGAAGTTTATTCGCATTGTTCTAGACAGTTGTAGTTTATTCACCCTTGTTGCCATGTAGCATCACCTTGTGTAAAACGTTCCTCAATTTATTCATTCTACTGCTGATGGGGCATTTGAGTTGTTTCCAGTTTTCTGGAATATCACTGATGGAAACATTCTTGCTCATGTCTTTAGGTGAACATACGCTTTTCCATAATATATAAGATATTGTATATACATGTATATATGAATATGTATACACATACACACATATATATTGGGTGGGAAATGTGGTACATTTTTCAATTCCCATTTTTCAGATGAGAAACAGAGGCTTGAGGACGTTGAGCCAGGAAGTAGTGGAGCTGGGACGTGAATCCTATCCTGTCTGGGATTGGAGCTCAAGTTCTCTAACCATCATGCTTTACTGCCTCCCAATGCATGGACCATTTAACAGTATTCATGATGTCGGGGCGCCTGACTGTAGAACATGCGACTCTTGATCTTGGGGCTCTGGGTTTGAGCCCCACGTAGGGTGTAGAGATTACTTAAAAATAAAATCTTTAAAAAAGCAAAAAGTACTCATGACGTACCGGACTGGTTGCTGCCATTGAGGGAGACAAAAAGATAGGAAGGCACAGTCATGCAAGAAAGAAATTGATAGAAGGGTGTGATAAGGAGTCTGAGGAAAAGGGGGTCATTTTTTTTAAAGATTTTATTTATTTGACAGAGAGAGACACAGCGAGAGAGGGAACACAAGCAGGGGGAGCAGGAGAGGGAGAAGCAGGCTTCCCGCGGAGCAGGGAACCCGATGTGGGGCTTGATCCCAGGACCCTGGGTTCATGACTTGAGCCCAAGGCAGATGCTCAACAACTGAGCCACCCAGGTGCCCCAAAAGGGGGTCATTTTTATCTTGGAAGATCATAGGAGGCTTCCTAGAGGAAAAAAAAAAAACATCTAAAGAGGAAAGATGGGGGCAGATTCTGGGCATGTCAGGGTGATGAGGGAAGGAGTGCCAGGCTGAGAGAGTCTGGGGACAGAAGAAGAGGAAGTCCTCATAGAGTCACAGCTACAAGGCCCTCAGAGGTCACCTTGTCCAGTCCCCATTGTCTACTCACCCATTTTTACATTGCTGGCTTCCAAATTTACATACCCAGTCTTGAATATTACCCTGATTTCTAAACTCTTTTCTATTTAGTTGGATGACAAATAGGCAACTCAGATTAACATTGCCAAGAGAGGGCTCCCGATCTTGTCCCCACACACTCCAAACTGCTCCTCTTCCAATCTTTCTTCTTCTTTGGAACTACCAGCAACCAACTACTCAGGCGCCCAACCACAGCATCATCCTTCCTTCCTCCCTTTCCCTACATCCAATCCATGAGCATGTCCCATCAGCTATATCTACAAAACCTACTCTGAATGTGAGCTCTCCTTACCACCTCCCCGCTACCACCCTGGTCATGATTACCATCATCACTCACCTGGATGACTACAACAGCCTCCTCCCTGCTTTCCCTGCTTCCATGCTCCTTTGGAAGGCCACAGGGAGAAGCCTTCTTTGCCTCTCCCCGCTTCCGGTGGTTCCAGATGTTCCTTGGCTTGGGGCTTCCTAACTTCAATCTGCACCTCTGTCTCCACATGGCCTTCTCCTCTGCACCTTGTCTTCCTATTATTGGTGACCTCCTCCTATTGGTCATTAAATTTCGGGTCCACTTGGATAATCCACAATGATCTCATCTTAAGATCCTTAACTTAATTACATCTGCAAAGATCCTTTTTCCAAATAAGGTCACATTCATAGGTTCTGGGTGGACATAGGAGCCATCATTCAACTGAGTACAGAGGTGAATCTCAGAACCTAAAAGAGTTTAAATTGAGTTTAAACTTTAGTCCTCCAGTGAGTAATTATTTTTCAAAGCATAAAAGACTCTTGGCCTGCACATACTTGCTATCTCAGCACTGACTGTCCATGCATCACTTCAAAGGTCATTCTGAGGAGGGAGTGTCTGCATTGTGTTTGCTGCAAGGCTCACTTAGGGCTATGAGTCTAGCCAGGGGCCTTGCCGCAACCCCAAACCCACCAGATCATTGCTGGGGGTATTGTCATTGCTACTAAGGGGCCAAAATAGTTTCCTTCCAAAAAACGACCTCCCCAAAGAGAGCTAGCTACCTGCTATGCTGGTGACAAAAGGAAAAAGAAGGGATCCAAGAAAGCGCTGGTTCTGACCAAGGATGGTAGGCAGCCTCTATGATGGATGATCCCCAATGATCTCCCCACCTAGTTTTTATGCCCTTATGTAATTCCCCTCCCCTCAAGCATGGGCTGGAGATACAATATAGTAAAATTGTCAGGATGTTATTTCTAAAATTTCCGTGGCTTCTCTATTGCTCACCTTTTCTCACCCTCTAGCTTTCTTGCTCTGAGGGAAGCCAGTTCCCATGTCGAGCAGCTCTGTGGGGAGGTCCCTGTGGCAAGGAACTAATCTCTCCAGCCAACAGCCTACAAGAACCTGAGGTCCTTGGTCCAGGGGCCCTCAAGGAACTGAAGCCTGCCAACAGCCTTGTGAGTAAGCTCAGAAGTGGACCTTCTGAGGCCCGCAGACAGCCTATGCGTGAGCTTGGAAGCTGATCTCCCTGCCCCAGATGACCCCTCCTATGATGCAGCCCTGGCCAACACTTTGGAGCCTGTGGAAGACCCTGAGCCAGATGCCCCCCACTAAGCTGTGCCCAGATTCTTGCCCCACAAAATCTGTGAGATGATAAAACATTTGTCAATTAAGCCACTACGTTTTAGAGTAATTCGTTGTGCAGTGATAGACACACTCAGATCTAAATTCCTAGGATATATTCGACTATGTGGAAGCCTCATGCTATAACAGTAGCTGTGTTTACAAATTTGAGGATTCACAGATATTAGCTCATATCCCTTCTCAAGAATCCTACAACATCTCCTCCTACTCCTTTTCTTTTTCTATTTTTAAATAAACATATCAAACTATAGTGACAGTTACACATTCTATTTTTTTCTGCCTCATGTGTTGTGAGCATTTCCCCATCTCATTAACTATTCTTCAAAGCATTCTTTATTCCTCGCACCTCTTCAGCAGCCCATTATAGGAGTGCGCCAATGTTAATTTAGTCACTCCCCTCTCTTATTTTTGAGTTTTGAGCTCAAGGTAGGGTTTTAACTCCTTGGGTCACATCTATGAGTACGTGCCAGCCCCTTCAAGCAGGGCTTATGGGAGGAATATGGGGTAGGTGGAAGGCAGGATCGTCTGTGTTTAAGTGCTCCTGATGTTGCATCAAGTCTGTGCTACTTCCTAGTTATGTGTCCTTGGGCTGGTTACTTAACACTCCCAGGCCTCAGTTTCCCCTTCTGAACAGTGGGAATAATATCCATACCTACCTCACAGAGTTACTGGAGGCATATTAGAGGCATAACCTGGAGTTAACCCAAGTAAAACACAGCACAGTATCTGACTATATTTAGGGTATATGGACACAAGCCAGACCACAATATCCTCACAAACACACACTCCGCTCCTCGTTGAGTCCTGGTCTATGGTGCGTTATATCAGCTCTTGTTCCAGACTCCAGCTGGCCTCCAATCAAAAGCACCTTGGCTTTCCTCCCACCAGTCTGCTCTCCATGAACCTGTGGTGACCCTGGCTCTGGCACCACCAACAGTCCTGCAACCATCACACCAGGCCTAGCTGTGTGGTCCTGGGCAAGTTCAGCCTGTCTCTGGGTCTCAGCTTCCTCATTTTCGATATGAGGAGGGGGTTAGATTGGGAGGTCCATGAGGGATTGCCCACCCCTAAACTCTAGACTATTACCTCTTCTTTCAAAGGCCCGTCAGCTTCAACCATGCCGAGTACAATCAGAGCTTTAAAGAATGGGCCAACGCAAAAAGAATTGGAAAACATTTTAATTTATTTACCATAACATGTGCCGAGATTTGTGCTCAGCATCCTGGAGTGTGTTAAATACTAGCATAGTGTCTGTTTATATGTGCGTGAAAATCTGGGTGAAGATGGGGCGCCTGGGTGGCTCAGTCAGTTAAGTGGCTGCCTTTGGCTCAGGTCATGATCCCAGGGCCCTGGGATCGAGCCCCACATCGGGCTCCCTGCTCGTTGGGGAGCCTGCTTCTCCCTCTCCCTCTGCCTGTCTCTCTGCCTACTTGTGCTCTCTCTCTATCTCTCTGTCAAATAAATAAATAAAATCTTAAAAAAAAAAAAAGAAAATCTGGGTGAAGAATTGGGGCTTCTCATCTCAGGCCCCTTACAGAGCTTGTCCTGAGTCTGAGTGAGAACCCACACCCACCCCCCCCAACCCCTACCCCAGCAGATACTGCAGCTGAGCTCCTGCTTGGGAGAGGCAGGGAGCTATCTGGGAATAGCCTGGGGAGCTGACCCTGGAGAATCTCCCAGAGGTCTTGGTATGGCTACGGGTTCCCCTCCTGCAGAAATCCCTGGGGGGACTGTTCCAGGCTTCTCCCCAACTCCAACCCACAGGTTCAGTTCCTTGGCACTGAAAACACTGCTAGGGAAGAAGAAGTCCACTTCTGGGCTCCTGCTTGGCCTCTCCCTATCCCTCTTGGACTCTGGACTAGCCCCAGCTAGGTTGAGGTTTCAGGAACTGCAGGGCTCCCCCACAAACCAGAAGAAAGAGCTCCTTCCTGTTCCCAGCACATAAACCTCACACCAGCCCCCAGTTTCTAGGACTTCAGCTCCTAGGGTGCCCGGGCCAGGATCCCACCAGGAGAAAGAGGAGCAGATGGTGGTGTTTCAGGTCCCCAAAAAGTCTGTGCGACCTTGGGCACATCACACGGCTTCTCTGGCCTCCGTCTCCTTATCTAAAAAAGTGGTGTGATCATCTGGATTTTGCAGAATGACCATGAAGTTGAAATACAATAATGGCGGTGACAGGGCCTGGCAGTGCTGGGCAGCAGTGATGACGTTCTCCTCCTGGTGAAATGCTGGGCCAGCTGGTCAGCCAAGAAAGGGAACCTCCAATGGTAAGGGAGGAGACGCCAGTGTGCTGAGGTTGCTACTTCAGTCCAAGGAAGGGGCTAGCTCGGCTCGCAGGGATGGGTTAGAAGTGGACTTGAGCAGAGGAAAGCAGGGGGAAAGCCAAGAGTGGGTGGGGGCTGGGATCCACACCCAGCCCTTGCTGATCTGCTGCCGATAAGGCCGCGGGCTTGTACTCCCCACCCTGCAGGCAGGCCAGCCCCAGGGCAGTTGAGAGGCTGTCAGGTGAGGACCCCAGCTTCCCTCTGGTGGGGTGCTCCATCACAAGGGGCTGTAGAGGGGTGGGCTGGGCTGGGGGACCGGGCAGGAGGGTGTCGAGCTTGGAGGAAGGCCTTGGCAGGCTGGATCCAGTGAGCGAGGCTGACTGGACAGGGCTGGGGCACAGTTGGGCAGGAGATGCGGTGACCTGAGTGGAGTCAAGGGACAGAGAAGGCAGAGGGGACAGGGGGAGGCCAGGTGAACTATGAGGCTGTGGATCTGGAGAGAGCCGGTGAGCCGAGGGAGAAGAGACTGAGGTCTGAAACAGGCCCAGCTGCTCCTGGCAGCCATGTTGTCCATGGAGCATGGAGTCCGGGGGCCGCTCGGTCTGGCCCCAGCAACCAGGGGTCACTGGAGCCAACCAGGTGGCAGAGTCCATGAGGCACAGGCGTTCATGCGCTTGCAGGGTCCGGCTCCACCACACCAGCTCCGCCTGCAGGGCCTGGATCTCCCTCCGCAGCAGATGGTTGTGTTTCTCCAGGGTCTCGTGCTGCTGGGGGCAGAAGCAGATGGATGGGGGAGGGGACGTCAGCCAGCATGAGTCGTGTACCCCGTCCCTAGCGTCCTTAACTTAGAGGGAAAGGTATATTGCCAACGAAATGTCTCCGCGAGGGCCCCTTGGCTCCTCTCTGGCCGGCTCTCCACAACCACCCAGCCCCTCTTGCCCATTCCACTCCTACTGGGGCTCCGACTGGCCTGCTCTCCATCCTCACCACCGGTCCCGTGGGCCAGCTGGTCTCCACCAGCCGGCCACCACCACTCACTTGAGAACTCCACGAGTATCCTGACTGGGGCGCCCCTGAAACCTCCCTGTTCTCCTGGCCCAGAGGAACAGTTTGGCAATTACGGGATCAACTGTACATTCAAGTTCAAGTCCTTTAAAGGCTCCCACGCCTCCCTGTGCACCGTGGCCCCAGCTCACACCTCCAGCTTTATCTCTCTGACTTCTCCTGCTCCCCTTAACTTCCTCTCCCTCCAGTGGACTCTGCTTCCTCACCACATTTCCTGTCTCCTCTGCCTGCACACTCTTCCAGTACCTCCTCCCCTGGGCTAATCCCGACGTGGCCTTCTCACGACAGCTTGGAGGTCATCCTGTTTTGCACACTTCTAGGCTGCTTCATGCCCCTGTCAGATCTCCCTAGTGCCCAGAACTGACTCACGGAGGCACTGTGGGAGGAGCCTCGGGTAGTGTTTCAGAGGGTGGCAGCATCGGAATGTTGTATTCGGCACCCCCGAATCAGCATCTGGTAGGTTCTGTTCTGCTGGACTCTGAGTTCTGAGAACCTACTGATAGCGTGCAGTTCTAAACGACCCTTTATAGTGACAGCAATGAAAGAGCTTTCTTTCCACAGCTCCTAAGGCTGAGTGACTTCCTCTGGTTCCCTCCCCTACCTCATCCCTTTTGTGGACAATTTTTATTTATCTTTTATTTATTTTTTTTTTCATTGATTTGAAAGAGAGAGAGACTGCGTGAGCAGGGGGAGGGGCAGAGACAGAAGCTCAAGCTGACTCCTTGCTGAGCACAGGGCCCTACTGGCCCCACGCGGGCTCCACTTGGGGCTCGATCTCATGACCCATGAGATCATGACCTGAGCTGAAACCAAGAACCGGACACTTAACCCACCGAGCCACCCAGGCGCCCCTTTCGTGGACAGTTTTTAAAAGGAGAAGCCACAAGGGTGTTTTACATAAAAAATGTTGCTGAGAGCATGAACTCAAAATGCTAACAGGCCTCAAAACCACTAGCAGCCCTACTTCCAGGCCGGTCTCTGCATGTGGAATGATATTTTTAAAACATGGCATTAGGTCACCTCTCACCTAAATTCTCCAAAGGCTTCAATTCACCTCCAGAAACTGAGTCATTTGCTGGTTCACTCCTTCGTTCCCTCACCATCTCTAGGCTGCTCACGTGTTACCTCCTCAGGGAAGGCTTCCCCAGTTAGGTTTCCGTCACCCCACCCTCCCCGCTCCCTTGCCTCTGCCCTGCTGTATTTGGCCCCACAGCGCTTATCACCAGTTGACATCCCCAATCCCCCATGGATAATTTATTTGTCTGTCTGGCTCCCCCATGAAAATATGAGCCCTGGAGAGGGTGGGGTAGGTTTTTGTCTGCTGGGTTCGCAGCTGTATCGCCGATGCTGAGAAATGTACCTGTCACATGGAAGACACTCAATAGGCCTTCTTAGAAGGAGTGAACACATGAATGCATGAAGTCTCTACCCTGCCAGGCGGGCACCATCCTGGTCCTCACTCACACATGCCCACGCCAGCACTATTTCATTTGCCGGCATGCCTTTTCCTACCTTCATCCGTTTGGAAAACTCCTATGCATCTTTCAAGACCAGCTCAGACTCCATCTCCATTATCACCCTGATGCCACTGGCTATGTGTTGCCCCATCTTTGTGCTCCTAGAGCACTTTATTCTGACTCTATCATCCGCTCCACAGGGCACGACCGAGTTCCTTCTGTTTGTCGGGCACTGCTCCAGGTGATGGGGAAACAGCAGGGGACAAAATAGTTCCCTGCCTTCATGGTGCTCCTAGTCTGGCGAAGGAGACGAGCAATAGACCTCAAATATGTAAGTTCAGGGCTAACAAGAAGAATAGAGAAGAGTAACAGGTAGCCGGCTCTTTAGATCATGTGATTTAGAAAGGCCCTTCGGAGGAGGTGACATTTAAACCAAACAACCGGAAAGAAGTGAGGATCTAGCTGGACTGTGGTCTGAGGCTAGAGAGAACAGTCTCTGCAGAGCCCCTGGGCTGGATGTGCGTGGTCATCGAAGGAACAGGGAGAACAGGGTGTGGGGTGTTAGGGGAGGAAACAGCACAGGGCCTTTGGTAGGCAGGGCTGTAGAATTTCACTCAGCACTATAAGAACTAAGGTGTAAGCATTTTTCCCAAGGGCCAGGTCCTCAGCCCAGCTCTGAATCCTTTCCCTGGGATGGAACCGGTGATGTCCTTTCTCTCTGCCACAGAGGAAGAAGAAAAGCTCCAAGGGTCAGCTTACCATCCAAGGTCAAATTACCATGCAAGGTTAAGAGGCAAGTACAGTGGAGCCCTCCCAGACCCCACTGGGCTCCTTTGCCTCCTTTAGTCTCCACAAGGGTCCTGCCAGAGGGGGATTATGGTCCCCGTTTTTGGATGAGGACAGTGAAGCTCAGCGAAGGAAGTGACTTGTAGCTATGAGTGCCACGGCTGGCACTCTAAAGCAGCCCATCTTAACCCTGAACGAGTTTCTCATAGGGTGAGTGTTTGTCTCCTCTCCCTAGATCTGGGGCACCTCAGGGGCAGGGCTGGGCTGCGGACACACCTTTGTGTCCCCAGAGCCCAGTGCATGTCTGGCACAGTTTGTACTTAGCACCTCTCTCGAGCTCAGGCAACCTGGAAACATACAGCAGTGGAGGGAGAGCCACTCACAGGCATGGAGGTAGGGATGGAGGAGAGGTGGCCAGGCCAGGAGAGTGGAGTCAGGGTAGGGAAAGGAAGGCATCCCCCACCTGGTGCAGGGCGTCCGCCTTGTCCGTGTGCTTCTGCCGGCTGCGCTGGGCGGCTGCGCGGTTCTTCTGCTTCTTCTTCAGCCTCTGACACTCCTCGGGGTCCTGCAGGATGTGAGGCAGAGGGCTCAGGGGTCCCGGCGGGGGCTTGCACCCTCTGTCCAGGCCATCTGTAAAGCCACACTCTCCACGATCCAATTCCCCAAGAGTCTCCTGTCTCCTAGAGGCCCCCTCTGGCTTTCTGGGCACCCACACACGGCATCGCTCGCAGGTACACCTTGTTGGAACACCTGCCTCACCCACACGGCCTGCTTACAGCTCACAATGGGGGAGGATGAATGGAGAAGCCCAAAGCCTCAGTTAGAATGCAGACAGAATGGACTTCACACCTACACTCTACTTAGCAGCCATCCTGCTTTGGGCAAATCGCTCCCTTCTGGAGCCCCGCTGCCTCATCGGTACAAGGGCCACAAAGCAGGCTTTGTGAGCTTCACCAGCAATGGCAGGGCCAGGGTCCGATTCGGCTCTGTGAGCCCAGGCCCAGCCCAGGCCCAAAGCTGATATTCAGTGCCTCAACAGATATTTATTGAGCACCTGCTGTGTGCCAGGCACCGAGTGAGGGGGACAAAACAGCAAATCAAGCAGGCAAAAATCCCTGCCCTCAAGTTGCTGACATTCTAGTGTGGCAGCAACCTGGAAGGAATGCATGAGTGGACCCAAAGCTTCCCAGCAGTGCCCCTTCCCCTCCCCTGGGCACCCCCCCTTAGGGGCTCCGTGAAACTTACACAAAGTAACCCCAATGCCCCATGTTTTGGAAGGTCGGGCAAGAGAGAATGTTGGAGACCCCATAGCCCAAATCCCCCTTCCCCTAGGTCACTCTGGGAGTGCCTTCTGACTGTAGGGAGCTCAGACAGGACCCAAGACCCTGCCCTCCCTGGCTGAGAACTCCATGTTGCTCAGTTCATGGTCACAAGAGGCCCATTGCAGGTTCTGGGAGGGCCAAGAGACTGGAGCCTGGGGGAAAGACCTGCACTTGACAGAAGGAGATAGGCTTCTGGTACTTGGGTCCTGGGAGAGGAGCAGGGCCTCCAAGGGGAGCCATGCCGCCGGAGAATTTGGGGAGGGAAGAGAATGCTCCCATAAGGGCAATGAGGGGAGGGTGGGTGTGGAGACAGCACTCTTCAGAAGCCGTGTTCTAAAACGGGAGCCTGGCTCTGCACTATGAGAGCAGGAAAGCCCTCACTTCAATCCCCTGGGGAAACTGAAGCCCAGAGAGGGGATATATGGGTCCCACGGTCACACCGCCCGTAAGCACAGAGCTGGGACTAGAAGCTCTGGCCATGTCCCTCCCTGCCTAGGAACTGGGGACGCTTGGCCATATTCCCCGTCTCATCCCCTGTCCCTGGTTCCCTGTACTCACCGTCCTGGTCAGCAGCCCACTGCCCCCACAGAGGTGCATGGCTTAGGCAGGGGGCGGGCAGAGGCTCAGTTCGGGTGTCCCTCTGCCACTGTGACCTCCCAGTGCCCTCTGGGGGCCCAAGGAAGTGGCAGCTCTTTAAATCCCCGGTGACCACTCCGCCCCCAGCAAACCAAGTTTCAGTTTCTTCTAAAGCCACTGGCTGCTCAGAATCCCTGGCTCGGGTTGGCTCACGTGGCTGGAATTTCCTAACATGAACTGGCCTTCCGGTTGGGTCCCTTTTCTGGAAGGAGAGCGACAACAGAGGGTGGCCAGAGGAGGGGACACCAGAAGTCTGTTATTGGGGAGGGGGTTGTGGGGGAGGGAGGGCAGGCGGCCAGGCACAGAGCCAAGAGGCGAAGCCAATGGGGAGCCGAGGGCTCATGTGCGACACGGGAGAGTCTCTGGGTGCCGGAACTGCCGGCGTCCAGGTTCGCTGCCCACCTCTGGCCCGTGGGAGCTGCGCAGCTTTGAGAACGTGATTCATCCTTGCTGATCTTAGTTTCCTCATCTCTAGCGGGTGTAGGGGGATGGGACAAGTAGCTACTCACAGCTTCACGGAGGAACCAAGCAAGATAATACAACCACCCCCAAACCCTCTGAGACCAATGTTGAGGCAAGTGTGCAAAAATAAGCAATGGCCCTTAAATAGGAGAACAGATGGATAAATTACTGTGTTTTCATTCAACAGACCACGCAGAAGTAGAGGGAGCGGTGTCTAGCGGTTAGGAGAACAGCCTCCAAGCTATGTGACTTGGGGACATAATTTCACCTTTCTGGGGCGCCTGGGGGGCTCAGCTGATTAAGCATCTGCCTTCGGCTCAGGTCATGATCTCGAGGTCCTGGGATCAAGGCTCCTTGCTCAGGGGAGCCTGTTTCTCCCTCTCCCTCTGCCTGCCGCTCCCCCTGCTTGTGCTCTCTTGCTCTCGCTCTCTCTCTCAAATAAATAAATACAATCTTAAAAAAAATAATTTCACTTTTCTGTGCCTTTGTTTTCAAATCTATAAAGGGGGGATAAAAATAATTCTGTCAGGAATGTGAAATGAGGTGAGGCGGGCAAGGCACCTGCAACCGTGCCTGGTACAGAGGAAGAGTTCGACAAATACTTGCAACTATGATCTGCTGGGCGATTCAGAGCTGCACTGAGCATCGTGCCTGAGAGTCCATCACGTCCAGTTGTTTGAAAATCACAAGCTGCAACAAGATCCGAACAACACCATTTTTGTAAGGTTTAATCATATGGATACGCATATATGTAATAAAAGTATAAAAATGTGCATGGGAATGAGAAACATGAAATTCAGAATGTGGTGGCGTGGGTGCACTGACACACAGGGATTTAGTTGTGTCTGTGGTGTTCTGTGGCTTAAAAACTCTGATAATATTATCTACATGTTGGGGTATACCTGTTTCCTTTTTTTTTTTTTTTTGTCAGAGAGAGAGAGAGAGAGAGGCAGACAGAGGGAGTAGCAGGTGTCCCACTGAGCAAGGATCCCGATGCAGGACTCGACCCCAGAACCTTGGCATCATGACCCGAGCTGAAGGTACACACTTAACCGACTGAGCCACCCAGGCGTTCCTGAAGTGTTTCCTAATAAATACTTCTATTAAAGACTTAGCAAACCCAGAAGCCTCAGGCAAACCAGCATGGTTGTTGCATCTCTAAGGGAGACCGTGCACAGAAGGGACATCTGTCTGGGGGACAGAGGAGCCAGGAACCCCGGTCGGAGAACAGCATAGCAACTGATGTGCGGTGCCCAGGGTCCCGTGGTCTGGTTACTAGAGCACCTCGGGATTGTTTCTGAGTCCTGAGGGCTCAAGGCTGATGGTGTGGGATCACAGGAATGGCAAATAGCGTAGATGTGATCTTCTGATAGGTAATGGTGTCCTGCAATGCGGTGTTGAGGGGTTCACAGCTGCCTCCCAGCTTCTTAGAAAAGAGCAGGGCAGATGAGTCGCAGCACCTGCCGTGCTGTGATTGATTAGTGATGTCTGCCTTAAGCGGGGCTGGGGGAATGGCCACCCCCTGCTCTGCCTAGAATTGGGCATGAAACCAGTCTGGGCTTTGGAGTCAGACGCGACTCTGATACTTGGCACTCAAAGGTTGATGACCTGCAGCCTCAACGTTGTCATACGTACGCTGTGGATGACAATGAGATCATACCTATTTTACAAAGTTGCTTTGAAGATGGAAAGGAATGAGCTGAGAAGAAAGCTCTCTGCATATGGGAAAGTGCTATCCCCCTAGAATCCATTCCCCCTGGTGAGATTTGTGGGAACCCAGGATTAATGAATCTTAATTTTAAATGCTCAGGCCGGTGGGATGGGTATGACAGCTGGGCCTGGCCCTCCTTGCTTGAAAGGGGTCGGGGAGCAGAGGCTGAAGTGGGGCACCCCATGCAGGGAGGCTGCCTCGATGACTCTGGATGATTTTTGTTCCTCGGAAACCAAGAGGGCCAGGTCGTCTTGCCTGAGGCGGGCACCTAAGGGACTCATTAAGCCAGTCCATGAGCTCCACAGGGAAGGATCTGGAGAAGCCACACACGTGATGTAACCAAGAAAAAAAAAAAATCTGCGGGGCAGGGGGGCAGTGGCTAGGGCCCAATCGTTCCCCACCTCGGCCCCCAGCCCCAGACCTGGACCCCAGTCTTTCCCTCTGCAGACCCTAGCTTTGGGTGGAAAGGAGACAGTCAGCAAGTGTGCCTGTGGCCTCTCTCAGGAGGCCACAGCCCTGGAGGAAGTTTGAAGAAGGCAGTGTTTATGGCTGGCTCTCCCTAAGGCGTGTCAGGGATGAGGGACACAGAATGGGTAATGTTTAACCACGAATGGCTGTGCATGGCTTCCCCAAGAGGTGGACGCCCTCCCAGGCCAGCAGGGCAGGCTTCAGGGTCCTCCAGGGCAACCTCCCACTTAGAAGGGGAAGGGACTAGTGCCCAGAGAGCCCAGGTGGACTGGAGGGAGGGGGCAGAGCTGGAGGGAGGACACATCTCTCTCCTCTGAGCCCTGAGTCCTCGTCCACGGCCAGGGCGGGAGGTCTTGATCCTCTAGTTCAAAGCCTGCGGGCCCTGCGAGGGGAGGCTGGAAGGCCTCCCCACACCAGAGCTACAGAGTGAGCTCTTGGGCAACGGGGTCGTTTCCTGTCTTACTCTCCAAAGTATCAAACACTGCCTCCACATAAGGGGTGATCAATTGATGAATGAAAGAATGCAAGTCCCGCAGACAGCTTGCCTGAAACCCCAAAAGCTTCCTGGACGAGGAAAGAAACTTCTGCCTTACTCATTCCCACAGGACCTGCCTTGGATTCCTGGGGCGGGGGGGGGGTCTCTCCTCAACCAACCTCCTCATTTTACCAGCGAGGAAACTGAAGCACAGGGAGGATACAGTCACACAGTTGGTTTGGGAGGAGCCCTGTCCCAGTTCCTTCCCACACCTTCCGGGCTTGGAGAGATGCTGGGGGTCTCCAGTTGTCCAGGAATGAGGACCCTCTGTCTAGGTCTCCCCAACCGCCCACCGTGTGCACCCCTCAGTTGAGGCCTGGTCTTCTCAGGATAGCAGAGAAAGAGGCCAAGTGGCTGCAGATGGGGCTGAGGCTGGCTATCGACTTCCCACTTGCAACTGTGGATGGACCTGCGTGGGAGTGAAGCCTCGGCCCACACCAGTTCACACCCCACCCAGGGTGTGAGACACACACCCAGCACATCAGCTGGCAAGGCGGGGTGGGGCGTCCGTGGCAGCAGAGGGCACTTCCTACTGGGGAAATCAGAGAAGGCCCTCCAAAGAAGAAACTCTTTAGCAAGGACATTGAAGGATGGGCAGGCTCCATCCTGGGGCCTGGAACTTGATCTCGGGCAAGTCACTTAACTCTTTCTGCCTCTTTTGTAAAGTGGGCATAATAATATAAGGATTTGATGAAGTCATATATGTAAAGGGCTTAGCACAGTGTCTGGCACATAAACATCGGTTCAAATTTTAATAAGGCACTCAATAAATAAATACCTGAGAAATTTTTGTTCACATAACCAAAGGCTTGTATTTTAGTTATTATTATGTATTTTAAGAAAAAAATGGTGGAGGGGCACCTGGGTGGCTCAGTCGGTTAAGCATCTGCCTTCGGCTCAGATCACGATCCCAGAGTGGGAGTCTTGGGATGGAGCCCCATGTTGGGCTCCCTGCACAGCGGGAAGTCTGCTTTTGCCCCTCCCCCTGCTCCTTCTCTCTCTCTCTCAAATAAAAAATCTTTAAAAAAAAGAAAGAAATGGAGTACAGGAGGGATGAGATTTTTTTTTCCCTAATGAAATACCTTTTTAGTGGAAAAAAAAAAGTGTTGCTGTCCACGTGTAAGCAGCACTTAATATTTGATGTCAGTTGCTCAAAATTTCTCATGCTTGTAAAGGAGTATTAATAACAGATGGGAAATTAGGATTCTCTGGATTCTTAGTTTTCCGAATGATCTAACTCAAGCGTAAGTTACTGGCAAGTCTAGAGGGTAACAGCTTTAGGCACAGCTGGATCATGATGCCCAAACCATGTCATCAGGAGCGAGTGTCTCACCCTCACTCTTCTAGAAAGATGACCACGAGGAGGGCGCATCCCACCCCTGCCACTTTCCCAGAGGTTCCCACAAAGGGCCAGGACTTGGTTTGGCTTAAGTCATGTGGCTATTCCTGACATCAGTCACTGCGGCCAGGAGATAAAGTAAGATAGGCCAGGCAGGGGTCTCAGGCCCATCCTGGAGCTCAAGAGAAGGGGTCAGCCCTGTTTTAACCCTAGGGACTATGGGTGAGGGAAGGGCAACCCCCATAGGGCTGTTGGCAGGAGAGGGTAACAGATACTGGGCTGACGCCACCACCTTGGCTCAGACTCAGACATGAGGAAGCTGCTGCTAGAGATGCATCCCTTGGTAGAGTCACATTCCCCAGATGGGATGGACTCCATGCCCCCACGTCTGACACCAACCCTGCACCCTCTCTTTCCTTTGCTTCACAGGGACCCGTGGGTGGAAAAGCAGAGGGGCTGCTGAGGGAAGGATTCCAAGTGAACCAAATGCTGGGCAGGGACTAGGGCAGCGACATCGTGGGGACTCCCCAGGGCCGGGTGGGCCGAGGGAGGAAAAGACTCACTTTCACTTCAGCACAGCACCCTGTGAACACTCATCCCAGCTGCAATCTGCAAATAGCCCGGCTTCCCAGGAACTGGGTGACTTCACCAGGGCTCAGTGACGCTATCACTGCTCACCTGTCAGTGGGAGCTGGGGCAGGGTGTCCAGCCCTCGTCCTGCTGGGCCCTCTGCTGCCCCCAAAGCTTTGTGCTTCTGATTTTCTGTTCCCTGAACATATACATCTTTCCCAGAAACGGACTCAAACTTTTGGGAGTGGGCAGGTAGTATAAATAATCAACAGCTGAGCGCTAGAGTCAGCAGACCTCCCAGGGCTTCGCAGGGTGTGGCCCTGGTGACCGCAGCTCCTGGATTTTCCAGGTGGTCCAAGTCCCAGACAGGCTAGGGTTCAAATCCCTGCTCTGCCACTTCCAGCTGTGTGACCTTAGACATGGCCCCATGGTTTCTCTGGGCCTCAGTTTCCTTGTCTGTAAAATGGGGATAATAGCCTTGCTTTGCCAGCACTGTCATGATGACGGAAACCACGGATGGAAAGCAGTCACCAGGGGCGCCTGGGTGGCTCAGCGGGTTAAGTGTCTGACTCTTGATTTCGGCTCAGGTCATGATCTCAGGGTCCTGGGATTGAGCACCTCGTTGGGCTCTGTGCTCGGTGTGGAGTCTGCTTGAGATTCTCTCTCTCCCTCTCTTTCCCTCTGCCCCTCCCCCTGCCTACCTTCTCTCTCTCAAAATGAATGAAAAGAAAATGTTAAAGAAAAAAAAAAGAGAGAGAGAGAGAAAGCAAGCAAGCAGTCACCAGCAAGTTCCTTCTTGTCCCAGCGTCCCTGGCTGGCTCTCCCTTGTCACATCTCCTCTGTCTGCTGCACATAGCAGAGAGGCCCATGCTGGGGACCCTGCTAAGATCCTAGACACTAGAGAGGAAGGGCTGTCACCCTGGCCTTTGAGGGAGCCTCTCCACTCCCCAAATGGCTCTCCCTCATTTTGTCTTTGGTGTTGGACACCAGGAAGGCCTTGCTCTGAGGCTAGTGGAGGAGGGTCATAAGCCAGAGCCTGGAGGGCTGAAGTGGGGTGGGATATACAAGCCCAACTCAGCGTGGCCAGTGTCCCCCAAGCAAGAGACAAGAGAGCACTTGCCTTCCCATCCCAAGTACTGTACCAAGGGCGCCAAGAGCTTTGGCAAGGCAGCTTGGTCATAAGTCATGGTCAGAAGATTCTGGAGATTGTCCATCCAGTCTCCTTGCTTTATGAGTGGGGAAAGTAAGGTTCGGTGAGAGAAGGGGACTTGGCCAAGTGCAAGGACAGGGCAGAATCCGGCTGACAGGTTTTGCCACAGCTCCAGCGGGTTTTTTTTTTTTTTTTTAAGATTTTATTTATTTATTGACAGAGAGAGAGAGAGAGAGAGAGAAACAGAGTACAAGCAGGGGGAGCTGCAGGCTGCAGAGGGAGAGGGAGAAGCAGGCTTCCCGCTGAGCAGGGAGCCCGATGCAGAGCTCAATCCCAGGACCCTGGGATCAAGACCTGAGCCGAAGGCAGACGCTTAACGACTGACCCACCCAGGCACCCCCCCGCCCCCAGCAGGCTTTTACCATCATGCTCCTCTTGATCCAGCTCATGGCTTCTGGCTCTGGAGCAGAAATAATGAGGACACAGAGCACCCTCAGGAGGATGGGGAATGTTCCTCCTTCCTGTGGTGGAAACCCGCTGTGGGTCTGCAGGGGAAAGCCTGCTGACCCACGGTGAAGTACCCATGAGGATGGGGCCTCCCACAGGTCCCGGGCCGGGGGTCCTGAAGCCGAAGGGGGTCCCCACGCAGAAGAAAGCCTAGGAAAGGGTCCCAGGAAAACTGGATCTACAGGCAGCTCACGTGCTACCAGGCACAGGGCCTCGGGCAGCCTTGTGCCCTTCTCTGGGGCTCAGTTTTCTCATATGTAACATGAAAGAATGTGACAACTCACCTTTCAGGGCCCCTTTTGCTGTGGCTGGAGGCTGGGGCTGGCCTGAGGCCTTCTGGGAGATGGACACCTTGCAGCCTCAGGAGTCTGTGCCATTTGAGAGAACAGAGGGGGCTTTCTATCAGACAAGGGGACACTGAACTGAGGGTGGGTACATGGGCTCGGGAGGCCTGGGCCCTCTCCTGGTACTGTCACCTGTCTGACTCCCACTCTAGGCCTCAGCTCCCCGGGTGCCCAGGTGATGCCCTTTTCAGTGTGGGCCACTCTGGGAATTGGCCCCTGTGGGATCTCAGCAGCCAAGGTCGGGAGGCCGAGAAGCCTAAGTGGTTAAGAATAAGGCCGACAGGGCTCAGCTGCTTTCTGGCTGAGTGAGCTGCTAGGAAGCGGTTAACAGACCCTCTGCCTCTGTCCCCTTTACTCAACAGATATTTACTGAGCATCCACCACGTGGCAGGCCCTGCTCTAGGTGCTGGGAGACATCTGATTAAAGAAAAAAAAAATATATGGGCGCCTGAGTGGCTCAGTGGGTTAAGTAACTGCCTTGGCTCAGGTCATGATCCCAGGTTCCGAGTTGGGCTCTCTGCTCAGCAGGGAGTCTGCTCATCCCTCTTCCTCTGCCCTCCCCCTCTCCACCCCCCACTCATGCTCTCGCTCTCTCTCAAATAAATAAATTATTTTTTTAAAGTATTTAAAAAAAAAATCCAGATTCAACACCAGAGGTGGATAATCTGGGAGGGAGAGATGGAGGAAGGTTGTCCAAAGATACCAACTTCCAGCTGCAAGATAACTAAGTCCTGGGGACGTAATGTGTGACCCCAGGCCCGTGGCTAACAGAGCCGCACGAGGTATAGGAAAGTTAAGAGAATGAATCCTAAGAGTTCTCATCACAAGGAGACTTTTTTCCTTTTTTTTCTCCTTTTCTTTACTGTATTTACATGAGAAGATGGATATTAGCTAAACCTATTGCAGCAATCATTTCACCACATACGTAAATCAAACCATCACGCTGTACACCTTAAACTTATACAGTGACGTAGGTCAATTATTTTACAATAAAACTGGGGGAAAGAAATCCAGCTCCCTGCCCTTTGGAGCTTCCATCCAAGGGTGGATGGAGGGGTGGGGGAAGATAAATGTAACAACGTAAGGGAATTATAGAGGCTGCAGAAGGCCTTAAGTGTCATGTAAAGGATTTAGGGAATGTGAGTGGGGGATTAAGGGGTTTCAAATTTAAACAGCACAGTCAGGGTGGGCCTCAGTGAGACATTTGAATAACAACAAAAAAAAATTTTTTTTGAGACTTTGGGTGTTTGAGCAAAGAATTGAAGAGAGGCAGGTGACCCGGAAGTGTGGGTTAGGGGCAGTGGGAATGTGCCCATGTGTTGGGGGATTGGTAGGGGCAGGGGGAGGAGTAGGTGATGGGGGGAGAGAGCCTCGTGGGCCATTCATACAGGCCTTATGAGCTGCTGGAGACCTTGGGCTCTAACTCTGGGAGATACAGGGAGCACCCAGCAGACAGGGGAGGGCTTTGAGCAGAGGAGGGACAAAATCTGAGCACAGGATAAAAACGTCCCTCTGCCTTGGGGAGAAGGAACAGGAAAATGGTGGGAGGGAGAGGCTGTGGTAGTGATGGGGCGGGTGGAGCTCCTTCGTCAAGTAAGGAGAAGAGCGGAACCTGCCTCTCGGGTTGCTGAGGTAAGGCGTAGCCACTGTGCACCCCGCCAGGCGCCGTGGCAACGAGAAGCCCACAGGCACGGGTGAGGTGAATGTGTTTGTTGGAAGAGCTCAGGTTCTCAAGTCCCTTCCCCACTCCTAAGGTTCTGGAAAAGCCTGAGGATGTCATGTGCCCTTGGATGGATGACAAAGGTGTGTGTAAACAGCTCGTTTTGTCATCCTTAAGTTGGAGAAGATACCTCCTCTCCCTCCCACATGAGGCAGCTGGGCTAAGGACCGGAATGAGTATGCATGAACACTCTGGCTGGCCCTGTGAGGCATTCGGCTGTGGCCGGCACCTCGGACACACCCACTGAGGACAGGGGCTTTTCCTGGATCCTTACAGCTTACAGGAAGATCAGGGGTGGGAGTACTAGAACAGACCCGGGCAGAACTGTGGTCTGGAGGTTGTGGCCATTCCAGGGATTAGGTTGCACACTCAAACTTCCAGTTCTTTGTTTACTGATTGGTAGGGCAAAGCCTACACTTGGGTATGCTGCCACCAAGTGCTGGTTGGTGCTTCTGTCATATGCTGGTGCTCCACAGATGTGTCTCACCAGAGAAAAACAGACTTCCTTTTATCAAAACTGTAACTTTAAACAATGTCCATGAACATTATACTTTAGAAGAATCAAATAGAAAATTCATCTAGGGCAAATAAATAAATAGGATACTTAGGTATGGTTCTTGCCAGTGCTTAATGACCAGCAATTTGATTAAGGCAGGGTCTTTTCCCCGGCTTGCTGTTGTTCCAGGATAAAAAGAGTTGTCACTTTTCTTTTATGATTATAAAGGTGATACATGAAATGTATTGCTGACTCAAAAAGGCTACACCACTTACAATTAAAATTATAATGCAAAAATTTCCTCCCCAGACATTGGGTAAACACGCATGCCTTTTTAAAAGGCATCTAGGGGCGCCTGGGTGGCTCGGTTGGTTGAGCATCTGCCTTTGGCTCAGGTCGTGATCCCAGGGCCCTGGGATCGAGTCCCACATGAGCCTCCCTGCTCTGTGGGGGGCCTGCTTCTCCCTCTGCCTCTGTCACTCATGAATAAATAAATAAAATCTTTAAAAAAAAAAAGGCATCTAGAACTCTGTCCTCAAGTTACAATCCACTTATTTAGCCTCCAGAAACTCTCCCTTCAACAGCAGGTTTCACAGCTGACAGGATTTGGTATTTCAATTTCCCGATTCTCTCTCGTGAATATATACATATTCACAGTTATATATAGCTACAGCTCTATAATCTTTCCAGTTTTCTTCCAAGGGTATTCCCTAAAGATTTTACTTCCTTAAGAGCACGCTTTCTTCCTTTCAAAGAGGCAAATGAAAATACTGCCTGTCCCTCACTAAGGCCCCTGCACTTGTCTTTAAAAGCCCTCTGCCCCGGGCGCCTGGGTGGCTCAGTCGGTTAAGCGACTGCCTTCGGCTCAGGTCATGATCCTGGAGTCCCGGGATCGAGTCCCACATCGGGCTCCCTGCTCAGTAAGGGAGCCTGCTTCTCCCTCTGACCCTCCCCCCTCTCATGTACTCTCTCTCTCTCTCATTCTCTCTGTCTCAAATAAATAAATAAATAAAATCTTTAAAAAAAAAAAATAAAGATTTTTAAAAAATAAATAAATAAATAAAAGCCCTCTGCCCCTCCTCCCCCCCAGTCTAGATTTCTAGCTATAGGCAATTATTATTTTTTTAAGATTTTTATTTATTATTTATTTTAGACAGAGAGCAAGAGAGAGAACATGCGAGGTGGGGGGCAGAGGAGGAGGGAGAGGGAAAGAATCTCAAGCAGCCTATATGCTGAGATCATGACAGGAACCCAAACCAATTGTCCATGCTTAACCGACTGAGCCACTTAGGCGCCCCCAAGCAATTATTATTCAAAAGTTAAATACAGGGCCGCCTGGGTGGCTCAGTCGGTTAAGTGTCTGCCTTGGGCACAGGTCATGATCCCAGGGTCCTGGGATCGAGCCCCGCATCGGGCTCCTTGCTCAGCGGGGAGTCTGCTTCTCCCTCTGCCTGCTGCTCCCCCTGCTTGTGCTCACTCTCTCTCTCTCTGACAAATAAATGAGTAAAATCTTAAAAAAAAAAAAATGGAAGGTTAAATACAGTTACAGCCTGGACTACTATTTCACAGAGCTTCCAGTGTTTTTTGTTGTTTTTTTATTGATATCCATTATAATCCCACCCTGTGGCCCGTGGGAAGCTGCAACAGCTTGCACAGGGCAGGGCTTTCATCCTGACATTTAAACAAGGATTTCAGTACTAGTGGTAGTCATAAAGTAAAACAATCCAGATGTGCTTAAGGTAATGGTTTTAAGTTTCCCTCAAACCTACTCCAGAGCTAACAGTCGAATTGCAGTGATTTTCAAACTTTCATGACTAGGACTCTCACTAAGAAGTACACATGTACATATAAATATCTGGATTTGGGGGGCGCCTGGGTGGCTCAGTTGGTTAAGCAAATGCCTTTGGCTCAGGTCATGATTCTGGAGTCCCAAGATGGAGTCCCGCATCAGGCTCCTCGCACAGCAGGGAGTCTGCTTCTCCCTCTGACCCTCTCCCCTCTCATGCTCTCTCTCAACTCTCTCAAATTTTTTAATAAAATCTTTTAAAATAAATAAATAAATATCTGGATTTTCCGACAAACATGACTTACCTTTATTCCACGGGTAAAGGCAGCGATATTGTCTAGTGTCTTCATTCCATGTAATTTTTTTGCTAATGCTGCTAGGTTGAACCATATGAAACTGACATCTTTGTAGTCAAAACGGTAAAATATGGGCGATTTCATATGGTTCAACTAATTTGTGACGCTAAAGTAGTTTCACATTCTGCTTAATGGGCTGCATCCCGCAGGAAGACATTGTTTCATGGGTCATTGTTTTTACTGTTATTTTTAATATTAAAATGGCATTGAAAATGTTTTTTTCTTTTCTTTTTTTTTCAAAGATTTCATTTATTTCTTTACTTGAGAGAGCAGGAATGAGAGAGAGAGAGAGAGAGATCACATGAGAGGGGTAAGGGTCAGAGGGAGAAGCAGACTCCCTGCTGAGCAGGGAGCCCGACGTGGGACCCGATCCCGGGACTCCAGGACCATGACCTGAGCTGAAGGCAGTCGCCCAACCGACTGAGCCACCAGGCGCCCCCAAAAATGTGTTTTTTTTTTTTTCACTTAACATGGCATGACATCTTTCCATGCAGGTACATTATGCTTCATCTGGCCCTTCTCAAAATCTTCATGGGATCCACCGCATAGGTGTATCCCAGCTTAGGTAACCGATCCCCACTGAAGGCACTTAGATTTTTTCCCAATGTTTTGTTGTTCCAAACCCTGCCACAGTGAACTTCCTTGTCATAAACGTTCACGTGCTGGTGCTGGGATTTCTGTCGCATAGACTCAGGGAGGCAGGATGGCAGGCATCATGTGGTCTTAGTTGTGTCTCAAAAGCCTTTGAATAGGAGTCAGGCTCACTTTCTTCCCTTGCGTGTGCTTGGTGGAGGGTAAACTGTACTGGCCCAGGGGGCTCAGCCAGGCACCCTGTTCTGTCCAGCCCTCATCTGTCCACAACCTCCTTCTGCAGGACTGGAAGCTCAGGCTTGCTCCAGACTTCTCCCTCTCTAGACCAACACTATGGAGAGCCCCTAAAAAATAGGGCATTTTACTGTCAACCAGACCTGAGTTTCAACTGCTGCCCAAGCTCCTTTTAAATCCTCTGGACTTCACTGTCACATCTGCAAAAAGGCAACAAACCTCCCCAGGTTGGTGGGAGGATGAAGTAGAAAACGTGGAGTGCTTTATAAACAATTCACAGAAATCAGCCATTATCTTCGGCTGGTGAGGGACTGTTCTTTCCCAAGCAGCAGAAAGAGCCCTCTGTGTGTCGTCTACTCACATTTACCCTGGTAGTTGGCTGGGGGGTAGGGCTCCATGTAAGACAGTAGGCTTAGCTCCCCCTTCTGAGTTTACAATTTACCTAGTCCCTGCCCTCATTTTCTTCACTTCTTCAGGACTTGAGCGCTGAGGTAAAGAACCAAACTCTTGCACAAAGTCATTCATTCAACAACAAATATTTATTGAGCACCTACTATATGCCAGACACGGTGTAAGCATCATGTGCACCTCAATATTCTCACTGGCAAAATGAAAAACAGTGCTTCTCAACGGAGAAACGATGGGCATCCTGGGCGGGACAATTCCTTGCGCGGGTCGGCCCCCTACCTTCAAAACGACAGGGACCGTACCTTGCAATTGGGACAACCCAAAAATGTCCCCGCACGTTTCGAAACGGCCCCTAGGGGGCATTTTCGCCCGCGATGAAGAATCTCCGGCCCACCCTCGCCGAGTCCAGGAGACAGGGAAACGGGGAGGCCCTCTAACTGGCAGGTTGAGGATGATGCCGAGGTCCACGACGAGCCGTATCTGGACCATGTTTCCGGGGAACGGGGCCCCGGAACGAGCTTGTAAACCTCCTTGGGGCTCTGGATTTCGACTCCTGAGTCAGAACTCCTACTTCCTATGTAGCCAAGACACAACCGGGTTTCCGTTCCCAGCCGAGCCTAGGTTCCTGGGGAGGAAGGAATGGCGGTGCCCTCGTCCCCCAAACCCTCGGGAAGCGAAGGGTTAACGCTGGTGGCCCCGCAGAAGCCCCCAGCGCCGCTAGAGGGACCATCTCAGCTGCACCTCCGGGCGGCTTCGCGGTCACGTGAGAGGAGGGCGGGACCAAACGAGAGGCCGGCCAATAGGCTGCGCTGTCGGTGGGCGTGATAGCCAATAGGAGCAGGGAGAGGGGTCCCGGGACTAGGAAGAAACGGCGGCCGGGAGGGGACTACAGGGACCATGGGGCTTCTGACCATTCTGAAGAAGATGAAGCAGAAAGAGCGGGAGCTGCGACTGCTCATGCTGTATCCTCCCGGACGCCGGAGCAGCGAGGGTAGCGGTGGGGGGGGCTCCCCACCGGGCAGGCGGTGCCAGGCGCCCCCTACCGGGCGCGGGGTGCGCGGCCCGCGCGTACCAACTGCCCATTGTGCGTCACGCACGTGGGCCCTACCAATCGCGCCGGCGGGGGGCCGGGAGGAGGCCGTACCACCGGCTCGGGGCGGGGGGGGACTCCGTTTCCAAGGCCAAAGGTGAGGGCCTAAAGGCGCAGCGGCGGGACCGGATGTCCCTGTGTGGGGGGGAGGGGGACCCGGAGGCGACTCGGATGTCACCACCCGTCGGTCTGGCTCGAGCGTGAGGCCGCTGTCCTCCCTGCCTCTGACCTTCCTCCCCCCATCCGAGGGTGTCAGGCCCCGGCCCCGCCCTCAAGGTCGGAATCCCGGGGGCGTGCGGGCCCCGCCCTGCGCTCCTAGGGGAGGCGGGTGTAGACCGCGCGGGGTGTTTTTGCCGTGTGTCGAGTTTCTCGGTTGTGACCGCACGGTATCCTCCCCAACCGCGACTGACGGCTTGTAGGCCCGAGGGCCCCACGGACCCTCTGAGTCCCGTTAGCGGGCGCCTGCCCTCTTTCCCCCTTCTCTGTGCCAGGCCCGATCGGGACTCTGCGATCCCAGAGCTGGGCGGGTCTCCCCCGGAGCTCCCCTGGCAGGGCAGAGAAGACATTTAAGTGCGCAGATAACTTTATAACATTCACATCATGTCTGTTTTAAAGAGCTCAGAGAAGGGCACAGAGAATTCACGCACCCAATTAAATATTTATTGAGTGCCTGCTGTGTGCTCGGCACTGCCCTGGGAGCTGGGGTAAAACGGCAAAACAGATCCTTAACCGTCATGGACGGTCTATAGTGCTGTGGGGAGAAGGATATTAACAAAGTAAATAGGTAAAAGGTATAGGATGCATGAAGAATTCAGTTTAAACAGGGTCAAAGAAGGCCACAATGAGAAAGTGACAGTTGAGTAAAGACTAGGAGGTGAGGGATGAACCATGTAGATACCCGGGGAAATTTGTTTAAGCAAAAGGAACAGCAAGTGCAAGGTCTGGAAGGAGGAACTCAGCTGGTGTGTTAAAGGAATGTCAAGGAGGGCCGTGTGGCTGGAGAGA
Source organism: Callorhinus ursinus (assembly GCF_003265705.2). Lineage (NCBI taxonomy): Eukaryota > Metazoa > Chordata > Mammalia > Carnivora > Otariidae > Callorhinus > Callorhinus ursinus. The sequence goes on along the minus strand of NW_027397113.1, from coordinate 6,074,459 downwards.
GTGTGCAAGGAGGTTAGGACAGAGCGGGGACAGAAGAGCCACCTCATGTAGGGCCTTTTGGTTCTTGGCTTTTCCTTTAAATGAGAATTGCCGAGGGGAAGCGGGATCAGAGATTAGTTGCCGCACCACAGGCGAGATGGGATGGTGGCTTGGACCGGGATGGAAGCAGTGGGGTGATGGAAGTTGGGGGACATTCTGACCAGAGGCCCAGCAGGTATTGCTGCTGGATTGGACTCGAGTGTGGGAGGGAGCGTGAAGTCAAGCCTGACTTCTAGGTTTCTGGCCTGAGCAGTGCAAAGAATGAGGAACCACTTGCTGAGTTGGGGCAAGGGGCAGGGAGCAGGTTCAGAAAGATGGGAGCTCGGCGTTTGGCCATGCAAGATGCCTCTGGGACATCCTGTAAGTGTCAGATGGGCAGCTGCATAGAGGGACTGAGTCCAGAGGAGCAGCTGGGTGGGATGTGTACATTTGGAGTCATCAGCATAAAGATGGTATTTGAAGCCTGGTCCTGGGTGAGAGCACTAAGGGATGAGTGTGGACGGAGGAGAACTGAGGCGTACCTGGGTAAGAGGTCAGGGCGATGGGAACCAGGTAAGGGAGTGGAGGAAGGGGCAGGCCACTCCGTCAGGTGCTTCTGATGGAGAGGAAGCCGGGGGGGCTGAGGACTGCCCAGCCAGAGCACAATGTGAGGTCTTTAGAGACCTTGGCAAGAGAAGTTTCAGGGAAGCAGTGGGAGCAAAAGTCTCATGGGTTCAAGAAAGAGCAGGATGGAAATGGGAGAGGGTGAGTATGGACAGAGGTTTTGAGGAGGTTTGCTATAAAGGGATCAAGAGAGGGTGTGGTTTGCTTCTCCTAAGGTGAGAGAGACACCGGCTTGCAGCTGATGGGAATGATCCAGGGGATGATGGGGTTCGGAGGTGGGGGGGTATATTGGAGGCAAAGTCTGGGTCTCCGGAGGGCTTTTGTCATCCTCATTCTACTGGTTTGAGTCACCTGGGCCCCCTCCCAGCTGCAAGCCCTCTTAAGTGTTAGAAGGATGGGATTGGGGGGAGGGGGTTCTTTCCAGCTGCTGAACTCCCCCTCACTTCGCAGCAAAGGGTTTGGAACATTCCAGAAAAAGAAAGGTGAGGGTGGCTACCTCCAGATACATATTCTTGCTCTTCCCACTGTCTAGAAGGCTCTTCCCTTAGTCCTTTGGAAAGCTGGCTCCTCCTTGAAGTTTGGGCCTCAGCTCGAGACTCTGAGAGAGTTGCTCGAGCTAAAGAAAGTTCCTGTGGAGGCCCCCTCCGAAAGCCTCTCAGCTGTATTTCTTAACACTCCCCAGGAGCTGACGGTGCCTTGTTTCCCATTTGTTTGCGCTCTATCGATTGTCTCCGTACTAGAATAGGAGTTGCACAACGGTGGGGACTTCGGCTCCGGGGTACCCCCAGCCCCAGAAGAGGGCCTGGCACATAGTAAGCGTTCACTAAATATTGTAGAGTAAACTAAGGGACCTTTGGTTAGGTAGAGATGAGCACTCTCGATCCTTTCCCATTTAGCGTGGGCCAGTAAATTGTGTGTCAGGCACGGGCTCAACTAATGTGCTACCTGGTGGGAAATGACTCGTTCCCTAAAAGAGGGGCACCGGGATGATGTCACCATTCTGCAGAGCACGGGGACTTCTCCTTAACCTGCCGTGCTCCAGCGGCCTGGACAACGCTGGCAAAACCACCATCCTCAAGAAGTTCAATGGGGAAGACATTGACACCATCTCCCCAACGCTGGGCTTCAACATCAAGACCCTGGAGCACCGAGGGTAAGCAGGGACCCTGAAGTGGGCTGGCCCCGGCGTAGGGCAGGGAGCGCGGGTGAGGGGCCAGGCTGACCCTCTTCGCCACCCCGCTTCCCGCCCAGATTCAAGCTGAACATCTGGGATGTGGGCGGCCAGAAGTCCCTGCGGTCCTACTGGCGGAACTACTTCGAGAGCACAGACGGCCTCATCTGGGTGGTGGACAGTGCTGACCGTCAGCGCATGCAGGACTGCCAACGGGAACTCCAGAGCCTGTTGGTGGAGGAGGTGGGCAGGGCACCGGGCTAAGCAGGGGAAGCCAGGCTTCCAACAGCATCCGGGCCCCGAAACTTGGTGCCCATGCGTGGATGTGTGAACACCTTCCTCAGTGGATCCCCTTAGGGGCACCTAGGGCGGGGTCTCCTTCTCCACAGAGCCTCAGCAGGTGCCCAGCACCCTTGGGGAGTCAGAGACCACCTGTACGCTTGGTCCCAGGGAGCCCCACAGTGCTGTGGGCAGGACGTGCTATGAACTGAGACCTGGGTTCATGTCCCTTTGATGTCACTGCTCTTCAGCACCCTGAGCTTTAGGTTCTGCACCTTGAATGGGGCTTTAGGGAGGATGACTCGAGGCCAGTGTGTGAAGCTCTGGGAGGCAGTGGATCCTGGCTCAGGAGTTGGACTCTTTGCTATGTGACCGCAGGCAAGACACTTAACCTCTCTGAACCTCCACTTCCTCATTTCTAAGATGGGCATTAGAATTAGGGTGATCTTATAACTTATTATCTGGCCCCAAACACTTTCCTTTAAATAAAATTTTAGATTTACAGAAAAGTTGCAAAGATAGTGAAGAGATACCCCATATACTTTTCATCCTGCTTCCTCTAATGGTAACATCATACATAACCACCGTGCATTTGTCAAAACTAAGAAGTGAACGTTGGCAAGTTACTCTTAACTACAGATTCTTTTTAGGTTTCACCAGTTTTTCCATTGCTATCCTTTTTCTGTTCCAGGTTTTGATCTGGGTTACTACACTTGCATCTAGTTGAAAATCAGGTCACTTTTAAGAACAAAAGGGGGACTTGTTAATAATTACACAGGGACAACAGACATAAACAGGACTGTTCTGGGCACACAGGGACGCGGTCAGCTGGTCTAGCACTAGCCACCTCCAGGGGGTGCCACGCAGGTCCAATGAGATCATGGCTGTCCATGCTCAGCCCTGGCCTGGCACCCCGAGGCCCTTCATCAGGCCCAGATCCACCTACCTACCTGGAGGGACTCCCGGTCAGGAGCAACATGTGGAAGTAACTGGAAGCCAAGGCAGAGAGTGAGGCCCGGTAGTGGAACGGTGAAAGTGCTACATGACCTTGGAAGAGGGAAGGGTCACTCCCAGCAGACCCTATGGCCCCGGGACGGACGCTTGCATTCTTTGTACAGGTCGGGTCATCACATGGGACAGTCTAGAGCCAGAGGGCTCAGGAATCATCTTGTCCATCACCCCCTCCCCATTTATGGAGGAAGAAACTGAGGCATGGGGAAGAGAGGTGCCCGCTGGGCCCCAGCCTAGGGCTCCCTCCCTGCCACCCGCCCCACCCCCATGTATGGCTGGACTCACAGGCCATGTCCACACCGCCTACCCCACTTGGGCCTCTTATACCACCCCGGGGCCTTGCCCTGATTTTCCAGGTTGATCTCTGACCCCACCTGATCTGGGTGATTAGAGGAGGGGCCGGGCTGCCCTCTGAGCCCCCACGCCCCCCACCGTTTCTCTCCCCCAGCGCCTGGCTGGAGCCACCCTCCTCATCTTTGCCAACAAGCAAGACCTGCCCGGAGCACTGTCCTCTAACGCCATCCGTGAGGTGAGTCTGGGCCTTAGCATAAGCCCATGGAGGGAAAGGCGCACACGTTTCTTGGTTCCCTTATTTTAAAAAGCATGTGTTAGCTCCTCTTGTGTGGCAGGACCTGTGGCGGACACTGGAGATTGATGGATAAGGGCTAGTTGTGGCCCACAGGCCGGGGGAAGGCAGACGTGCAAACGTTACCCTACAGGGTAGCAGCAGCCAGCCGGTAGTGAGCATGGATGGTGAGCGTGGATGAGCCCATCCAGTTCTCACCCCAGCCTCCTGAGGGAGGAGCCATTACGATCGTTCTGCAGATGGCCAAGCAGGTTTAGAGAAGTGAGGTCACTCGGCCAGTGAGCAGACAAGTCAGGATTTCAGGGCAGGCCTGTGGGACCCCAAATTGTATCCTGCCTCCTACTTGGGAGGCAGGATTGTTGTTCTCCTCAGTAAACTGGCCAGCAATCCCCGGCTCCCTGGGCCTTGGGAGGAATGGATGGGAGGACAATTGCTCGGGAGCCCACGTTGCTATGCTGTTACGAAGGGGGTGTGGTGGTGTACCCGGAGCCCAGGTGCCCCGAGGAGTTGACAGATCCTCAAGGGAGACTTCCCCAGGAGACTTCTGAGGGCCCTGGAGGGAGGCACGGATTTCCCTTGGGCCGGGAGGGGGAAGGGGCTGTGAGTGGCAGGGCCCGCGGTCACCGGGGCCCGCCCCCCTCTTCCGCCCTCCCAGGCCCTGGAGCTGGACTCCATCCATAGCCACCACTGGTGCATCCAGGGCTGTAGCGCCGTCACCGGGGAGAACCTCCTACTCGGCATTGACTGGCTCCTGGATGACATTTCCAGCCGCATCTTCACGGCCGACTGAAGCATTCCGGATGCCCCCCACCTCACAGTCCAGCCCCGCCCCCACCCCCAGCCCTCATCAGGCACCATCCATGGGGGAATGCGAGTCAGCCAGCCTGGCGAACACCCCCAACCCCGCGCCTAAAGCTGCTGCTCTGTGGCCCCCCGGCTCCCGTGGCTGGAGGGCTGCTGCCCTGGCTCCCGACGCAGCCCGCCCGCAGCCGCCGTCCGGAGAGGAGGGAGAGGAGGGGGCCGGGCCCGGGAGGGGGCTGCCTCTGCTGCTACCAAGGCTGTGGGCCTCATCCTTTGCTCAGCCGTGAGAATAAACCGTTCCTTGCCCCAGTTCCTGGTGGAGCCGTTTGTTGCTTCCACAGCTCTCCGAGACCCACCCCCAGGAGCCCGCAGGGTAGCGGGGCACCGAAAGGGACAGATCATTCCAGTCAGAGGGTTCACTGCTGCTGTGTCACAGGGACACACGAAGCGTTACAGAAGCATGGGACAGGGCTGCAACTAATTCCATTTGGAAGAGTCCAGGCAGGCTTCCCAGAGGAAGTGACATTGACGTTGGGTGGGAAGGCTAAGTAGAAGTTCTCTGTGTAGAGGAAGGGGGTGGACAGTTTACCTAAACAGTAAATAAGAAGAAGGGACACAGCCCCACATCAGGGCTCATGATTTGCTGAAGGGAATACGGGCTGAAATTCAACTCCCAACTCCCCACCGTAGCCAGGAACCCACAGGCAGCGGTCAGCGCTGGCTCAAGCAGTGGGACCCACGTGACCGAGAAATGAAGCTCAAGGGCTCCTGGGAAGTGGGGAGGGGAGAGGACTCGGGTGTAAGGACGTGATCATCAAGCAGGGCTTGCTAACCGAGCAGAGCAGGGAAAGGTCTTTTTCTGAAGACTAAGGCGCTCTCTGAAGCAGGGTTGCCCGGCAGGTGACCCGACAGATGGGTGTTTTCACAGGGCCCCCTGCTCTGGTCTTACCTGGGGCTGCTTACTCCGTTGGGTTCTGTTCGAAGCACTCCCTGGCATCATCACATTGAAGAACAGCCCTAAACAGTACAGACTTTCCAGATCCCGTCTATAGGGGAACTGAGCCTCCGGGAAGGAGGTTACGTGACTTGCTCAAAGCCACCCAGCTGGGAAGTAGGGAAGCTGGGATTTGGACCCAGCACATTTAACCACTACGCCATACTATTCTAGGTTTTTGTCTCTGCTCAAAGCTCAGCTGGCAGAGAGAGGAGGCCTGATGTGTCTAATGAGCAAAGAGTAGTTTTCCCAAGGAAAAGGTGAGGAAGAGCCACCGAGATTTGCTCCTAAACTGGCACCAGGATCCCTTCCTGGAGAGGTACAGATGTGTGCAAAATCTGGGCTCTGTTAAGAAAGAAGAAGGGAAATTGATGTTGGGTAAACAACCTTAGAACATAAACTGTCCTTTAGCGTAGAAAATTAAAACCCCCTGCCCTGTCCTCTGTGCAAGACAGACATTGTCATCCCCGTGCTACCCAAGCCCTGTGGTGAGTGAACAGACCCAGGCTCCTGAGCCAAAGCCCAGCCCTGCCACTCACTGGATGATGCTTAGCAAGTGCCTCGCGTGTTTGTGCCTGTGTTGTCCTCTGGGGAAAGATAAGGCACCCACCCGCTAAGGGCGGGACAAGGACCAAATGGGTGGGTGTCTTGTGTGTCATTGTATAATGTTAGCCATCATGTTCAGTATTTGAACCGGTAGGAGCTCAAGCAGATCCAACCAACGGGAACTCAGCCATCTACTGATCTGGATGAGCCACCCCAGGGGTCAAGTCCTCCTGGGGGCCCTTAGCAGCATCCTTGATTTAAAAGAGTGAATTCTGCATGGTTAGAGACAAGGAAATAGCAAGGTTATACTCATTACCAAGGCTTGTGGATGGGGGATCTGAGCTGTGGCAGCAAGTCTGCATCCTGTGGTCAACCCAGTGGGGGTAGGAATGTGGGGGGCCCGACTGGCAGCTGTGCATTTGCAGCTTTCCTCTCTCCTCCTTACGGCTAAGAGGGCTCTTCTGTTTGCTTCTCCTGATGATGGAAATAGTGGAGTTGGAGTCTGAAGGCCGGGGGACAAACTGATCTTCGTAGGAATGGGCTTGGAGGGGACAGGGCGAAAGAAGAGAAAATGGAGAGAATTGGGAGCAGGGTCAGGGAGGGGAGGGAATGATGGGCAAGAAGAAGACTTGGAGCCAGTCCTGCCGGGAGAGCTTGAGAGAGCAGAAGTGATGTCTAAAAAGGGTCTCTAGAGGTGCGTGTTGTTCAAGGGGCCGCCACCCATCTAAGCCTCCTCCCAAACACCTCCCGGATGATCTACCCTGTGTCTGAGCTTCCATGAGTCTCATCTGGGACTTGGCTTTGTCTCTGTCTGGAAACTGGCCATACAGTGTCCACTATAAGAGCGGCCGCTTCACCCACACTACCAGTTTGAAGCTTCACAACCTGGTCATTGTGGTATCGGTCAGGGTCCTCGAAGGCCTGCCCCAGACATGGATCACAACTGCCTTCAGCAGAAAGGATGGTTCTTGGAAGGATACTAAGAACTCATAGAATCCCGATGAAGGTCTCAGGATGCCGGACATCAGGTTTGGAAAAAAGAGTGCCCAGAGGCTGGGCAGCTCAATCCACAGCCAACACCGCACATCAGGAACAAACTAGTGCCCTTGCCAGGCACTGTGCCCTCTGTCCCTCACTCAAGAAACTCAAGATTCAAGCTTCAGGAGAGACTCCCCCCACCCCCATCCAGGGCGGGGCAAGGAAAGGAGCTGGCACCTTTGGATTCTGGGTAGGAGGCTGAAGGGCTACCCCTAGGGAGAACTACCTCCAAACAAAGATATGGTGCTAACGGATAGGTGGGGCTGAATGCTGGACAGACCAAGCAGGGGAAAAAAGAATCATCCTCTGCAGTAGATTCTATTATAAACATCCCTTATAAACACTATAAACATTCTAGAGATGAGAAACTTGGGCTCCAGTAGTTAACGGAAACTCATACAGCTGGTAAGAAGTGTGACTTCAGAACCTATAAAGCCATCCTGCTTCTCTGGAGTTCTTTTTTGCTTCCCCTACCCTTGCAGAAAATATGAATTATCGAATCCTATGGAGGGAGACAGGGAAATGATTTGGCTACATCTGGCACGCACTGGACACAATAAAAGTTGGGTAGGTAGATAAAAGAAGGGAACTGGGAAGCAGAGGAGAAGTCGTTTGGACACGTTGGATGGGGCGGGCTTGAACACTGGTCAGAGCTGAGTGATCCAACCTCCCCAGTCCTCAACTCTTAAAAATCACCTAGTTCACGCTTTACCAGCCACTGAGAACTTTTTAGACGCTCCCTGGCCGCAAGCCGAGGCCGAGAACTGCACCGTCACTTGCGACCGGCTCCCTGGGCCCGGGGAAGGCGGACGCAGGCCACGGACAGGCGGTGGCTGGCGAGGACTGACCCGGAGGGGCGGGGGCGGCGTGGAGAAGGCGGAGGCCGGCCGGCAGCTCCACTCCGGCTCGGCTGCCATGTCCCGCCAGGCGAAGGACGACTTCCTGCGGCAGTACACAGTCTCCGACCCCCGGACCCACCCCAAGGGCTACACCGAGTATAAAGTGACCGCGCAGGTGAGGTGGGGCCCGACGGGGACCTTTACCCTTTTAACAAGGGGGGGCAGTGTTTTACTTTAAGGCAAGGCACTGCTGGACGCTCCCTTTTTAGACGACAGAAATGCATTTCCCCTTTAAGGGGAGGCTGCGCTAGGAGACTTCGTTTACATCTTTAGCCATCAGGGGGTGCGACCCTGGGAGGGCGCTGTCCTTTTAAAAGGGCGTGGACGGCAGTTCTCTGAGTGGGAGGGGTGGGTTCCCACGCCCAACGTGTGGTGTCTGCACATCTGGTTGTGAATTTTTTTAACACGAAAACTCTGGCTCAGCCCAATATTAGTTAGTTCTCCAATCTCTTGGAGTAAGTTGTGTTAACTGGTTTGTTTGATATTTACATAAAAGCCCTCTTTAAGAGTTTAATTTTTAATTTTCAAAAAAATACCTGTGACTTTAAAAATTCATACAGCTCGAGAATTTTCAAGAGTAAGTCTCTACCTTCACAGCCCCAGCAGGAAGTCAATAGGGAAAGACTAAAGTTGATTCCGAAGCAGTAACAACTTTATAAGCAGATTTTATAGATACATAGGGGAAACCATGAGAAGAATTTCAAAATAGAAACCGTATAAAAGACTATCTGTAGAATGATATCCGAGAACTGGTTGGGAGAAGACTTTTCATTGTAAATTGTTTTGTCCCTTTAGCATTTTAAACTAGGCAACTGTGAAACTGGTGCATTTGTAACTATTAAAGGGAAGCAAAAACACAAAGGCACTTCCAAAGTGTATACCTCTGCGCAGGCAGTGCTCAGATCAGGATACAGACATTTCCTTCACCCCAGGGACTTGCCTTGTATCTTTCCAATCCATAGTTCTCCTCCCACAGAGGTAACCACTGTCCTGACTTCTGTCGCTGTAGATTAGTTTTGTCTGTTCTTGAACCTCATCCGAATGAAATCATTACACAGCAAGTACTCACTTGTGTCTGGCCTTTTTCACTCTCTATGTAATGTTTTTGGAATTCATGTTGTTGCATGTATAAGTAGTTTGTTCTTTTTTATTGCCATGTGATAGGAGTCCCTTGTAGAAATATACCACCATTTCTTTATTCATTCTCCTGTTGTTGGACATTTGGGTTGTGTCTAAAAAAATCTTTAGTTATAACGAGTAGAGTTGTATGAACATTCATGTACAAGTCTTTTTATGGACATGTGCACCCATTTTTTTCTTGGTATGTACCTAAGAGTGGAATTGCTGGATCATTTGATAGCTACATGTGTAGTTGTCCTAGAAATTACCAGTTTCCAGGGCACTGTTTGCTGTTGGTCCTAAATGAAACTGACAAAATATTTAAAAGAATGTTTAAGTAGCTCTGTGGTTGGAAGTTGGCCAGGTTGGTGGCTGATATTCAGAGTCTGATAAGAACTTGTGGGGTTGTTTTGTTTGTTTGTTTGTTTGTTTGTTTTGGCCTTTATCCCTATGCTAAATGTACCCAAAGGGACAGAAAAACCTTTCAACATAGATGGATGTGTCAGTCTTTTGATATCTTTTAGGTGGCAATCCAATTCTCTGAGGAATTAAAAACAGCTGTCCTTGTTTTACACCTTGAGTCTTTTTTTAAAAAGATTTTATTTAATTTTTTAAAAGATTTTTTTTTTTTTATTTATTTGTCAGAGAGAGGGAGAGAGCGAGCACAAGCAGGGGGAACAGCAGGCAGAGGAAGAAGCAGCTCCCCGCTGAGCAAGGAGCCTGATGTGGGACTTGATTGCAGGACCCTGGGATCATGACCTGAGCTGAAGGCAGATGCATAACCAACTGAGCCACCCAGGCGCCCTGGAGCATGCAACTCTTGATCTTAGGGTCATGAGTTCAAGCCCCATGTTGGGGCTTAGAGATAACTTTAAAATCGTTTAAAAAAAAAAAGAAATTACCAGTTTTCCAAAGTGGTACGGTACTTCAAAGTACTTTTATAACCCCATTCTCACCAGCACTTGGTATCATCAGCATCTTCAATTTTCGGCATTGTAGGTGTGCCTGGGTGGCTCAGTTGGTTAAGCATCTGCCTTTGTCTCAGGTCATGATCTCAGGGTCCTAATATCAAGCCCCACATTGGGCTCCCTGCTCAGCGGGGAGCCTGCTTCTCCCTCTGCTCTTCCCAACCTCTTGTGCTCACACTCTCTCTCTCTCTCTCTCAAATAAATAAATAAAATCTTTTAAAAAAAAATTCGGCAGGGCACCTGGGTGGCTCAGATGGTTAAGCATCTGCCTTCAGCTCAGGTCATGATCCCAGGGTCCTGGGATCGAGTCCCGCATCGTGCTCCCTGCTCCTTGGGAGCCTGCTTCTCCCTCTGCTTCTCTCTCTCTCTCTCCCTCCCTCTGTCTCTCATGAATAAATAAATAAAATCTTTAAAAAAAAATTCGGCATTTTAAGTGGGTGGATGTGTAATATCTCATTGGAGTATAATTTGCATTTCTCTGATGACTAATGATGTTGAGCATATTCTCATTATCTTATTGGCCATTCAAACACCTTTTGTGGGAGGTGCCTGCTCAAATATTTTGCCCAATTTCAAAAGTTGAGTTGTCTTTTTAGTATTGATCTGTAGTTCTTTATATATTCTGGATATGACTCCTTTGTCAGGTATCTGTATTCCTCAACAGTTTTTTTTTTTTTAAGATTTTTATTTATTTATTTGAGAGAGAGAGAATGAGAGACAGAGAGCACGAGAGGGAAGAGGGTCAGAGGGAGAAGCAGACGCCCTGCCGAGCAGGGAGCCCAACGTGGGACTCGATCCCAGGACTCCAGGATCATGACCTGAGCCGAAGGCAGTCGCTTAACCAACTGAGCCACCCAGGCGCCCTCCTCAACAGTTTTTAAATCTAGTTTCTTTTACCCAAGATATTGCAGGCCAAGTCTATTGTGAAAAGCAAAGGCCAGGGTTTTGGTCCCTACCAGTCCCTCTTACTTGGTATGTGACTTTTTTTAAATTTTTACTTTTAACTGAGGTATAGTTGACATACAATATTGTGTTAGCTTCAGGTGCACAACATAGTGATTTGACATTTATATTCAGTAGGAAATGCTCACCATGGTAAGTGTAGTTGACCATCGGTCACCATACAAAGTTATTGCAATATTACAGACTATATTCCCTATGTTGTACTTTTCGTCCCTATGACTTACTTATTGTACAACTGGAAGTTTCTACCTCTTGATCCACTTCATCTACTTCACTTACCCCCTCCGTCCACCTCCCCTCTGGCAACCACCGGTTGTTCTCTCAAAACTAGAGTCTGTTTCCGGTTTTGTTCTTTAGACTCCACGTATAAATGAAATCATGTAGTATTTGTCTTTCTCTGTCTGACTTATTTCATGTAGCATAATACCTTCCCAGTCCATCCATGGTATCACAAATGACAAGATCTCATTCCTTTTTATGGCCGAGTAATATTCCATTGTATATATCTATGACATTTTCTTCATCCATTCATCTGTTGATCTATTGATGGACGCTTAGATCGCTTCCATATCTTGGCTATTGTAAATAATGCTGCACTAAACATAGGGGGATATATATCTTTTCGAATTAGTGTTTTCGTTTTCTCTGGGTAAATATCCAGAAGTGAAATTACCGTATCCAGTGGTATTTCTATTTTTAATTTTTTAGGAAACTCCATACTGTTTTCCATATTGGTGCACTGGTTTACATCCCCTCCAACACTGCACAAGGGTTCTCTTTTCTCTACATTTTCACCAACACTTGTTATTTCTTACCTTTTTGTTCTGACTGGTATGAGGTGATATCTCATTGTGGCTTTGATTTGCATTTCCCTGGTGCTTAGTGATGTGGAGCATCTTTTCATGTGTTTGTTGCTTATCTGTATATTTTCTCTGGAGAAACATCTATTCAGGTCCTCTGCCCCTTTTTTTTTTTTTTGATATTTATTGAGCTACCTTTACTAGTGTCCTCCCTCCCTTCCTTCCTCCCCTCCTTCCTCCCTTCCTCGAGCCAGTGGGGGATGCAGAGAGAGTGGGAGAGAGACAGAAGCTTAAGTAGGCTCCACACCCAGCTCAGAGCCCTACATGGGGCTCAGTCTTAACGACTCTGAGATCATGACCTGAGCCGAAATCAGGAGACCCACACTCAACCAACTGAGCCACCCAGGCACCCCCTCTGCGCATTTTAAAATTGGATTGTTTTGTTTTTTTGGTGTTGAGTAGGAGTTTTTTATATATTTTGGATATCAACTCATTATCAGATAGATCATTTGCAAAACATGCTGTGTGATCTTGCACAGGTCACGTCCCCTCTCTGCCCCTCCACTTCCTCATCTGGTAAATGGGTCTGTTAATCATATCTGCCACCTTGGGATCTAGGATAATTAAAAGGAGATGTTTGGAAAACTATCAACCCAATGTTTATAGCAGCAATGTCCACAATAGCCGAACTGTGGAAAGAGCCAAGATGTCCATCGACAGATGAATGGATAAAGAAGATGTGGGATATATACACAATGGAGTATTATGCAGCCATCAAAAGGAATGAGATCTTGCCATTTGCAACGACGTGGATGGAACTGGAGGGGGTTATGCTGAGTGAAATAAGTCAATCAGAGAAAGACACGTATCATATGACCTCACTGATATGAGGAATTCTTAATCTCAGGAAAACAAACTGAGGGTTGCTGGAGTGGTGGGGTGTGGGAGGGATGGGGTGGCTGGGTGATAGACATTGGGGAGGGTGTGTGCTATGGTGAGCGCTGTGAATTGTGCAAGACTGTTGAATCACAGATCCGTACCTCTGAAACAAATAATGCAATATATGTTAAGAAAAAAAAAGAAGAAGATAGCAGGAGGGGAAGAATGAAGGGGGGAAATCGGAGGGGGAGACGAACCATGAGAGACGATGGACTCTGAGAAACAAACTGAGGGTTCTAGAGGGGAGGGGGGTGGGGGGATGGGTTAGCCTGGTGATGGGGATTAAGGAGGGCACGTTCTGCGTGGAGCACTGGGTGTTATACACAAACAATGAACCATGGAACACCACATCAAAAACTAATGATGTAATGTATGGGGATTAACATAACAATAAAAAAATTAAAAAAAAAGAAAACTATCAAGTGGTCCACGTTGTGGAGTGTTATTCTCTAATCATTATGATTATACCATAGTGAGTACAGAGTCCTCTTCCCAGCTCAGACCCCATTCTTCTCTTCTAGAGGTTGCAACCCCAGTGATGTTTCCTTCCGCCCAAAGGAGTGTTGGCCCACAGAGGCTTCCTCACTTAAAAAAGGGAGTGGCTCCTGGGACAGAACCTCATTCTTTAGAGAACTGGAGGTTCTTTGGTTTCAGAAGGAGATGCAGGGACTTGGCCCGTCGAGGGAAGTGAGATAGTGCTGGCTTTGGCAGCACACATAGAAAATTGGAACGATACAGAGAAGATTAGCATGACCCCTGTGCTAGGATGACACGCAAATTCATGAAGGAACTGAGATAAAAGTTGGGCTGAGGACCAAGGGGTCTGGATGGGATCCTGCCATCTGGCAGAGGAAGAAACTAGCACGTGATAGAAAAACTGCTTCAGGTGACACAAAGCCTTGAAGCCAGGACACCTTGATACCAGTGGCCAACAACAGCCAAAGGCCACAACGAGGGCTGGGAGGTACCTGGGGCATCGCTGGATTCTACTGGGCGATGGGGTGTCAGATGTCAGTCTCTGGTCTCACCTGGTTCTTGCCTTTCTTCCTCAGTTCATCTCAAAGAGGGACCCAGAGGATGTCAAAGAGGTGAGGCTCCTGGGAGGAAGGGGGACCATTCCCTAGTTCCAGATGCAGGAGCAGCAAAGGAACAAGTGGTAACTCCTCGGCCCTGGGAGGAGCAGGTGCGGTGCCCCAACCCACGCACGCACACAGGCATGGCACGCACGCGCTAGCCCAGGCTGGGGATGGGGAAAGCCTCTTTCCACCGCCACCAATGCCGGCCTGGGCCAAGTCTTGGGTCCCCGGCAGGTGGTGGTCTGGAAGCGGTACAGCGACTTCCGCAAGCTGCATGGGGACCTGGCCTACACCCACCGCAACCTCTTCCGCCGCCTGGAGGAGTTCCCGGCCTTCCCCCGCGCCCAGGTGTTTGGTGAGTGTTGATCTAGGCATTCAGGCCAGAGATGGAGGGAGAGGTGGGCAGAGGGGACCCCTGCTGGGTGGGGGGGGGACCGGAAGGGGGGCCCAAACCCCCAGCAGAAGCACTTTTGGGGAGGGCCCTTAGAGACAGCCTCATTTCACACATGGGGAAACTGAGGCTCAGAGCAGCCTAGCCCTCGGTGTGTGTGGAGCCTTTCAGCATTCCTTCTTCCTTAGCCCCATTTTCAAGACAAGGCAGCTGAGGCTCAGGGTCATAGAGGGGCTTGGCCTGTAAGTGGCAGAACCAGAATTCCTCCCCAGGAGCTGGTGTCTGCGCTGTCCAAAAACAGCAGCTGTGAGCCGGAGGTGGTGAGTCTGAGCCGAGGTGTGCCGAATGGGTTGAATGCACACTGAAATAGAATGTAAACTATGGCGATAATTTATATATTGATCACGTGTACAAATGAGACTATTTTGGATATACCGGGTTAAGTGGAATAAATTATTCAAGTTGAGTTAACCTGTTTCTTTTTAACGTGGCTATGAGAAAATTAATAATTGCACATGCCACTCGTGATGTATTTCTGGTGGACAGGACTGATCTGTCAGTTGGGTCTCTGGACTCCCGTGAGATATTCTTTCCCAGCAAGGCGAAGGGCTGCTGCCTGCAGGTGATGCAGGCCGTGGGCAGTGTGGCCGGCTGCTAGGTCAGAGGCAGCTCATTCCGCAGCATGCCTAGAACAGAGCAGGGAGACTGTGAAAAAGGAGCTACTTGCGGTGTGACCTTGGGCAAGTCACTTCTCTCTGAGTCTTCCTTTCCTCTCCGTTACATCAAAACCATCTGAAATTATTTTGTTTCTTGTTGGTTGCCCACCCACCTCCCTTGTCTAGGATGGGAATCCATGAGAGCAGAGACCTTGCTTTCCTCCCATTCACCTTCTGAACCTAGCACATTAGTAGGTGCTCCGTAAACATCTGGTACATGGAGGCCTAGGGGGCTTGGTCCCTGTTTGCAAGCAGCCCACGCCCACCCCCCAGGAGGAGCCAGGGAAGATTGCTGGGGGGATGGCCGGCTGCTGGGATCCTCTCTGGCAGAAGCAGGAAAGTGACCCCTGTGGCTCCCTGTTTCTCTCCCCACCCCTCGTCCTGGGGGGCGCTGCAGGCCGGTTTGAGGCCTCAGTGATTGAAGAGCGGCGGAAGGGGGCTGAGGACTTGCTTCGCTTCACTGTGCACATCCCCGCGCTCAACAACAGCCCCCAGCTCAAGGAGTTCTTCCGGGTATGTGTCCCTGCTTGTCCCTCCTCCCCAGCACCTGGGAAGCCTACCTGCCGCCTGGGCTGCACCCTGAGACACCCCCCCACCCCCTCCCCCACCCTGTCCCTGTGTTTCTCTCCTGCAGGGTGGGGAGGTGACCCGGCCCTCCGACGTGTGCAGAGACCTGCACATCCTGCCACCCCCTCTGATCCCCACACCGCCCCCTGAGGATACCTGGTTGCCCCAGCCGCTCCCCACAGAGAGGAGAGGCCTCGAGGAACTGGACGTGCCAGGTACCTCAGGGTTGGGAAGGGAGCCAGGGATGGAGGGTCTGGGGGTGGTGGAGAACACACACTTCCTTCTCAGTGAGCTTTGTAAAAATGCTGCAGTATGTCCCAGTTCCTCTACCACTAACGTGCTGAGGAGCTCTGGCCAGGCCATTTTCCTTCTCTAGGCTACAACTTCTTAGTCTGTAAAAGGGGTACCACCCTGACAAGGAGTGGGCTCGTCTATGCCCGTGGGTGCCACAAGGAGTTAGGGAGAGGGTAATTGCATTTTGAAAGCTGGGAAATGATAAGGACGGGCATGAATGTCCCCATTGATTTGTTCCACAGCAGATCCCCCACCATCCAGCCCTGCCCAGGAGGCCCTGGATCTCCTCTTTAACTGTGGGAGCACCGAGGAGGCGTCCAGTTCCCCTGCCCAAGGCCCCCTCACAGAGGCTGAGCTTGCCCTCTTCGACCCCTTCTCCAGGGAAGGTAACGAGCTGGGACAAGCAGAGGGGGGCAGAGGTGGGGGCAAGGAGGGCGGGCAGAGCCACCGACTAGCGTGTGTAGTGCCTGTGTAAATCCTAGAAAGATGCCCCACTCCGGGCAGTTG
Organism: Callorhinus ursinus; assembly: GCF_003265705.2. NCBI lineage: Eukaryota > Metazoa > Chordata > Mammalia > Carnivora > Otariidae > Callorhinus > Callorhinus ursinus. The sequence continues at coordinate 6,058,152 of NW_027397113.1, read as the reverse complement.
GCAGCCTTAGTGAGCATTGGAAGCCGGCACCCCGGTACCAGGGCTCATGAGCTGGATGCCCCTGGACAGTGAGCAACCAGGGAGAAAGACAAGGGAGATCTTCTCAGGGACAGTTGGATCTTCTCCCCAAAAAAGCTCTGGAACAGGCAGGCATCACACCGTCTTGGGAGGATTTGAGTTCCTTCCGTTGGAAGCCCAAGGGGGGGTTTCCTGGCCAGCTTAGGGTCGCGCTGCAGATCCTGAAGGCAGGGGAGGCCTGTTGGTAGGGGGTGGGGGGAATGAGACCCGGGCTCAGAGAGAGCACAGGGGGCCCAGGCACGTGGGGGCCCACAGACCCGCCATAGAAGGGGGAAGCCCCCCTCCCTCTTCCCATGGAGGTCTGGGTCCTGGAGCTGAGCTGAGAGTCCCAGGCTCTGAGACACTGGAACTTTACTTTTCTTTTTCTTTTTTTTTTTTTAAAGATTTTATTTATTTATTTGAGAGAGAGAATGAGAGAGAGAGAGCACATGAGAGGGGGGAGGGTCCGAGGGAGAAGCAGACTCCCCGCTGAGCGGGGAGCCCGACGCGGGACTCGATCCCGGGACCCCGGGATCGTGACCTGAGCCGAAGGCAGTCGCTTAACCGACTGAGCCACCCAGGCGCCCGGGGAGGGGTATCCTTTTCCTCTTCTTGTTCTGCTTCCTCCCGTCGCTGTTCCTTCGGCCCCTCCGCAGCTGCGATGGGGAAGGAGGAATTAGGGGGAAAGGTGAGGGTGGTACCACCGGGGCCTGCCTGCCTTGCCCCAGCTGAGCCCCCAGGGGTGGCCAGTGGCCAGATGCTCCGACAGGAGCCTGTCAGGATTCCTAGGACGTAGCTCCCATCACACATTCCCTTGGCCCATAAGAAAACTCCTGAACTCTGGGACGCCTGGGTGGCTCGGTTGGTTAAGCGTCAGGGTCCTGGGATCGAGCCCCGCATCAGGCTCCTTGCTCCGCGGGGAGCCTGCTTCTCTCTCTCCCTCTGCCTGCCGCTCCCCCGGCTTGTGCTCTCGCTCTCCCTCTCTCTGACAAATTATAATAAATAAAATCTTAAAAAAAAATGAAAGAAAAGAAAACTCCCAAACTCTTGCCCCGCCAAAGCCTGGAAGTACAGTTTGCTCAGATGCTGCCTCAGCTCTGTGCCCCACTGTTGTGGGCACCTCCAGCAAGTCCCTCAGCATCAGAATCCTCCCGGCAACGAGCTGGCACTCATCTCTGTCTTCAACACGTGCCTCAAACTCTCGTCCTCATGTTAGGGCATCCCAGGAACCGCTCTGCCTTCTGCTCCCTGAGCAACACAGGGAGGGCCGTATGTCCAGCTGGGAAGTGAGAGGGCATCTTCCTTTCCTGCAGGAGGCCTCCCAGTCTCCTCATGGGGTCACTGGAATGGAGTTAGAGAAATGTCCACCCTCCCCTCTCCAGACCAGTGAGTGGTACGCCATGGTGCTCCCGATTCTGGCACTTTCCCTCCAAAGGCCTTTTCGCCAATGATGGACCAAATCTCTAGCTTTCTCTTGTATAAGCTGCAGAGGGGATGTTTGGCCCCCTTTTGGCCAGTCCTGGGGTATATAAGGAGACCTTCTCTCTGGAATTTGAGGACACCCACCACCCACTGTCTTCATGTTTGGGTCCTCAGCTGAGGTTGTAAGACCTGAGATTCTCTGCCTCTGTTATTCTGACATTCCAAGGTTTGGAGCATTTCTACCCTTGGCCTGGCTTATTTGGTCTGGCGTCCTTCAGTTAAACTTTACGGAGGGAATTCTTAGATTTGTAGATCAACTGTAGTCAGGAAGGAAGTAGGCGCAGTGACCCAGACCTCGCAAACTAATGTTAATATGTACCTAAAGAATTAGGAAGGTAATATGGTTTTTACAAAAGCACAGGAACTCGGGGCGCCTGGGTGGCTCAGCCGTTAAGCGTCTGCCTTCGGCTCAGGTCATGATCCCAGGGTCCTGGGATCGAGCCCTGCATCGGGCTCCCTGCTCCGCGGGAAGCCTGCTTCTCCCTCTCCCACTCCCATTGCTTGTGTTCCCTCTCTCGCTGTGTCTCGCTCTGTCAAATAAATAAAATCTTGAAGGAAAAAAAAACACAAAAACACAGTAACTCTACCAATTAAACCAATCATGGCTAGTCTGTTATATATGAATGGCTTTTGAATTGCTCAGGCACTGCTTCCCTCCACCTGGGGCAGGCTGGTACCTTGATGGGCAAGAGAGGTCTGGGGATGGGCTGCAGGCCCTGGGAAACGGAGGGCAGTCTGGCCTGAGCCCTCCGTATCTGATGGTAGAAGGTGCAGGCCCCAGTCCAACCCACATGGGTGAGCTGGCAGCGGTGGAGGCAGAGTCTGAAAGGCTGGACCAGGAACCCTGGGAGCCCGGAGGGCCGGAGGAGGAAGAGCACGAGGAAGACCGGCCGGCCCCTGCCTATCTGAGCCAAGCCACAGAGCTCATCACCCAGGCTCTGCGGGATGAGAAGGCAGGTGCCTACCCTGCAGCTCTGCAGGGCTATCGGGACGGCGTGCACATCCTGCTACAGGGCGTTCCTGGTGAGTACGACCGGAAGGTGGAAGGTTAGGCCTAGAGTCTCAGACGGTGGAGTGAAGGGAAGGGAAAGTGAAAGACAAGTCAAGGATCAGAATTGGTCATCACTGACAAGCTGTGCAACCTTGGGCAGTTTCTTTACCTCTTGTGGCCTCAGTTTTCTTATTTGTAAAATGGGGAGAATAGACCTGATTCTCAGGGAGGTAGGGAAAGACACATGTTGATGCTCTGTGAACTGTAGGGGACTAGACCAGGGGTTTTGAACCCAGGGATCTGAGCTGAGCCATTCTCTCTCCACAGGTGACCCGTCACCTGCCCGCCGGGAGGGTGTGAAAAAGAAGGCAGCCGAGTACCTGAAGAGAGCAGAAGAAATCTTCCACCTGCACCTGTCCCAGCCCCCCTCCTGAGAGGGAGTGAACCCCTGCCCGGGACTGGAGCTCCAGCACTGCCAGCTCTCCCTAGGTCCTGGCCTGATATCCTGGTCTAGTAACACTAAGGGTCATTTCTTTATGTAACTGGACCAAGAATGAGACAAATAATGAATTCAGAGCTCCTTGACCACACGTGCCACTTTGGAATTAGGACGGAACACTTAAGCCGATCCTGCCTGTCTTGCATGGCCAGCATCCCTGGTCCTGAACTGGCTGTTTACCCATCTAGAACAGGGGTCTGCAAACAATGGCCTGCAGCCACATCTTGCCCACGGCCGTTTTTTGTAAGTCCCATGAGCTAGAATGGTTTTTACATTTTTTAATAGTTGAAGAAAAACCAAAAGAATAGTATTCTGTGACAGATGAAAATTACATGAAATTTAAGTATTAAAAATAAAATTATGTTGGAACACAGACTCCTTCACTTAATATTGTCTTTGGCTGCTTTCCCACTACACCAGCAGAGTTGAATAGTTGCTGAGTTGCCCAGTTGCGACCTTCAAATCCCAAAGCATTTACTATCTTGCCCTTTGCCGAAAAAGTCCGCTGACCCCTGATCTAGAAAATGGGGAGAATAGTCTCCGGGGAAACAAGAGTAGAGAATGGCAGGAGGCCGACTGAACCAGGTTATTGGGTGAAGGGAATGATGAAGAGGAACCCAACTTGGGGTTACCCATTTTGGAAGGTGCCCAAAGGCTAAGAGCGAGGAGGGTTCGGGGTTCGGTGGGCTGAAGCCTGGGAGGGCGTGGCTCCATTCCTCCCCCGCCCCTCCGGCGAAGCGATTGGTTGCGGGACGGACTACAAACTGGCGCATCATGGGAGTGGGCTGGGCTGGGCGCGGTGCATCCTGGAAGCTTTGGCGGCGTCTGAGTCGGAAGTGGCGGCGCTGAGCTACGACGCAGTGTGTCTCGGGAGGCCAACTCCAGGCTTTGTGGGAGCTGACGAGGCTCGGTGAGAGGACGGCGGGGGCGGGTAGGCGGGGCCCGGCTGGGATCAGCCCGCCCCGGCGCCCGAGCCCCGGCCGGCCTCCGCCAGTCCTCGTGTAGAACGGGGCGAGTGGCCGCCATCGTCTCCGAGATGTTGAGGGCTTCTCCTTTCCCCTCAGCGCCCCCATGGCCGGCTGCGAGCTGCCCGTGGGCACTTGCCCAGACATGTGCCCGGCCGCCGAGCGCGCCGAGCGCGAAAAGGAGCGACGGCTGCACCGCTTCGAGGTGGCGCCGGGGGGCCGCAGCGACCCGCCCCGCGCAGACCCACAGCGCGCCGTGAAGGAGTACCAACGGCCGGCCGCCGGCAAGGCGCGGCCCCCGCCGAGCCAGCTGCGTCCGCCGTCCGTGCTGCTGGCCACCGTGCGCTACCTGGCCGGCGAGGTGGCCGAGCGCGCCGACGCCTCCTGCGCGGAGGTGGCCAGCTTCGTGGCGGACCGGTTGCGCGCCGTGCGGCTGGACCTGGCCCTGCAGGGCGCGGGCGACGCCGAGGCGGCGGCGGTGCTGGAGGCGGCGCTGGCGGTGCTGCTGGCCGTGGTGGCGCGGCTGGGGCCGGACGCGGCGCGCGGCCCAGCGGACCCGGTGCTGCTGCAGGCCCAGCTGCACGAGAGCTTCGGTTCTCTGCGGCGCTGCTACGGGCAGGGCGCCGGGCCGCATCCCCGCCAGGCCGCCTTCCAGGGTCTCTTTCTGCTCTATAACCTGGGTGAGTCGGGGTCTCGGCGGCGGGGCGGGGGGGGTGCCTCCGTGGGGACAGTGGAGGCCGGGGAAGGAAAGAGAAACTTGACAGTCTCACCATTAGCTCCCTCCCCATCCCTGCCTTCTAAATGTGTGTCGAGTCCACGCGCAAGATCCACGGAACCCGCCGCCCCGTGGGCCCTCTGGCCTGTCCTTTCCCCTATTTGGGTTTTTGTTTGTTTTTATTTTTTGTTTTTTTGTGGGTTTTTTTGGGATAAAAGTGGAGAGGACGGGGTTGGAACGGAAAAATTGGCCCAGGGATTTTCAAACTTTTTTTAACTCTGTTCAGTGTTGCAAAACAGCCGAGAATATATCTGACACAGAAGTTTCAAGACATTAGATCCTTCCAGTGGATGGTTGGTGCATTCTAATAAATTCTATTGTATTTAATTGTAATCAAATGCTCTTGGTTTCAAAACCCACTAATGGGTCAGAAGCCTCAGTTTACAAAAGTGGCCCAAGGTTCCAGTGTCCATGATTCTCCTGGAGAATCTCCTGGAAGCAGAAGCAGAATGTCCTCGAAGAAAAGGCTTTACCAGGTTGACAGCTGAGCCCACTTCCTAATCTGTGCAGCAGCTAGGGCAGTGGAGAAAGGGCCGTGGGTTTGAAGTCAGAAAACTTGGATTTTGTTGTGTCAAATTGTACTACATTCGAACTCTTAAGACAGTCTCAGGCAAGTCGTGAACTTATCTGGGCCTGTCTCCTCATCCAAAAACAATGCCTTACTTTGTTATGAGGATCCAGACTGTGTGAAGGGGCTCTGGCAACTCATTCAGATAAGGCTCTGGAAGGGGCTGGTAGAAAAAAGGGGGCGAGAAGGTGAGCTTGGCCCAGGGGAGGGGCGTGGCCAGAGTGGAAGGTAGGCGAGCCAAGGTCGGAGATGGGCCTGGTGGTTGGCCAGAGGTGGGCCTGGCTGAGGACCCCAGCCTTTGGGAGAAGAGATGGGAGGAGGCCTAAGCAGATGGGATGGAAGGTGGCCTGGTAGGGGAAAGACAAGGAGTTCTCACCCTGGCTTCCGCCCTCACAGGCTCCATGGAGGCCCTTCATGAGGTTCTGCAGCTACCTAATGCCCTGCGTTCCTGCCCCGCCCTGCGCAGGGCCCTGGCTGTGGACTCGGCCTTTCGCGAAGGCAACACCGCCCGCCTGTTCCGTCTGCTCCGGATCCTGCCCTACCTGCAGAGCTGCGCAGTCTGGTGCCACGTAGGCCGTGCCCGCCGGGGAGCCCTGGCCCGCCTCGCTCGGGCCCTGAGCACCCCCAAAGGCCAGACCTTGCCTCTGGGCTTCATGGTCCACCTTCTGGCCCTGGATGGCCCCGAAGAGGCGCGGGACCTCTGCCAGGCCCATGGACTGCCCTTGGATGGACAGGAAAGAGTTGTGTTTCTCAGGGGTCGCTACACTGAGGAAGGGCTGCCACCTGCTGGGACCTGCAAAGTGTTGGTGGGGAACAAACTTGGAGGGCGCACCCTGGAGGAGGTGGTCATGGCTGAGGAGGAAGATGAGGGTGTGGGCAGACCCAAGTCCCCAGCATGAGGAGAAGGCGTGCACTCTCCCAGAGCCCAGGACTGGATCTAAGCACTCAGGTTTCTTTTTTCGTAATTCCTACACAATAAAAGGTTTTGTAGGAATAATAACTATGCTTGGTTTATTTGGGGGAGAGCAGGGAGGAGTTGAGACACGATAGGGATGTACAGGGAGAACAACTCAGACTATCCATGCTGGGCCTCAGTTCCCCTGCTCGTCCCTGAGGGGTAGCTCTGGTTGGCATTATGCGTCCCATCCTTACCCACCCACACCAAGAGTGCCACTCCCCACCGCTCCTGTCTCCTGTGCGTCACCCTTTGCCAACCAAGAGCCAGAATGAGGAAGGCTTCACTCCCCTCAGGTGTCCGCAACTGGTGGGACCCTAAGCTGTTGTCTCAGAAGCTTAATAGGGTCCCATGATTGTGCCTCAGGTTGGCATCAAGGAATACTGGGACACACCCAAGAACGACTGGAGTGGGATAGGTTGAAGGACGGTGGGGAGCTGGGGTCAGAGGTCAGCCACAGGCCTTAGGGTGGCTGCTGCACCCTCCAGGGCCACCACCAAGATGCTGAGCTGCCTCTGCACTTCAGCCCAGGCTGCAGATCCAAGGCCTGTGTTCATGGCCCTGGAGCAGGCGTTGGCCAGGCCAGGGAATGTGGCCACGGAGCCGGTGCGGGGTGCCCAGAGCACATGGCTGACGGGAGATACAGCGGAGAAGCAAAGTCACTCGGGGACCAGGAAAGAGAGGAGCTTCAGCCTGGAACGGGCTCATCTGTATATAGCAAGGCACAAAAGCGCCTCCCCACTGCCTTTGAAAGCTGGGGCCCTTAGAGCAGTGGTGGTGAGAGACGTAGGTTACAGTCCCAGGGTGACTTTGACTGATTTGCTTCCCATCCTTTGAACTTGATTCCCCAATTGTTTCAGGGGGGTGGGTTGTGTTCTAAAGGCCAGATTCTCCTCCCTCAGATGGGTGCCCATTGCCCAGCCTCACCCCACTGCACTTCCCAAGGCTCACCTGTAGTAACGTTCCTCTGGGAAGGCTCGCGGGTTTAGGAAGGTCCGTTCCAAGAGCATCAGCTGGTCGTTGAGCATCCGAACCTGCAGGGGGCTGGAAGTGGCAGGACCTTTGTCACCCTGGAACCAGCAGCCCAGCGGCCAGCCTGCATTCTGCCCCGGATGCTGCCCTCCCAGACACCCGCTTGCTGCCCTTGCTCACTCAGGGGTGCCCTTATGCAGTGCTGATATGTGCTGGTCCAAGGCTGCAGCTGCCCCCTCAAACTTCTCCACTGCAGTCACCAGAGGCCCTGTGGGGAACAGCCAGCATCTTAGCCCTGGAGGTGCAGGGCTCCCCATACCTCCCATGTCAAGGGGGCTCCATACCCAGGCTGATGCTGTGCTGCTCCAACAGGCCCCCCAGGTTCTGCTGGGCAGCCTGCAGAAAACTTCGGAGGGTCTCTCCATAGTCACTGACATTCAGCGGAAGGAAGAGGCTGTCACTGAGCCTAAGCAGCACGCTCCCTGCTGTCCGGGCCACAGCCTGGTGGCTGCCGAAGCCTGCAGGCAGGGTGACCAGGCCAGGGCTCAGTCTTCAGGCCATCCTCCCCCAGCCTCAGGATTCCCTTTGCCCCCCTCCTCACCAGGGTCCACAAATTTGTCCACGTAACCAAAGGTGTCGAAGGCTGTGTGGTAGGTGGGGTAGATCCTGGCTGAAGTCTTGCTCTAGGGGAACAAGGCCAAGGTGACAGGCTTGGGACGAGAAGTGAGGGGGAGGTGTACCAACAGTGAGCTACAACATAGGGACATTACTCAAATCATTGCTACAGCCATGAGGTAGGTTCTAGAATTCCTACTTTACAGAGGAGGACACTGGGGCTCAGAGAGACTGTCGCCTGCCTGACCTCACAGCTAATAGTGGCAGAGCTGGGCCAGCTGCCGGTTTCCCATTTCACATGCAGGAGAAGAGCCTGAGGCTGGGGAGTCAGATGAGAGGATTCAAATCCCAGCTCCACCACCCAGGAGCGGTATGGCCATGAGGGGGAGAAAGGGCTTTTTGGAGCATCAAGCAGGGAGACACAGCTGGGGCCCTCCACATCCCTTACCTCACTTCACTCTGCACACCAATGCTATGAATCCATCCCTGTTTCATACTGTTATTTAATCTATTCTGGGGTAAACATGTTTTCATTTTTTAAGATCTCTGGAATCAGAATGCCTCTTTTGTTTTAAGATTTTTTTTTTCAAGTAATCTCTACATTCAGCGTGTGGCTTGAACTCATGACCCCAAGATCAAGAGTTGCATGCTCCATGGCTTAAGCCAGCTAGGCGCCCCAGGATGCTTTTTAAGTCAATGTCATCCTACAACCAACCGGCAGTATGTCGCCCCCCCTTCAATATTGCATATCACAATGTTGCATCTTAAAATCAGTAGTATCTTAAATTTGATAAAATAACATAGGCGAGCATAAACAGATGCTCAGAGAGGTTAAGAAACTTAGTGGAGGGAGTACAGCTACTGAGTGGTGAAGCCAGACTCAGTCTGCACTAGAGAGGCTCTAAGAGAGGAAGGGGATGGGGGAGCAACGTACCTAGCTGGGGGACAGAGGGGTACCACTCACCCGGTCATAGGTGTAGGCGATGTCCATGGAGGAGATGCCCAGGAAGTGAATGAACGGAGCATAGTCGCTGCCGGCGCCCAGAGAGCCCAGGCTGCGAAAACATAGGTGGTTGGGCTGGAGGGCGCTGGGCCAGCCCGCCCTCCCCGGTCCCCTGTCCTGGCCCTGGGCTCACCTGGGGACCAGGCCGTAGGCTGAGCTGCTACGGTTGGAATACCGGATCCAGTTGTCGTAGATGCTGAGGCCAACCGGACTTGGTGCGGGGATCTGACCGGAAGAGGAATCTAGTCTGGGGCTGGCCCCTCCCCAGGCCCAACAGGCAGTCCTCCGCCGGGCCCACCGGAGTCTCCATCCTAAGCACAGGCCTGCGGGCCCTCAAAAGCCCCCCCCCCCCCCCCGCCCCGGTCCCGGCCTCAGTCCCACCGCCAAGCCCCTGCAACAAGGACCAGCTCCAGCCCCACCCATCCCGCCCCCTTTCACCTGTTTGGCGGCAGCGAAGATGACGCCCTGGACCGGAGGCGTCCCTTGCGCCCTCAAAGTGGCATTGGCTGTGGGAAGACCAGAGAGAGTATTCCGGCCGCCGCCCCTTCGTTTCTCCTCCCCCTAGTCAGCCCAGCCGCGCCGCCCCCCCCCCCCCCCCCCCGCCCTCCGCGCCCCATACCAAACACCGAGATGTCCACGTTGATGTAGGCCACGGTGCGCTCCTGCAGCTTGCTGAAGAATTCCTGCGGGTAGGGGGCCCGAGGTGAGCCCAGCCAGGCCCCTCCTCGGGAACCCCTTCACCACCCGCTTCTCAGGGCTCACTCACCTCGGTGAATTCTGTGGAGCCAATGAGCCCAAACTCCTCTGCCCCCCAGCTCGCAAACACTATTGATCTGCGGGGCCGCCAGGTGCCTGGGGAGGGGGATGAAGGGCTGGAGGACACGGCACCCAGATCTCAGGGTGGCTTGGGGGAGATGCTAGGGACGTGGAGAACAGGAAGGGCCGGTCCGGGTGGGGCAGCCAGTGACAGGAGGTAGGTCCTGCTGCCTCTCTAGCCCAGCCTTCTCCGAGGCGCGGTCCTCCTTTTCCCAGCCTACCCTCGTGCTGGGACCCCGCCCCAACATTGCCCTCTATACCGATCTCAGGTGGTCCCTTCTGCCAGAATGCCCTGCCTCCCCCTTCCTTAGAGGTATGCTTTGAGTAGACCACCCGGCCCTCCATCCCCCAGCTGTCTCCTTCGCGCATCCCATGCCAAACTCTCCGGCAACTTTCTCCACTTGGTGATAATACAGTGAAGTTCTCCTTAGGGCGTTATCCATATTGAGTCAGTCCTACAACAACGCTTTGAGGGATAAGAGCCTTATTGTCTCCATTTCACAGATGAAACTGAGCCGCACAAAAGTTAAATGACTTGCCCAGAGTTACACAGCTGGTAGGCATAGAGCCAGGGTTCAAGGCCAGGGTCCGGCTCCAGAGTCCAGGGGCTTAAGGAATTGGCCACACCACCTCGCACAGCCTCTGGCAGCCTAGAGCACCACATGTTCCTGGTTGTGCTCCCCTCTTGAGCTCCAACTCAGTACCCTTGGATCATTTCTCAGATTTTTGCTTTAATTTTATCTTTTTAAGTAGGCTCCATGCCCAGCGTGGAGCCCAATGTGGAGCCCAACTTGGGGCTTGAACTCAGGACCCTGAGATCAAGACCTGAGCTGAGATCAAGTCCAACGCTTAACCGACTGAGCCACCCAGGTGCCCCCTCAACTTTTGTTTTAAATGAAAATTGTAAAAGTATAAAAGGATTATATGCTTGCCATGACAAATTCTCACTCTTTCCTGCCCAAAATGCATAACCTGAATCTAATCAGACGAACCCAAATTGAGGGACACTCAACAAAATAACATCAAGATCATAAAAGACAAGAACTAAGGAGCTACCACACTTGCAATGTGTGATCCTGCATTGACCCTTGGGTCAGAAATTTCTTTGCTCTAAAGGTCATCATAACATCATCATCAACACTGTTCATTTCCTGATTTTGATCATTATACTGTGGCTATGAAAGAAAATGTTCTTATTTTTAGGAAATACACAGTGATCTGTTTATGGGTAAAGGTGCAGCATTTCTGCAACTTTCAAACACTCTAGAAAACAATATAGAGAGAAAGAGCCAACATGGTAAAATCTTAATAAGGAGTATTTGGGTGAACTGTGTCCAAGGCTCCTTTGTACTATTTTGGCAAGCCTCATGTATTCTGAAATTATTTCAAAATAAAACACCTGAACAACAGAGAGAGAAATTCCTACACTACCAAAGGGGGTAAAGCCACACTCCCAGCCTCTTTCCACAAGCTTGCCCCACTCTGCTATCAGCTGATCTCAACCACACCTGTGGATTTACTTGTTGATTTCAGCAACTCAGTTTACCTCTGGAGTCTCTTTTCTGACCTTGGAGATCAGCACCTTCAACTGCCTGCTTGCCCTCTCCCCAGGAATGTCTCTTAGGCACCTCAAAATCAATATGTGAATGGGGACACATGTACAAAGATGTAATCTGTGACATCAGTACCATAAAGGGGAAGGACAGAGCTTTATAGGAGTAGAGCTTTTGTATGAGATTAAGTTGATATCAATTCAAATTATATAGCTATAACTTTAGGATGTTGTATGTACTGGAAGATGAAAAAGTTCCAGAGATGGATGGTGGTGATGGGTGATGATGGGTGCACAACACTGAATATACTTAATGCCACTGAATTGTACACTCAAAAATGGTTAGAGGGCGCCTGGGTGGCTCGGTCATTTGGGCGTCTGCCTTTGGCTCAGGTCATGATCTTAGGGTCCTGGGATCGAGCCCCACAGCCGGCTCCCTGCTCAGCTCTGAACCTACTTCTCCCCTCCCCTCCCCCACTTGTGCCCCCCCAAATAAATAAATTTAAAAAATAATAAACTTAAAAAAAATAAAATAAAATCCCATACCATCTTCCTGCCAACCTCAGATTAAACTCCAAACTCCCCAGCTGGGCTGCCACCTGGTCCAGGCCCTCCTTTCCACATGCTGTGCCCTCCACCTGGATCCCCCAACCCACCCCAAACTGCCAGCTCCACAGGGAGGCCTTCCTGAGCTCGGGCTTGTGCCCAGAAAGCCCCTTAGATATTCCTCCTTACAGCGCAGACCCCGGTTGTCTCTGCATGCAGCAACTCGGGTGTTCACTGTGGGGGTCTGCTGTGCCTAGAACTGGCCGGGCACACAGTAGGCACACGGGACATACTTGTTCAGTTAACGACTGTCTGTCATCCCCGCCTGAACTGGGCCGAAGCTCCCCGAAGGCAGAGCCTGGGCACCGCCTTGCTCCCGGCGGCGCCCGGCCTCGCTCCACTGGAGGGGCACGGAGGCTCTCGGAAGCCACTGCACGAGTCCCCATACCCCACGGGGCGACTTGAGTGAGGCCAGGGCTGGCGTCCATGCAGGTCGGCCCCCAGGGCCCTCGGGCTTGCCACAAGTGGGCACCGGAGCATGAGACAGAGGAGCTGGGACAGGACTCCTGCGAGCTCAGGGAGGTGTCCCTGCTGGGACAGCTCGTATACCAGGGACCGGGGCCGCCTCACCCTTCTTCAGCAAGGTCCCCAGGACTCGGGAGAGCTCCAGGAGGACGGCCGTGCCACTGCTGGGGTCCACGGCCCCGTGTACCCAGCTGTCCCGGTGGTTTCCGTACAGCACGTAACGGTCTGGCGAGAGGAGCAGAGACTCAGAAACCAGGGGGGAGGGAGTGAGGGCGGGGCCAGCCAGGCGGGGCGCGGGGGGCGTGGTCAGAGGGTGCACGGGCTGGGGCACGGCCCTAGGGGCTCAGGGAGGCCTGAGGGGGTGCTCACCTGGCTCCACCGCGCCGCGGATGATCCCCAGGACGTTGGAGGAGTTCCGCAGCTCCAGGCGGTTGTGGACACTCACGTTCACCTGGCTTGGGGAGCCAAGGGGGCGACCAGAGTCTTGGCCCTGCCCACGCCCCCTCCCAACCCAATGCAGGGGAAACTGAGGCCCAGAGAGACAAAGGGACACCACCACGTCTTTGGCCCACAGGTAACTGGAGAGGCAGCAAGGCCCTCCCTCAGCACCCTTCCCTGCCCCCCCGCCCATGGTTAATCCAAAAACCAAAGCTTTTTGTTGGCTTTTTCCTCTGCCGCCTCTCATACCCTCTGCTCCTCCCCCCCCCCCCCCCCCCCCCCCCCCCCCCCCCCCCCCGCCTCCGCTCCCCACCCTGGCCCCAGGCTGGAAGCCCTCCTTCCACTTAAGTTATAGGTGTTTTTTGTTTTTTGTTTTAAGATTTTGTCAGAGAGAGAGAGAGAGAGAGAGAGAGCCCAACAGCTGGCAGAGGGAGAAGCAGGCTCCCCACTGAGCAAAGACCCAGGCATCCCTTAAGTTACAGTTTTAAACTAAAGTTTACAGTGTCAGTTGGTGGCCCAGACCCTGTCTCCACCCTTCTTCCTCCCCACCCTGAGGACCCTGGGACTCAGTAGAGGCTGGGGGCCCTGGTAACCCCCACTCTACTCTTGGCCAACCTGGAGGAAGGAACGAGGGCAGAGGGAAAGAAGGTGCACAGCCCTAGGGGTTCTCATTCTCTAGGCCCTGAGCCCTAGTCCCAACCCTGGACTGCTTCCTGGATGCTCTCCAGACCCCTCGCTAGGACCAAGTCCCCCATCACGCTGGGAGTGCGGATTCCAGCAAAGGAGCTGGAAAAAAGGTGAGAGTCCACAGACCCCCCAATGGGGGACCCCAACTTAGGCCAAGGATTGGGCGTGTTGGATGCTCATGTGATACCCCAGGCCAGGCCCCTTTGCTGAGAAGACTCCATGAACAATTTTCCAAGAACCTCCCCCGCAAACACCCCTGCACAAGCCAGTCCTCCTGAGAGGCAGGGGGCCTTTGGCCCCCTCCCCTATGTACTTCCCCACCTGTGTTCTGTTTGAGCAGCACAGAAATAGTAAATGTCCTCTATTCACCAGAAAAAAAAGAAAAAAAAAAGAGGAAGCAAGCCCGGCTCTTGTAATTCCAGTTCTTTTCATGGACTCACTCAGTTAAGTACTTATTGGATATTTAGCGGATGCGGGCACTGGGCAGTGACTGGGACAGACACAGCCCTGCCCTTGTGGGACCTCCCTCCCCTGAGCAAGACAAAGCCTGAAAATCAAAAACTAATGATGTAACGTATGGTGATTAACATAACAAAAAATTTAAAAAAAAAAGACAAAGCCTGAGGAACTGAGCAAATGCAGGGGTGAAGCAGGGTGGGGAGAACACTAACAGGTCCACCCGTGAGAGGTTACCGGTGGCAGGTGGGGAGGTTGGTGCTGGCCAGGAATGGCAGGAGTGTGGGGAAGGGTGTTTCAGGCAGATGGAACAGCAAGTGCGGAGGTCTTGGTTTGGGAATGAGCTTGGTGTGTTCAAGGGAGGGGGTGGCTGGAACGTGGAGGTCAGAGGTGAAGTGGGGGTGAAGCTCCGCAGGGCCTTGTGGGCCACGCAGCTGTTTCATTGGCTTCCCTAAAGGCAGGACAGGTATTCTGGAGTCAGGGGAAGGTTGGGAGAGAGAAGAAAGGGAAAGGCTAGGCCTTGAGGTGGGCAGGGAAGCGTAAAAAGGGAAGAGGAGAGGAGCCTTCAGGAGGAAGGGCCCCGCCTCACCTGTCTGCTGGGAAGTCACCATCAGACCGGAAGCCAGGCCCCAACTTGTAGTCACAACCCAGTGCTCCCTGCCAGGCAGCTGGGGCCACAGTTCCCTGGAGGTTACTGGGAAGGAGGTGAAGGGTGTGGGGATTGAAGGTTGGGGGCCACTGGAGGGTGAGCAGGGGACCCCGGGGGCACCAGAGCTTACCAGAGAAGGATTTTTGCATCATCGAAGCCAATGGGTTGAGTGGGAATTAGAGGAAATCCAGGGGCAGCATCAGGGTCCAGGCGGAAGGAAGAGGGATTGGCTGGAAGGTAGGGAGTCAGGGGATCCCCAAAATACTCAAAGTAGGAGCCTCGCTCCACCCCAGACGGAGGCAGGTGCCAGGAGTTTGGGAAGGTCTCATTGGCGGAGCTCTGCCCATCGTTGATGTCTGCGGGGTCCGTGTATACCAACACCCCAGCGACCCCGTACTTGGCAGCGTTCACAGCCTGTGGGAGGTAGATGAGGCTGTGTTTAGGGCAAGGGAGAAGCAGGCTCAGGTCCTGTTCCCTGCTTCCTTCCTTACTATGGAAGATCTGTCTTCCCATGGGCAAAAGGATGTTTGCACCAACCTTTACTGCAGTGCTGCTGAGGTAGCAAAAGACCGTGGGGCATAGGCGGGCTGATGCTTATCAGTGCGGTGGGTACAGAACGAGGGCATTGAGCCATGGCCCACCGGGTGGCTGCTCAGGGGGCAGGGTGTGCTCGTGCAGCCATGGGCAACGCAGCCCTGTTCACAGGAGCCAACAGGTGGGAGTGGCCTGAGTGTCCACCAGCAGGAGGGGACAAGCCAGTGTGCCCCGCGTGTGAGAGAATATTACTCAGCCTCCAAAAGTGATGACGCTCTGACACAGCATTGGTGGGCCTTGAAAACGTGATGCTCAGTGAAGAAGCCAGACGCAAAAAGACAGTGCGTGATTCCTCTTATGTGAGGTTTCTAGAACAGGCAAATTCATGTTTCTAGAAAGTGGGCAAGAGGTTGCTGGGAGCTGGGGAGGAAGTGGGGAGGGGAGATGTGAGTGTTTAATGGGCACAGAGTTTCATTTGGAATGATCCAGAGTCCTGGGAATGGATAGTGGTGATGGTTGCCCAGCATTGTAAAGGTACCTGAGGCCCCTGCATTAAACACTTAAGATTTATTTTATAATTAGATTATTTTAATTTTATGTTGATATATTTTAGCACCATAAAAACAAAACAGTACCTCAAAAAAAAAAAAAAAGAAAAAGAACAGGGACACAATTTATGTACCAATCGAGAATAATCCCCAGGATGTAGTAAGGTGAAAAAAAACATAGCTTGAAACAGTGGATATAGTATGCTGCTTTTATAGAAAAAAAAGGGGAAATAAAAATATATATTCGGGGGCGCCTGGGTGGGGCTCAGTCATTAAGTATCTGCCTTTGGCTCAGGTCAGGATCCCAGGGTCCTGGGATCGAGCCCCACATCGGGCTCCCTGCTCCGCGGGAAGCCTGCTTCTCCCTCTACTGTTCCCCCTGCTTGTGTTCCCTCTCTCGCTGTGCCTCTCTGTCAAATAAATAAATAGATCTTAATATATATATATATTCGTATGCACCTCTTCCAAAAGAAACTGTGGGTAGATCTCCCATAAACTGAAAAAAAAAAAAAAGGTGGTTACCTCTTTGGAGGACGGCATTACAGGAGAATTTTTCCACTCTAAACTTTTTTTTTTTTTAAAGATTTTATTTATTTATTTGAGAGAGAGAATGAGAGATAGCACGAGAGGGAAGAGGGTCAGAGGGAGAGGCAGACTCCCTGCTGAGCAGGGAGCCCGATGTGGGACTCGATCCTGAGACTCCAGGATCATGACCTGAGCCGAAGGCAGTCGCTTAACCAACTGAGCCACCCAGGCGCCCCTAAACTTTTTTTTTTTTAAACTGGAAATTCTATAATCCGTATAATTCCACCATGCCTCTTCCCTCTTTTCTTTTTTTTTCCCCCAGCTCTCATTATGGGCACGTCTTTCAAATACAGATAACATACAATTTACTGCCGTCTTCACTTTATAGCACGGAGTTCAGCGGGATGAAGGACATGCGGTTATTAGACGGCTGTCGCCACCACCCACTGCATTCTTCGTCTCGCCAATTGGAAACTCTGTAGTCACGAAACACTCATCCCTATTCCCTTCTCTCACTCTATACCTTTTTAAATTAAAAAAAAAACCCCATACTTCAAAAAAATCACAGACGTTGACATACTTAGAATTTTTAGTTGAAAAGATGCGGGCTGGGAGGGAGGCAACAGGAGGGATTTAAGTTGAATTATTCAGAAGAACTACTTGCAGGAGAACTTAGACTCTGGAATAGCAAAGTTGAACATTTTGCCTGATCCACCTACTTCCTAAGGCTCAGAGGGGTGAGGGGAGGCATCCAGGGTCACACAGCACATCATGAGTGGTAATGGTGATGAGGGAACAGAAGGCAAGCTGAGGACAAAGCAGAAGCTGCCACCTACACGCCCCCCCCTCCCTTTGGGATATATGTGACATTCCTCAGGCACTCCTGGCTGCCCTAAAGGAAAAATGAATGGTTAACTGATAGAGATCACAGTCCTGCAGGACAGGAGTCTCCCTCAGTTTACAAATGTCCTAGTGGTTTACGAGGAAGAAGCTTTCTTATCAATAACCTAACTTCCAGAGACCCATAACTTAGTTTCCTGAAGCCCTAACATCACCCACCCCTCCATAAAATTAAGGGAGGCGGAGGCGGAAGGAAATGTAAATAAAACTGAATTTCTTTTGAACCTGAGGCCCATTGACAAGGACGTGTGATAGGAGAAATGTAACATTCCTCCAGGAAACTCCCAACTGTCTTCATGTTAGTGCCTCATTAGAGGGAAAAACAACATTGGCTTGACAATAACCAGGCCTCCAGTATCCTGAGAGTCTTTAGCATATGACAGTCCTTCTGGACACCCCCTTTGTGCTCACCTCCCCAACTCCTGACTTTATAAGCAGCCACTCCTCAAGACCACAGGGCGGCAGCTCCTTCTGCCCCCGGGTCATGTCCCGTGCTTTAACAAGCCACCATTTTGCACCAAAGACACCTCAAGAATTCTTTCTTGGTTGTCGGCTCCGGACTCCACCCCACTGAACCTCACCTATATTCCTTTTTTTTTTTTTAAAGATTTTATTTATTTATTTGAGAGAGAGCATGAGATAGAGAGCATGAGAGGGGGGAGGGTCAGAGGGAGAAGCAGACTCCCCGCTGAGCAGGGAGCCCGACGCAGGACTCGATCCCGGGACTCCGGGATCATGACCCGAGCCGAAGGCAGTCGCTTAACCAACTGAGCCACCCAGGCGCCCCCTCACCTATATTCCAAAACTGCATCAATGGTACAAATGTAGCTCACCTCTTCTGCCCCAGCCCAGGGCTCGGCGCACCACCCAGCACTGCTCAGTCCCCTCCCTGCCTCCTGTCCGCAGCTGGCCCCCACCCCACCCAGCCCACCCAGCCCACCCAGGTCCCTGCCCTGGGGGCTGCTGCTCACCTTGGCCCCGCGTCCTGCACCCCCGTAGCGGGTCAGCGCAATGGTGCCTTCCAGTTTGATGCCCTGAGTCTGTAGATTTGTGAAGTCTTCTTCCGTTCCCCGGTTGGCATAGACGAGGAGGCCCTGGTCCCAAGAGGAGGTGATCCTCAGAGCCAGGCCCAGGAAAGAGGGTGAGGAAGGAGAGCAAGGCTGCGTAGCAGGGTGATGGAGTTGGACTCAATATTCCCACCTCACCCAGAGCTTGTAAGCTTCCCCAGGAACAGAGTCATCCCTGGTTTCCTCTGTGTCCAGGACCCTGAAGCAGGCCTGGTCTTGAGTAGGGGCCATTAGCGTTTGCAGAATGACTAGGTGATGCGCGAAAGGAGGAGCAATGGAGTATGGGGGGAGGGCCCCTGGGCCAGGAAGGGAGAAGCTGGGGTGGAGCCGGAGGGAACTGGGCTGTGGCGGCGGGGTGGCGGGGGAGGGGACGTTCCAGGCCCACCTGGGGAGTCCCTGGGGGAGCGTAGGCAGCATATGGTGGTACCACGTCGGGCCCCGCCTGTTCCCCAGTCAGGTTCTGTTCACTCTGGAGGCAGGAAAAGAGGACCCTCCCGGTAGGACTCACTGTGGAGGGGAGGAGGTGTCAGGGCTGGGCCTGGCAGCTCCCCACCACAGGCATCCCCCAACCTGAGCAGCGCCTCACCAACGGTCACGAGGTTGGGCTGCTCCTGGCTGGGGAAGGACAGCAACACTTCATAGGCGGGGGCCTCAGCCGAGTCCAGGCCCGACTCCGGGTCCTGCCAGTGCTGCAGCAGGAGCTGCACGAGGGCCTCATCTCGGGGG
Organism: Callorhinus ursinus; assembly: GCF_003265705.2. Taxonomy (NCBI): domain Eukaryota; kingdom Metazoa; phylum Chordata; class Mammalia; order Carnivora; family Otariidae; genus Callorhinus; species Callorhinus ursinus. The sequence goes on along the minus strand of NW_027397113.1, from coordinate 6,039,301 downwards.
CTGGAGGCCAGGTGAGGCTCCCTGGAGAGTTCTCTGTAGGGTGGGCGGATGGATGGCCAGGCACAGGGTTAGGGAGGTGTCTCTGGCAAACAGGAGGGGAGGGTAGACGGCCCTCTCACCTGAGGTTCTCCCGGATCCTGTTGGCATCCAGATGTTGCATGACGGTCTCAAGGATCTCCAGATCCAGGTCCTGGGAGATGCTGGGGGCTGGGACATCGGCCTCTTTGGGGATGGCAAAGTGGCCCAGGATGATCCCCAGCCCCAAGAGGGCAGCGGCCCCTACCACCCCCACAAGCACCTTCACCCACTGCATCCTGTGGAGTCTTGGCAAGCTGGGGTCACTCCTTATAGATGGTGTTGGGTCTAGTTAACCATTACCCTGTGGGTGGCCCTGCCCTTTGGCCCCCAGCTGGCAAGGAGAGTCAGGGAGCATCCTGCAGGAAGGGCCAGGAGCATTCACAGCCACCTCGATTTCTGCATCAGTCACCTGGAAGGGACCCCCAGGGGTATCAAGTCCACAGAGGCACACTGAGGCCCAGACAGGGACAAGGTCTCAGCCATATCTCCCAGTAAAACAGAGGCCAAGCCTGAATGGGAACTCAGAGCCCCTGTTAGAGCAAGACTAGGCCAACTCCCTGCCAACCCCACCTCTGTCTCTTCAGTGTCATTTGTAATACATTTTTTAAAGATTTTATTTATTTGAGAGAGAGGATGAGCAGGGAGAGAGGGAGAGGGAGAAGCAGACTCCCTGCTGAGCAGGGAGCTCCTTGCGGGGCTCGATCTCAGGGCCCCTGGACCATGACCCGAGCCGAAGGCAGACCCTTAACCCACTGAGCCACCCAGGCACCCCTCCTCGGTGTCATTTGATTTCCAGCCCTGGCTGCTAGAGCAGGTTTTGAGTTCAAATGCCATCCTTGCTAGACATAAGCTGTGTGATCTTGGGTGATTCACTTAGCCTCTCTGAACCTGTTTTCTCAGCTGTAAAATGGGGATAATAGACCTATTTCACAAAATTGATGCTGTTTCCATTAAGGAAGTCCATATCTATAGAAATATGTAACCAGTGTCTGGCACATAGTGGGAGCTCAGTAAATTTTAGCCACTCCTGCCTCATCTGGATCCCTAAAATGCAAAGCCTGGGGTTAAAGGAAGAAAGGGGATCCAGAAGAATTCTCTGTATGTATCCTGCAGGGGACCCAGCTTATGGGAGGACATGGAACTCTTAGAGAGGGAGGCCGTTCTAGAGGTCAGAGTCAGGGAAGCCCATTCTTCCTTGGCAAGGTGACTTCCTCCTTTCCCAGACCCTATCTGGAATCCATTCATCTGTTCATTCATCCATCTACCTATTTATCCACCCACCCTCCTGTCCACCCAACCACCTACTCTTCCAACCATCCATTCATTGATCTATCAACTCATCTATTCATCCATCTACCCACCCAGCTATCTACCCACCCATCCATCCATCTACCCACCCACCCATTTATCCATCCCCTTTTCTATCCACCCATCCACCCACCCTCCCATCTATCCATTCGTTTATTCACTCCTTCACTAATACCTGCAAGCTTCATTCATTCATTTGGCTCTGTGATAAGACCCATGCTAGGCCCTGAGGAGGAAAAGGTACCCAGATCTAAGTCCTGGGAGACCCAGGGATTCAAGTCTAGCAGGGAGACAGGCGGCTTTGGGCTCAACCATGTGATAAGTGCCCCTAAAAAGGGAAGACCAGTGTGTTTCCAGTGGGGAGGATGAGGAATTCTGTCTAAAAGAGAACATTTAAGGGGATCTTCCAAGGTTGAGAAGGCATTCAGCCTGCAGAGAAGGCATGGGGCAGAAACAGTCCACGCAAATGGCCCAGCACGTGCACAGGCAGAGGGAGAGGAAGACACCAAGTACTCAGTACAAATACTGAGCGTCTTCTAGGCCTCCAGGAGCCAGGCAGGGTTGGGGAGGTCCCTGGGGCTGTGACTCCTCCTACACCCCCCCCCCCACCGCTGCCCCATGGCCTATCCTGCCTTGGGCCTCTGCCCAGCCACGCTGCAGCCACTGATTGTCCCAAAGATGCCTGAAGAGCTGGGGGAGCTAGGCTGGGGTACACTGTGTGTGTGCGCACGCACGCGCGCCATTTCACGGCCCACTCTCAGAGCAGCCCCCTTCCTGCTCCCAACCCTGTCTCATGGGCACCACCTGCCCCTCACCCTCCCATGTCCATCTCCCCATGTGCTGCTGGTCGGGAGGATCCGCATGTTCGCATGGGAGGACTACAGACGGGGTCTAGCGTGATCCGTGACTTCAGGGAGGCACACCAGGAAGCCATAGCTTTTGGCCCGGTGATTATCAGTACTCGGGATATGACCTTGGATCTTACCAGAAGCCCGTCTGTGTAGGGAGCACACACATTCCTGAGGACACAGGAGGGAGGCAGGCAGTGGGAGGGACATCAAGATCGGCTGATAAGGGGAAGAACAGGCGTGGTAATGATACCATGAGGCCCCAGCCGCGTGTCCTACACCACCCGCTCCCGGAAGGATTTAGTCCCTTGAACATGGGCTGTTCCAGACAGGATACGTGGACAAGAGTGTGTAACATCTGTGCATGACATCTGAGAACTCCAGCTCAGGCTGTTGGAGTCAGCTGGTGTCTACACTGCTGTAGGCACCGGACATAAGCCTGGTCAATTTTCCTTTCCCCGTCTTGGCTCGGTGGGTGGTGTGGCCCCTCCCTGAACATTCTTTTTTTAAGACAGTGTTATAGCATTATAAGTCAAAGCCAAGGTCTGGGGCACAGGGAGGGGAGGGTTGGGGTTTGTACCCTACTACAAAACTCTAAGGCTGGGATATGCCTTCATCCTGAGATTCCAAACACCCAAAGTACAGGGAAGAGCTGGTTGGCAACATGACTCAAGATAGATTTTTCCCAAAATTCCTAAAACAAGTAAACTTGCGCTTCCTTTGTCACTTAAAAAGAAAATTCCCCTTTTTTGGTAGGAAAGAAAAGAACGAAAAGGCACATAGGGATTTAAAAGAAACACAAAGAATCGAGTCAGAAGAGATATAAATGTTAGGTTGATTTAGAAGAGTTGCTCCGGGCAGTTAACAGTTTGTTTACCATGAGGAGCATCTAACTCTGAACCTATTGCATGTGGCAGTTAGAAGTCGTTGTGGCGGGCGCCTGGGTGACTCAGTTGGTTAAGCGACTGCCTTCGGCTCAGGTCATGATCCTGGAGTCCCGGGATCTAGTCCCACGTCGGGCTCCCTGCTCAGCAGGAAGTCTGCTTCTCTCTCTGACCCTCCCCCCTCTCATGTGCTCTCTATCTCTCATTCTCTCTCTCTCAAATAAATGAATAAATAAATCTTTAAAAAAAAAAAAGAAGTTGTTGTGGCAAGAGAAAGCCACGGCCGGCCTGCTGCAGCCAACATGAACATAAAAACAGCCAGACACCATAGGGAAGGGGTAGGGATGAAGGTGGGGTTTGCTTTTTATTTTTATTTTGTTTAAAGGATTTTATTTATCCATTCAGGGAGAGAGAGAGAGAGAGAGAGAGAGAAGCAGAGGGAGAGGCAGGCTCCCAAGGAGCAGGGAGCCCGACGGGGTTTGCTTTTTATTATAAAAGAAAAAGTAACTCCTCTGAAATCTTAACAGAGGAAAGGCTAATCTCACACCCAGAGACTAGACACCAGGACAAAATGACAAATGTTCTGACTCCAGGGCTGTCCCCATCTCCTCACAGAGCAGATATGGGAAGGGGACAGTTGAAGCAAACAAGTAATTCTGTGAAGACAAAGGCTCAGAAACCTTATAGATAGGAATAAAATCTAAACTTCTCTTTCGCTTTTTAAAAAATGTTAATATATCAAAAGGCCTGCCTGCATTAGTGACATGCTAGAAAATAATCCCAAGAGCCCCTTATCAGTACCACGCTCAAGTTGACCCACCAACTCTTCTTTCTAAAACTCGGTGTGTACATGTGTGCTTTTAAACCAAAGCCATAGGACGCCTGGGTGGCTCAGTTGGTTAAGCGTCTGTCTTCAGCTCAGGTCATGATCCCAGGGTCCTGGGATCGAGCCCTGCATGGGGCTCCCTGCTCACTGGGGAGCCTGCTTCTCCCTCTGCCTGCTCTGCCTGCCCCTTCCCCTGTTTGTGTGCATGGTCTCTCTCTCTGACAAATAAATAAAATCTTTAAAAAAAAAAAAAGAGCTTTTTCTTCTAAGGTAGGTCAATCCATCCTTATGCTGAGCTTGTCTTCAGGTGAGGGCCATTTCATCCCAGGTAAGGGAAGGACTGCACCAGGAGGAAGAGGGAAGGGGGCATTTTCCTGCCTGGTTCTCTCCTACGTCTCACTTTCTTTCTTTTTTTTTAAGATTTTATTATTTAGTTGACAGGGAGAGAGAGCACAAGTAGACAGAGGGAGAGGGAGAAGCAGGCTCCCTACTGAGCAAGAAAGCCCGATGTGGGGCTCCTAAGTCTCACTTTTAATGGAAAGTTGGTTATAACGTTACACGAAGGGGAACTTCCCACCAGGAGGGGAAATCCTAACCTGACCCCAGAGTAAGTAACCCCACCCCAACACTCAGCTACCTTGAAGAAAGAGCCCTCCTCCTTCCTTCACAAACTGTGCCAGTCCTCTCTGCCTTGGCCACCTTCACTGGGGGAAAAAACCTGACTCTCCGCCCACCTGCACCTGTACCCCTGACCCTGAATGTGCCTGCAGAGTCACATGACCTCCCTGGTCTTGCCCTAAATTTATGATCCCAAACCTCAAGCCAGCCCTCAGCACTGCCCAGCAATCCCGCTGTCTTTCCCTGGTCCCGGCCTGCTCACTCTTCCTCGCTCCTGGAGGGCAAGCTCACCGTCACTCTGCTGCTCAGGCTTCCTGGAACACTGACTGCTCCCCCAGCCATCCTCGGGGCTCCTCCCTCAGGTCCTCCACATCTTTGCTCCAGTGTTGCTTCTCCCTGAGACCTTCCCTACTGCTCCACCTAAGCTGCGTTCCTTCACCTCCCTCAGGCTTCCTCCCCCCTCTCTCCTTCCAGGTTTCTTCATCGCATCTGTCCCCATCTGACTTACCCCTTATTTCTCATCTCCCGTCCTCGGATGGAAGTCTTAATGGGGTAGGGGTCTTTGTTTCATTCACCGCTGGATCCCCGGAGCCCAGGACAGAGCCTGGCACACGCTCCAGCTGTCTGGGATTTAAGGAGTGTCCGGGGCAACCTCAAGGGATACAAAAGGTGGGCTCAGAACCCCCGGGAAACAGACCCCACCTGAATGAGCCCCAGCGGGACTGCTGAGCCAGCCATGGGGTGGGGGGGCTGCATAACACGAATGCCCTCCTGAGGTGGTGATGCAGGATCTAACAGTCCTCTGGAGCAGGATGTTTCCAGAAGATGATGCCCCGGGATAGAGGGTGATGCTGCTGGGCTGCAGGGTCGGGCCCCCCTCTCAGGCAGGGAGAGCAACCCCTTTACGCTGGGCAGGCGTTGGGAGCCTGCAGGGGTAGTCCACCCACCCTGCTTCCACAGGGCCGCTGAGGCCAGGGTAGGGGCATGGGTAGACCCACTGGAAGTCGGCTAATGGCCGACACTCACTGGCATGCTAACCACTCACCAAGCCCGCACCAGGTCACTAGTCCTCCGAAGGGCCTCTGAGGTGGGCACCATGTTACAGAGAGAGAAGCACACGCGGTTGGTTACTCAGTTGAGGTTGCACCGGCTGGCACCGGGCGCAGGAGGAGGGCCCCCTGTCCACAAAGCTGCACCACCTCTCAGTGTCAGAGGCGGGGGGAGAGGAATCCCGGTCTGCCCCTCACGAGAGACTCGGAATCATGGGGACACAGGAGGCTGATTTGCTGACCGGGCCTCAGTGCCTTGATGACAGAGAGGCCTGGAAGTTCTGGGCACCGCTTGGGACTGACACCGTAGCCTGCTATGACTAGCAGCTCTGCGGGGGGGGGGGGGGGGG